>NW_026929644.1:0-397055 GCF_032062105.1 Saccostrea cuccullata | reverse complement strand
TTGCAAAAGATCAGAATCCCTTTCATCCATGATATCTTTACATCTATAACTAAACTGCCAGCAAGTGTTAAACATGAAAGGAAATGATAATCAGATTATTTTGAGAGAATTATTCTATCAATATTTACTTGGAATCGATTTCGAGAGACAGTCTGTCACACTGAGTCTGAAGCAGAGCTACACTAAAGCCGATGACTTAGTTAATGACGATGCTTTAGCATTATCACAAGATTGTAACGTCAATGACTTGTAATAGAACATTAAACAAATCGTTCCTATTTAAATTCGTTTCGAAACTCGAATAACATTTGTGACTTGATTCTTACCACGTAATAATGACATTTGATTACAGTACATAAAAAGTTAATTCAGAAATATTTATAACATAATAACAGTCGAGTCATTTTCTTATAAATTGTTATATTGTAATTTTTTTCTTTGCAAATTCCAGGGGAGGGGGGCTAATTTATGTCTAAATATACATAGTTTTCAACACCAACACATCTGTTACGTATGCAATTTCATTGAATCTGTTGCTATTATAGATTGAATACATTAAGCTTGTGGTCGTAGTAACTCGTGTCATGCTATACAGAAGCCACCTCCTGTATAACAGGGCATCACAAGGCTCTCCCCATACCAGGTAACATTGGTCTAGAATAAAACTTTTTCTAATGGTTCTACTTAAAAGATTAGGAGGCCCATGAATCACAAAACACACATTTGACTACCTTTTGACAAAATATTTTGGCTGCCTCTTTAGGGGGAATGATATTTTTTTTTTACAAAGTTGACTCTACTCTACATAGGAATACTTGTTTATCTATAGAAAAAGTCAGAAATTTCATTTTATAACCACTGGACAGGTCAGCTGAAAAAATTCCTTTCTTTATTTTATGCATTTCAATTTATGTGTTACAGTAATCTGGTAATTGATGACAGTTGCTATTAAGTATGCTTAGTGCATTCATCTTGTTCAGCTTGTAGATCTAGTAATTGGAATAATGCAAATATTACATGCGTCAAGTAATAAGCTTTTTCAAATAACTCAATTTTTCACGGCTAAGTGCTTTATTTTCGAAAAAGGAAACTCATCAGCGAACAGATTCAAAACCACCACGCATCGATTTGAATTATACATGTACTCTTTTAGAGACGTTGACAGACTTTTGCCTACATGGATGTAGGCGAAAGCCTGACAACATTTCGAAAAAGAATATATGATTTGGATCAGTAATTCTCGCCGTAAACCCCAATAATCCATCACGTGTGTCCATGTATACATAAAAAATAAATTTTTCTTCATTTGAAAATATACCACGAAACTTTTTTCTAGGTTTAACACGCAGTGTGCTTCCATTCTTAGTAATAGTAAGATCATATGAATAGAAATCTTCGTCATAAAGAATGGGCGGAGCCCATTCTTTATGACGAAGATTTCTCTTCATATGATCTTACTGACTTAGAACAGAACCTCAGCCAATCAAATGAATGGATTAAAAATAAACTCCTCCCACGGCTGTGTCATATACATATGTATAAGGATCAACTTGACCGCTCGCTGTACATGTCGAACACGCAATCAGTATCGAACACACGCGGTTTCAGAATGGACCCAACCCATTCAGGTTAGCACGAGATTATATGAAATACTGTATACAGGGTTATTTTCGCCCCGTGTTATTTTCGCCCTTTCACATCTGAAAACAAGTCTGCCCCGTTTTAAATTCGCCCAAAAAGATTTTTGTTAAAGATATTGTACAGTTTACTTTGAATTCGCCCCGTTTTAAATTCGCCCACGCCAGACTAGGGCGAAAGGGGCGACAATTAAACGGGGGCAAAATTTTCCCCTGTATACAGTAGCTTGATTTATAGGGGAAATGGTATGGTGAGGATATTAAAGTTACTGAACTTATGAATACTCATGTAATAAGAATCGTAAAAGCTATATTTTTGAAAATTGATTGTGTTAAAGTAATATGAGCTGTATCTTTGAGTATTTTATTTTGCTGGTGAAATGTGCTATTTTGATTAATTTGTATGTAATTTAAACCCGTATGACCAATAAATCAAAAATAACGTTTAAAAATGTTTTAAAAGTAATATTTCTGTACCATCGAATATACATGCAGTTTTATATAAGAGATCATTATTGTGCAGGACGACAAAAATTCAATTTTGCTTCAATCAAAGCTAATATAAAATTTTCCATCGCAAATATGAACAACAGAAGTTTACAAATGATTTATTTTTCTGTCATTAAAATAGTTAGTTACAAATTTTCAATAAAAATTTCCGATGTAGCTCATATATTGCTTTAAGATGACAAGACCCTAGTTAGCAGGAGTGAGTATCGCTGCCTAATATCAAATAAAAATTTGATGAAAATTGTGATTGAATCTGTCTTCAAAGACAAGGTTTGTCTCTGCTATACATGACGATGGTTTTATTTTCTGTATGTACCGAAATGTGAAAAAAAAATAATATTCAAAAAGGCGACAAATGATTACAGTGAGAATAATGTGTAGCAAGGCCTAGACAGTTTAAATATCATTGTAAACAGCACGTGGGTTTTGAATGGTTTCTTTCTGTGTGCTGAACAAAGACCAATGAAGACACACCCATATACCAATCAGACGCCGATGAATTTTTCAGAAATAGAAGAATTCTTCACCATGAAGAATCAATTCTTCGCGAGAAATGGAAGCATTTGATTGGCTGAATAAGTAGGTTATGTTCTAAAAGACAATACCTTAATTTTATTCTTTTTCACCTTGTGTAAACGTGTTCTCCTTTGCCGATGTGACAGAAGTAGGTCAATTTTTAGGCCGATGATATAATATATTAATATATATTTGTATAGTCCATACGATAAAACTTGTGTGAGTTGATCTATACACATGGAATTTAAGCATTATTGATGAAAATCGGACGGCTATGCAAAATTATATTTAGCATCATATAATATATTCTGGTAAATGATATAATTGAATTTGATAAAAACTTGCTGGTGCAATTTATACCTCAGTAAACGATTACATTCTATCGTGCATTATTTTTTTTCTTTACCGAGATAAAAATGTCAAGGTTGTTCACGGTAAAAATGTGGGGAATACCTTATTCTTCAAAAGTTTTTATCTTACTTCTACAGATTTTTTGTTAAAAAATCTTTTTGAGGAAAAAAAACAAAAGCATCTTTTTGTTCTTTTAAAATATGTTTTGGGGTGTGTAAAAATGCTGTTGTCTGATTGGACAGAAAAATAATTACGTGTACTTGATGTACATTCATAGCAACTTTCGGTTATCGTTCTTGACTTCCATATTTAGAAATCGTCCAGACCTGGTAAAGTTGTAAAGTCTTGAGACACAATTATATACTGATTGTTCATTCTGAACAAATACTAAAGAAAATGTGAATTCCAGTCCTTTTTTCCTAAACTTTCTTTCAGATCACGAAATAAAAAGAGTAAGGATTCTCATCCATATTTTTGATTTCATTCTGGAAATGAATTGACTGAATTTATTTTGATTGGACAATTTGCTATTGATTGGACAATATTGCCAGATAATACAATGCGCATGCGTTGCATTGTATTGCATCAGAGTGCAGCATGGTTCCATTTCACTTCTCAGTGTACAAAACACACTTCCCCACCATCCACCCTTCCAGACATCCTATTCATACATTTCTCTTGTGCGATTGAATATATGTTGTGAAATTTGCACAATGCAACTTTGTTACAAAGTTCGATAACTCAAATTATGGCCCTTTGAACAACGTGGACAAAACGATCTTTGCTCTCTGCTTTTATATTATGCAAATGTTTGGGCAAAACTAATGGATGACAAGCTTATATACTATATAAGACTTTAGAGAGTCACTTGTAAATAGTCTGAGTAAATACCGGTAATGTTGGGTGAAAAGTTTGATTTAAGTGTGAGTTTCTCTCACTACACAATTTCTGCTAAGCAGATTGTTAATCGGCGCTTTGCTTGATTGAGTCTCAAAATGTTAACTCATCGGTCATTCAGGAAAGTTCATTTCACTTTACCGAACAAGTTTACCCAGTTTCTTCTGAAGAGGACTAAATTTGAAAGAAATAATCGTTCATTAAATCGTAGTAGAACGAATTTGGACCAAGTTTTTGTTTTAAAAAAATCAGTGCGTCAATTATATGCATTGCGATGTAGTGCAGTGCCGTTATATCTTTATCTTATGGCAGAGCCAACTAGCTTGCAATTATTAAAGAAATTTACTCCATACAAAGTTTCCTCTGAATGTTTTGCATATACTCAAATTTATTTTTCTTACAAAGAAATCAGCAAAATGAAGTCTTGTTTAATGACAACTCACTCAGCCCTAAGTACTGTTATCAAAGTAAATTATGTTATCTTTATTGGTGCATATCTGCATTACTCTCAAATTTTCTAGTTGTCAATTAAACTCGAGAATTCTATTCTTATTCCCAAGATCGTGGTTTTACAAAAAAAATCAGCACTAAGGTATTTATAGTCAGCTTTCGACTTAATTACTGGCATGTTAAATAAAATTCATTTCAAAGAGAACACTCAAAGCCGAAAATGTGAATCTAGCTTCCGTTCAGTCTCTTCATCAAATCTTTTTAAAAAGACATTGTGTTGAAGTCCTGTGCAATAAAATAAAAGTAAATTCTTGTTAAAATAATATAGAAAGCAGTATTAATTTTCTTGAAAAAGAAAAATACAATCACCAGTTAAGAGTGAGTGTTTATTAGTTGTGGATGTTTTGCGCATTGAAAAAAAAAAAACGAAAAAAATAGTCGTTCGACGAAAAATCATCAATGCGCAGCTTCTTCGAAAAGTCTTGCAACACAATGATGTATACGCAGACTGTTAATTTTGATTCATATCAAAGAAAACAAATACATTGTTTAGTGCGATTGAATATTTATTGTAATATTTGCATAATGCAAATTTATTACAAAGTTCAATAACTCAAATTATGGCCCTTTGAACAACGTGGACAAAACGATCTTTGCTCTCTGCTTTTATATTACTAGTATGCAAATGTTTCGGCAAAAACTAATGGATGACAAGCTTGTATACTATATAAGACTCTAGAATGTCACTTACAAATAGTCTGAGTAAATAACGGTGATGTTGGGTGAAAAGTTTGATTTTAGTGTGAGGTTCTCTCACTACAAAATTTCTGCAAAGCAGGACTGAAAACCATGTTTGATTGTTAACTGGCGCTTTGATTGAGTCTCAAAATGTTTAATCATCTGTCATGCAGGAAAGTTCATTTGACTTTTCCGAACAAGTTTACCCGAGTTCTTCTGAAGAAGACTAAATTTGAGAGAAAAAAAATGTTCATATGCTTGAGAAATGTTTAGTTTTTCTAAGAAACAGAAAAGTTATGATTTGTATATAAACATGGCACATGTATGCATCAACTAAGAGGGCTTTCATTTATTTCATTCATAATTTACAAAGGGAAATATGACTCATGGCAGGTACAGGTAGGTGTTGAGACTCTTGAACCTGAGTTGTCGGAGTTTACAAAGAAGATGGGCGCATTTGGCGTGTGATCTGCAGGAATCATTTGTACGAAACATTTATGGTTTAAATGTCCATAATTTGGTTGGCTGAACATAGCTGGTCAGATTTTACAAACACGTCCATAGGGTTTTATTTCTCATTTAGTTTGAAAGACCTCGTGAGATTGTAATATTTATGTCCGTTTTTCCTATGGGGTACTATAGAATAGTAATGTTTCACAAAAAAAACACCTAAAATATTTCATGGAAAGATGCATGATATGTGTACATGTACGAGGGCTGTTCGGAAATTATTGAGACAATTGCATTTACTCCATAAAGGACGCAGACAATTTCATGAAAATTCATCAACATTTTATAAAGAACGAATATAACACTTATGCAAAATTTCTAATTCCTATGATAATAAGTAAAGTTTTGGTGAAATGATAAACATGCATATGTCCATCAACCTGAGCAGCATCGCTACGTCATTCAACGTCACTTCAGCCGGAGATGGTTTCGCATGTAAAACGACCGGGAAGCGTTTAAAACTTTTCCTTCTTTGTTATTACATATAACATTACAAAAATCAAACAGTCTCTTTTCTTAAACTATTCTTTAAAAATGTATGCTGTTGCTACCCCAGTGTTAAATTTTCATTTGTGGGAAAGGATGACTTAGAGTCATGCACTAGTGCAGATTTATGCAACGCAGATCAACGATATTAATACCGTAACGATATTAAAGCGTACGTTATAACTGATGGTCGTCTGGAGCTTTCGATTTTACTCTGGTTGAATTAATTGTTAAAAAAAATATATACCAATGAAATAACAAACCCTAACACGTAATTCTTTTTTCTCGTTGTTTTTGTTTTAGCAGGTTGTTAAGTCTGGAAAAGAGTTCCACATTGCGCTACACAAAATTTTAGGTAAGCTGGCTGCTCCGCCTTTGACGTCAAAATCCAATTTTGCGTTCTTAGCAGATTTCTCTACCACGCTTAATTTGTTATAATCTCCGTATTCCTGATCAAATTTTTAACAAAGTTGCACAACATGAATTTGAAATAAAGCTGAAAAATTATACATATAAACTGAATTATTTTCGCTCTTATTATGGGTCGACGGAGAGTTGGAACGTTGGTGTTACATATTTTCGATATCTGATTTCGTGACTGCTCCGGGTACCCCTACTATTGACGCATTTATATACCATTGTACAGGAAATATTTAATATTTGTAAAATATTTTTTGCTTTCATTAATTCTTAGTGTATGTCAAACGTACATGCAAATTTTTACCGAAGGACGTTCATTAGAAAGCAAAATATACACAATGTCTCAATAATTTTCGAACAACCCTCGTACATTATAGAATAGAAGATTGGAATTGATTTCGCTCGAGAACCAAACAGAACCAAAATTTATTTAATTCAAAATATTAATACATCAGTACATACGACGAAACTGACAAAATAAATGGTTGTTTGCAGGAAAAAAATTAATGCCCCATTCCAGGCTCGAACCAAAAACTTCACGCTTTGAGTGCTCTCAACATGTAGCCCAACTTACTGAGCAATCACCGCTACACAAACAAAGATGATTTTAAAAGGACAACAAAGTACTAGTACCACATCCACAGATTTGGATTTTTTGGAAAAAGGTTCATTTTTCGTGGTCTCTGGGTCTTCTCTCCATTTTTTAAAAATGTGTATTCGTTTCTTTGAATTAAAATACACACAAATAACATCTCAAAATCATGGAGAGAAGACCCAGAGATAATTTTTTTTTATAGAAAAACGTGATTAAAAATGTACCTTTTTGTACCAAATGTCTGATCTGGCCAATTTTCAAGTTATTTTTTAGCAAGTCAAAGCTCAATTTTTGGGGGGGGGGGGGGGAAATTTCCTTTCCTGTCGCACAGGAAGCCGATAAATAAAAAAATGTCTAAATTTCATGTGACATGTTGATATAGTTTTCACTTTTCAATTGCGCCCATATTCCTGCCGAATGCCAATCAAAAGCGCCATCGTTCTTTGTGAATGAATGCTAAATCCGTAATAATACCCCATTCAGATGTGAATATACCCTCTCATGTTAACATCAAGTAGAAACAGGAATCCGATAACTTGACAAACCCAAAGAAAGAGCGTGCTAAAAATATTTTTGAGTTGTTGCTGAGAAAACTGTAATACAGATAGACACACAGTTAACAAGATGTTGACATGAGATTTGAACAAAAATAAACCCCACTATATGGCATGCCTGTGTATTAATTAAAATTACAATCATCTTTGATTAATATAAGTTGCTCCTTCAGAATAGTAGAGCTTTGTATCCCTTGTAACAAAGATTACACTATTGCTCTGGTCAGAAATCCCCCTGAAACATGCATCGTATAACAGAACTGCCTTCTGTCAAAAACATTTAATATATATTACATATGATGAGACTCTAGATCATTAAACAAGTTTGAAAGTGATTAATGATTATTTTCATGCAATCAAATTATAACATTTTGGTATACTTATGATTTATTTTCAATAACAATATTGATCTGTAACAGAAGGATAAAAAAGTAATAAATAATTAAAAGAAAACAACTAATATCATCATAAGCATTTAGTTTGATCAATGTGAGATATATATATATATATATATATATATATATATATATATATAAAGCACATTTTACAACAACTCTTAAACTAACATAACTGCCCTAAGTGAAGAAATATTAATATAGAAAGCACAAAGAAATTCACTTTTTAAATGGATACCCACTTCCGCCCCGGCCCGGGGTTGAACTCTCGACCTTCGGAATCTGTCTCCTAGCAGTGCAGGAACAGCGCGCTAGACCGCTTTAAAAATGATTTTAGAGTATCTAGGCAAGTCAAAAAAACTTGCTTTCGATGCCGATGGAATTCTCGCGGCGCTGCCCTACACTACACGATCATTGAGATTAGAAGTGAGAAACAGTTATTTGGACATTAGTTTTAACAGAGGATTGTTACCAATACATGTTGTAATGAAATTAATTATTATTTATAAAGCACATTTTACAACAACTCTTAAACTAACATAACTGCCCTAAGTGAAGAAATATTAATATAGAAAGCACAAAGAAATTCACATTTTAAATGGATACCCACTTCCGCCCCGGCCCGGGGTTGAACTCTCGACCTTCGGAATCTGTCTCCTAGCAGTGCAGGAACAGCGCGCTAGACCGCTCGGCTATCTAGGCAAGTCAAAAAACTTGCTTTCGATGCCGATGGAATTCTCGCGGCGCTGCCCTACACTACACGATCATTGAGATTAGAAGTATATATATATATATATGCATATATATATATATATATATATATATATATATATATATATATATATATATATATATATATATATATATATATATATATATATATATATATATAGTATATATTGCCATATCCAACTTCTAAATGCTGTGAATAAAACTTGTATACATTATGTACATGTATATTCAACAAAAAAAACCCGAATATTCAGGTTAAACATGATAATCTACGTGTTTAGTTTAAACCTTAATTTTAAAAAGTGATTTAGAGTGTGTTATGATAAAAATCAAACATGTCCTGTCTGTTCCAAATTGACAAGGTAAGTTGATGTCAATATCTCGCCTCCCAATTCTAGAGGCTTACGTCTTAAGGTTTCGTCAAAGGCCAACATGTCCAAAAATTTATTTTTACAATAGCTCCAAAACAATGTAAGGTATAAAGTTAAAACTTTAACAGTTTATAAATTTTTCATTGATTAACAGATAGAAAGTATCACTTGATAAAAAAAATACTTGGAAAAAATATTAATTAAGAAAAATTCTTCTTAAAAATGCATATATTTTCAAAAAATACTCCTAATTGATTCAGAGATCTTAGTGAAAACCATTATTGCAGAAACAAAATATGTTTATCAATGAAGGGCAAGTTGGACTTGGATAGCTTCTGGAAAGTTGTTTTTTCTGTTTTTTTTTGTCCAAATGTGAAGACTTGAAAGTGAAAGTAAAATGCAAATGGCGGATTTTATAGTTGTCATGCTTTCAATAACAGCCTTTCAGAGACCATTCACGTCCAACTTGCCCTTCAATGATAAACACATATTATTTCTGCAATGATGGTTTTCACAAAAAAGACAGAATAAAGCAGGTGCGTTTTTCTTAAAATATGCGCATTTCCTGATACAATTTTTCTCAAAAAATATCTTTTTAAAAATATTTGTCATCAAGTGAAACTTTCTATCTATTAATCAATGATGTATTTATAAACTGTAAAGGTTTTGACTTTATACCACACATAGTTTTGGAGCTATTGTAAAAATATTTTTTGGACATGTTGACCTTTGACGAAACCTTAACCAGTCCATATGTCCTTTGCGACCTCTTAGCGCTAGTGGATTTCCAAGGCACGGACGTAGTGAACGAATTCCAGCTCCTCTCAGTCTCTTGCCAACAATTTTTACACTTTATGCTGATTTCAGCAGTTTGTGCAGCAGTTCTGGGTCGATTGCGCAGGAGGTGAAGGAGGATCTGACGGTCCTGTCTGGGTGTGGTAGCCCATGGACGGCCAGTTCTTGGTCTGTCATCCGTGTTCCTAGCTGTTGGATACGTGCGTTTAACTGCTGCAAAGCCGATTGATGTACACCAAATGCAGTTGCAATTTCCAGATGCGTAGCTCCAGTTAGTATCATTGTTAGAGCCTTGATGCGGTCATCTTTGCTTAGGCGTGGCATTGCAAAATCCAAATTTTCATTGAAAATTGACCCCCGATTTACAAGAAATCATGCAAAACACTATTTTCATAAACACGATTAATCAAGGGAAATAATTCAACATTTGTGTTTTTAGGTCACCTGAGTAAACTCAGGTGACCTATTGCTATCTGTTTTCGTGCGTCGTGCTTTAACATTTAAACATTTTCAGCTTCTTCTCTGAAACCGCTGAACCAATTTCAACCAATTTTGGCATAAAGCATCTATGGGTGAAGGGGAACAAAAATTGTGAATTTCATGGTCCCTGCCCCCTGGGGCCTGGGGGGTGGGACAAAAACCACTAAAATTAGTGCAATCTTTAAAAATCTTCTTTACTCCCGGACATCAAGCAGTCAAACTGTTGGTATGATTGTAATCAGCATTGAGTCCTCTACCAAAATTGTGAAATTCATGGCCCCTGGGTCAGGGGTTCTGATGTTAGGGGGGGCTCTATTGATTATAAACTGAAAATGCATTATTTCTTTGAAAATCTTCTTCTCTGCTCCTGGGTATTAAATAAACTAATTAAGTTCATAGTTATGATGAGCAAGAGTGCCTCTACCAAACTTGTGAATTTTATGGCCCCAAGTTTAGGGGTTATGGTGTTAGGGTGGGGCTCTATTGATTATATAGTGAAAATGCATTATTTCTTTGAAAATCTCCTTCTCGTTCCTGAGTATTAAATAAACTTATTAAGTACATAATTATGATGAGCAAGAGTGTATCTACATAAATTGTGAATTTTTTGGCCCCAGGGTCAGGGGTTATGATGTTAGGGCGAGGCTCTATTGATTATATAGTGAAAATGCATTAAATCTTTGAAAATCTTCTTCTCTGCTCCTAGGTATTAAATAAACTAACTAAGTACATAGTTATGATGAGCAAGAGTGCCTCTACCAAAATTGTGAAATTCATGGCCCCCAGGGTCAGGAATTATGGTGTGAGGGCGAGGCTCTTTTGATTATATAGTGAAAATGCATTAAATCTTTGAAAATCTTCTTCTCTGCTCCTAGGTATTAAATAAACTAATTAAGTACATAGTTATATGAGCAAGAGTGCCTCTACCAAAATTATGAATTTTTTGGCCCCAGGGTCAGGGGTTATGTGTTAGGGCGGGGCTCTATTGATTATATAGTGAAAATGCATTAAATCTTTGAAAATCTTCTTCTCTGCTTCTGAATATTAACTAAACTAATTAAGGACATAGTTATGATGAGCAAGAGTGTCTCTACATAAATTGTGAATTTTATTGCCCCAGGGTCGGGGTTATGTTAGGGCGGGGTTCTATTGATTATATAGTGAAAATGCATTACATCTATGAAAATCTTTTTCTCTACTTCTGGGTAATAAGAAGATGAACTATTTACATATTTATGATGGACTCTTCTTCCAGAATTGTGAATTTCAAGGCCCCTGGGTCTGGGATACCAAAATTTGGGGGGGGGGGTGGGGCTCTACTTATATACTGAAAATGAATTGTTTGAAATATGCTCCTTGGTATTAATCAAACATTTTTGATAAGCGAGTGTGCCTTTTCAAAAATTGTGCAATGTGTAGACCTAGGATCAGGGGTTCATGTGTGGTAGGAGCACTCTTGATTATCGCTGAATAATACTGATTAGTTGACATACATTTTTGTTACCCTACCCTGCTTATGGGTATTAAGTAAACAAACCAAACAATTGCTAAGTGTATAGTTATGATTAGCATTGGTGCCTCTTTCAAAATCGTGAATGCAATAGCATCTAGCTTAAAACATGAACCAAATTCAATCATTTGAAAGTTGTTGCATGATGCTCAGGTGACCTATAAGGCCCGTGGGCCTCTTGTTAAAGCCCATGATGTAATTTTAATAAGTCACAGGTATCCAATGATAAAAAAGATAGTTATTCCACATACAGTACTTTTTTAAAAAATATCTTTGACGAGTAAAATATTATGCGTTACTTTTTTTGTTGAGTAAAAACGTATAACACAACCACTCATAGATGAAGCTTGAGATCTCCATAGTCCGGAGCACAGCCTTTATTGTTAATAAATGTTTAGTGAAAGGTCCAGGTACAGATAAATACCTTATCTGTAATATTTTGGCACTCAATTGCAACTATTTCATCCATGATTCTATACCCCCCCCCCCTCCAAAACAAAAAAAATATATCAATAAATATTACTGGTATGTAAAAACGGAGGGGGAAAATACAATCAAAAAGAAAATGCATTGTCTAGGACTAAAATAGATTTGTAAAGGATTACACATTGTACAGTAAAAATTAAAGTACAGAAATACTGTTGAATCTTACTTTTATAAGGTTGACAATTTTTATAAAGCAGCAAAATTTATTATTATACTATAAATAACAACAAAGAACAACCATATCAAACTATAAACATTGTACATATATATATATCCAAAAAAAGTCATCAAAATGGAAATGTATTCTGCCCAAGTCCCTATTAATAACACTGCGATGTAATTGTATCACAAGGTTCTATTTTTTGTTTCCAGTTTCTGACTAAAATTACAGACTAGATAAAAACTTATTTTTAATAACTTAGCAAGTCAATAATTCTTGCAAATTCACCAGACTTTGTGAATGACTTGAAGTAATACTGAATTAGTATAGCTCTTGTAGAACATAGGATACTTTACTGATGGCTTTCTTGACGTCCTCCTGGGACATATCACTTTGGAGTACAAACCTCAGTAGTGTGTCTGAGTATGGAAGCGTCTTTACAATGATCCCCCCCCCCCTTTTCCCTTCTCTCTTCATTTGTCACCTGTATCAAGAAGTTCTCAAAAGATTTTTTAGAAGATCAGTCAAGAAAATCAGATTGGGATTTGAAACTGCTTTATTATTCCAAAAATACTTTCTAAACACTTAGAATCCAACAGAGCTTGTGCCTATAAAAAGCACAGTTACAATTTGGCCTCATTTACAGAATAAACAAGGCAATGAATTATTATTATTTGAAGTATGAAGCATTGCTTACTTTTTCAGAAATGAATAATATGTCAAACCATGATGTGAAGAAAATTTGATATGGTAAATAGAAAGATTAATTATTTTTTATCTCACAATTAAATTAGAAATGTGAGGTCTACACGAAAATAATATTTACTCTCATACCTATCTAACTCCCATTAGAAAACATACTGAAGCGCTGCTTTTTAAATCAGAATATTTACATTTCCAATGTCTTTGTCCCAGATAAAATTACCATTTGTAAATGTAATTTATTTCCTCATGAATGTTTTGGCGCGGTTCCAAAAACCCACGTGCAGGGCGGGACAACACCCAGAGAGAGGCAAGCTTGGAGCCCGTGGATTTTTCGAATTCATGAAGATGATCAATGGATTCGCTTTTGTGATAATTTTATGCATAAACGCCTTCGGCGTTTATGCAAATTATCACACAAGCCAATCCATTGATCACTTCATGAATTCGAAAAATAAGACAGTTATTCCTTAAATAACAAATTGTTTTCTGTGCATGTAAAATAACACGCATCCATAAACAAGAGTTATCGTTCCATTATCGCTCTTGACAATATTTTTCAATGAAACAAAATATTAATTAAATGTTTATAAACAATACTGCATCTGAAATTTCTGTACAATTAAAAGAATTATACTTTAAGAGACAGAGATTTTTCAATTTACACTGTTTAAAGGAACTGAGTATAAATGTTTTAAGTAAACTGTTATAAATAATTAATCAATATACTAGCAATAGAAACTAGATATCAACACTTGTACCATAGAAAAGGTTTGATTGAGTTGACTATGAAATTGTCCTTTTGAATGAAACTTGTAAACTCTGATATGACAATTCACTGAGTTTCATGACAAAATGTCTGAAGAAAGTTATCTCTCTTATTAGAAGAGTTATCTCTCTTATCAGAGGGATATTCCACCTTAAAACGAGTTTCCAGCTTCAACTGAAAAGGCAAGAAGGCAACTATATCTAAGGCCATGCCAACTTCGTTGAAAAAAATATATATACGTGTATTAATTACTACCATGACTTTACCAGAATTATACTCATTCTCATGTTAATCGTATTTTTTTACAGGGCTAAATTCAAGCTGAAAAGCGAACATATTAAACAATAAATAAGTACCTTTCCTCAAAAGACAAAATTCGTGTGCATCTTCTATCAATTTGATGATAACCGACTTTTAAAGTCTTTGAATAAAAAGAAATCGTTTTTCTGTTTGATTTGTTTCAAGTAAAATAAACCTACAGCGCCATAGCAAAAGTATTCGCGATCTTTAAAAATGGCGACGGCTCACTTTCGCGTCTCGATTAGGAAAAGAGAGATAACTCTATGGAAAATAAGAGTTATCTGTTTATTTTTTTACGGAGTTATCTTTATGTAGGAAATGACGTAATTTTATATTAAATTATCGTCTGCACTTCCGTAGTGAATGTAAACAAGCAGAATTTAACCATGGGTCGAAAATCTGATGAGCTGAGTGCTGAAACTAAAAATCTAATCGTAACTTTGAAAAGTGAGAATCACACAACTTCAGAAATAGTAGCCGCAGGGTTTAAAACCCCCCCCCCCCCCACACACACACACACACACACACTTATATGTGTTGAATATTAGTGAATCTACCGTGAGATCTGTTTGGAATAAATTTATTCAACGGGGAACTGTGAAAAATTTACCTCGAACGGGAAGACCTCGAAAGTTGTCACACAGAGATGAAAACTGGATTATGCGGACGGTCAAAAGCAACAGATACAGGCCCCTAAATAATGTTACGTTAGATTTAAATGAAGGAAAATGTCCTACAGAAACTGTAAGTAAATGTACAGTCCAGAGATTTCTTAGAAAAAAAGGATATCAAAAAAAAGTTGTGAGAAAACGGATGGTTGTTCCTGAAGTTAATTGGAAAAAGCAATTATCTTGGTGTTTGGGTAAACGACGACTGACAGTGGAACAATATTGGCAAAATGTCATATTTTCTGACGAAAGTCAAGTTGTAATTGGAGATAATCACCGGGTTTATGTCTGGAGAAGAGCAAATGAGGCGTACCTACCCCAGTGCATGTGCCCTCCCCGTAAATGTCGAGTTGCAGTTATGGTATGGGGATGTATTACTTACGATGGTGTAGGGACTTTGTGTCTTGTCAATGGCAACATAACTGCTCAAAAGTAAATAGATATACTCGACGAACATTTGTGGCCAGTTATAGCGAGGCATTTTCCCAATAAAACTTACCTATTTCAAGATGACAATGCACCCGTGCACAGAGCCAGGATTACGTGTGAATATAAGACAAACAACAGCATTCCTTCCATCACATGGCCGGCACAGTCCCCGGACATTAAAATAATTGAAAATATTTGGTTGAAAATAAAACGTTCACTTCAAAACACGGCCAGAGACATCAAAACCCAAGACGAACTTTTTAATGCAATACTTGACATCTGGCAAAACATCGCCCTTGAGTATGCAAGAAACCTATACCTATCGATTCCCCGTCGGATCCAGGCAGTAATAAGATCCAAAGGTCAACTCACAAAATATTGAAAACAGTAAGTCAGTTTTTCATACTTTTAAAATAGTTTTATTTTGTTATGCGCGTCCTTGTTTACGGCCGCCATTTTGAAAAATCGCGAATACTTTTGCTATTTTTACCTGACCCTTTATAATTAACACAAAGTGGGCTGATCAAGTTCAGTTTCTTTATTATTATTTTTTTTTGCGTCAATCGACACATCAGATTACATATATACATGTACAACAATAACTAATTATATATATCAATATGTGTCCAAATGCTGCGCTTGCCTTGTCTGCTGTTAGAGTCGTAGTCGTAGCTTACATAGAGCTAAGGTCTATGAAGCTTTATAATAATGAAAGGAACAATACTGGCAGAAGATGAGACGTTGACAAACGTTTTAATCACTCAGGCTCTCAGAAATTACAATTAACAGAATGAATTTTGTTGCCTTCACGTGAAAGACACGGAGGGTGCTTATATGGTCCTCTTTACCTTATCGTGAATAATCAAATAAACAGTGTTTAAATTCAAAATTTTATATTTTTATACTGTTGTTTCGAAAAAAAATACCAGTTTGTAGCCGCACGTTCGAATGTGCCAACCCCCCCCCCCCCACACACACACACACTTAGGGTCCAAATGTGTCAGGGATGTCTGGAACCTCGGCTCTGTTGTTTGTGCATAATCAGCAACTGTTTCTGCAAACTGTTTCTGCATGACTGCATGAGTAGAAGCTAGGCTAGTCAAGTATAGACTGATTTCTATCTCCAGCTAAACAAACTGTAGTCGATCTAAGCAAAGATTAGTCTGTTGCAATGTAGCAGCGAACTTCGAATGACTTAAAACACCCGAAAATCTTATACGTGACAGAGTACGTCATGCTTAGCACGAATTCAACCATTCACTCACAAACAAATGAACTACCAATCGATCTCCTGTACCGATGGACTTAATCTGCATGCATAACAAACACACATGTTTTACCATTACTTTTATGAATATATACATTCACTGGGATAATACTGATGTAAAGAATTTGTTTTGAGCATCATCTTAATATGTAAATTACAAAAAATTCAAATAATGATAACAACATCTCAAAATCTCGTGAACTGTAAAAAAAATTTCTAAATCTAAAATAGATATGTAAAGGATTATACATTGTTTTATAAAGCAGCAACTATGGTACGAATAGCAACAAACAAACAACAACCATAATATCAAAACATAAACATTTTACATGTATATCAAAAATGTTATGCATCACAGATCTAATTTTTTTCTTTTCAGCTTCTGACTAAAATTCTGACTAGATAAAAACTTATTTTTGATAACTTAGCAAATCAATAATTCTTGCAAAATTACAAGATTGTGTTAAATGACTTGAAGTAATACTGAATTAGGATAGCTCTTGTAGAACATAGGATAATTTACTGATGGCTTTCTTGACGTCCTCCGGGGAAATACCAGAGTGTAGGACAAGCCTTATTAGTGTGTCAGAGTACGGGATTGTCTTCACGATGATTCCCTCCCCCAGCTCCCTCCTCTCTTCATCTGTCACCTGTATCAAGGAAAAATTATATTTCTATTTTCAAAATATTTCTAGTTGTAGAAGATCAGTCAAAAGTTAATCACAGGACAAAGGATTGGGGGATTGTGGTTAATATTATATCTGAATTTATTTAATCACACTAATAACTGTACTTTATCATAAACGTCTATTTTCAAACTTGAAAAAAGTATGTCTTTTTCATTAAGCATCCATGGATCTAGATTTCTTAAGGTATTCTTTTTCATATTCATACTGTTTCTGTAATGAATTGAACAGTTTAGACCTGGATTTCTTGGGAATGTATTCAATTCAATTGTTTTTAAAAGTAATCAGATTTCTACAGCCTACCTGAAGCAGCCTGCCATACAGCTGTATTGCCGTGACGCCAGGTTTTGTCACTGTCAGGAAGACGATGTTGGTTTCCACGGTTTCATGATTTACATGAACAACGGTCTGTGGTGCTGACTTGATGGCTGTAAAAACAATTCAGAAAAGAATTAGTATTGAACAAATGTACCACCGAGAAATGGCAACTCTGTTATATTTTTATTTTTGAATACTGTATACAGGTTATTTTCACTCTTTGTTATTTTCGCCCTTTTACACTTGCCATCAATTGTGCCCCGTTTTAAATTCTTCTATTCAAAGTTCTGTTTATGAAATAATACTATGTTCTTTAAATTCGCCCACTTGTGACAAGGGCGATATGAATTTAAGTCTTTCAGCTTGTGTATCATAACCATATCCAAATTAAATCCCCACCATTTGTAATCTGTTGAGCCTTGATGTGGTCCTCTGAGAGTTTGGGAAGGACATGGTCCAGTGAGTACATGGCAGCTGCTGCAAGAACACCCGGATGATGCATGTCCACTCCCAGGGCCTTTCTTCTCCTCTTGGCTCTACAATTTAAATAGAAACTCAAATTAATGGATTCATATTTAATAATGACAGAAAGCCACAAATAATGTACAATTTGAATAAATACCAATTCAAATATATAAACTTGTGAGGTCAAAATAATTTGAAGTCATGCATACATATCTTCTTTTTTTAAAATTGAGACCTACATCTTAATAAAATCACTTGTCCCAGCTATGATTGATCCCACTGGACAACCAAGTCCCTATAAAGAAAATAAAAACCCCTTTCCTTGGTAAATATTGATAATTTCCTGGTGAATTCCAAACCATACTCACTACAGGAGAGTCCATAATTGTATAATGTGCATACCTTGTTGAAGCACATGTTAACGGAGTCTGCATATCTTGTGATCTCCGCTGGCTTGACCCCCAGGACAGTTGCAGCATGCATCAACCTCGCTCCATCAAGGTGGACCTTCATACCATATTCCTGAGCTAGTTCATATACCTAACAAAGAAAAAACATTATCTTGCTATATTATCAAGAATTCACTTTTAAAATGGTTACAGGATCAACAAACCTACAGATGTTATCTCTGTTACATTTAAATGCAGGAGAAAAGAAAACTTCTTGGGTCAGAAAATGTGGTCATTGGAGGTCTAGGTATATTTTGATATTACATGTACTTGCAAAATAAAATCAGTATGCATTATTTGAGCTATTTTAAAAAAGGATATCAAGACATTAAAGACCCACCTTTTTCATATAAGACACCGGTACGACTTTCCCTCCGCAGTAATTATGAGTGTTTTCTACACAGATCAGCCTGGTGTAGGGGAAGTGGGGGTCGTCACTGACTCGAATCCTCTCCCTGATCTTGTCCAGGTCCATCGTCCCATCCTCATTGTTCTCTACCACAGAGGTCAGCAACCCACCAAACTATAGGCACAGATAGATTGATTGATTGTATATTGTTTAACGTCCCTCTCGAGAATTTTTCACTCAGGCACAGATAGATAAAGTGTACAGGTATATATATATATATATATCAAGTGACTCAGAAATAAAATCACCGAACAGTT
Organism: Saccostrea cuccullata; assembly: GCF_032062105.1. Classification (NCBI taxonomy): domain Eukaryota; kingdom Metazoa; phylum Mollusca; class Bivalvia; order Ostreida; family Ostreidae; genus Saccostrea; species Saccostrea cuccullata. Next base: position 377,743 of record NW_026929644.1, on the reverse strand, counting down.
TTAGTGAAGGAAAAGAAATAACATTTAGAGCGCAAGTATTTGAAATTGCAACTACATTGTATATATTGACAAGGTTTTTATATTCACCTAAAGCTTAATTTCCAAATTAGTACCTCAGTTTGACTAAACAGAAACAAGAAACCCGAAAGCCTTATATATATAGGTCACCTGATTATCATGTATCACCTTTCCAACAATTAAATTTGGTTTGTGTTTTAAACCAAAAGTCATGAAATTCACAATTTTAAGAGGCACCATTGTTTATCATAATTACTCACAAAGCATGCTTACTTTGGCTACCATATATACTCGCCTATAAGTCAGTATTTTGGGAGTTAAATATTGGTCTAAAACTCTATGTCCGACTTATAGGCGAGTCATAAAGTCATAATTTTCTGGAGGCTAAAAGGTACAATCTTATTTGCATTTCAGACGATTATCAAAGAAAATGTCTGGATATATAAGATAATTTATGTATTCTTAGATTACTAGTATATATATATATATAAAGTACAAGTATTTACATATTTTAATAACTTTATTTGTATTTTAAGTGACATTACCTCTATGTTTGATAATTTAAGATTAAATGTCAATGTCATTTCGAAAAATATTAATTGAAACCAGGTTAAAACATCAATAGGTTTACTTGAAATTGTCACGAGATTTTGGCAAACAAAATTGTACCGACTTATAAGCTGGTCAATAGCAAATCCCACGAAGATAACGTAAAAAAATACAACCGATTTATAGGCGAGTATATACGTTACTTTATACCCAGAGGTAGATCAGAGTAAAAAAGAGAAAATGAATTTCCACTATATAACCACCAGTTAAAAAAATTTTATCAAAAATTTTATTTCATCATAAATGATTGATCAATACCAACGAGCATATTTCAAAGCATTAATTTATTTTCAGACTATGTACCCATACAACCCCTCCCCCCCACTCCAGTACCACCACTACCAGTAGTCCGGGGAGCTGAAATTGATCATTTTGGAAGAGACAGCTTTTTTCATCATAAATATGTACTTAGATCATTGGCATAATATCCGGAACAAAGGAAAGTATTTTCATAGAATTTAATATTTTCACAATATAATTAATAGAGTCCCGCCCTAACACCAGAACCCCTGACCCTGGGGCCATGAAATTCACAATTTTGGAAGAGGCATTCTCGCTTATTATAACTATGTACTTATCTTATTTGTCAGATATCCAGGAGTAGAAAAGAAGATTTCTAAAGAATTAATGTATTTTCACCATATAATCAATAGAGCCCGGCCCTAACACAACTAAGAACCCCTGACCCAGGGGCCATAAAATTCAAAATTTTGGAAGAGACATTCTCGCTTATTATAACTATGAACTTAGTTAGTTTGTTTAATACCCAGAAACAGAGAAGATTTTTAAAGGATTTATGCATTTTCACTATATAATCAATAGAGCCCCCCCCCCCCCCCCCCACCAAAACCCCTGACCCTGGGGACATGAAATTCACAATTTTGGAAGCAGTCTTATTCAACATATCTATCTACTCGGTTAGTTTATTTATTGCCCAGGAGCAGAGAAGAAGATATTTTTAAAAAGAAATAATGCATTTTCACATTATAATCTATAAAGCCCACCCTAGCAATAGAATCCCGACCCTGGGGCCATGAATATCCCAATTTTGGTAGAAGACTCCATGCTTATTACAGTCATGTCAACAATTTTACTGCTTGATGTTCAGGAGTAAGGGAGAAGATTTTTAAAGATTGCATTAGTTTTAGTGGTTTTGACCCCACCCCTCTGGCCCCAGGGGGCAGGGACCATGAAAATCACAATTTTATGTTTCCCTTTGGTTGAAATTAGTTGAGCGGTTGCAGAGAGGAAGCTTAAAATCGAATGTTTACACACGGCCGACGATGGACGACAGACAACGTACGACGACGGACGAAAACGAAAACGAAAACGAAAGTAATAGGTCAACTGAATTTACTCAGGTGACCTAAAAAACACAAAACAAAATAAAAATTTAGAAAAACCTCATTTTTACCTGTGCTACATTTCCTTGTCTATGAGTAAAAAGATGACTTTTATGACCCAGGATAATTTCCAAGCCTCTCTCTGGACAGTGAGTCAAAACTGAAAAAAAAGAATTTTGTATTACTGGACATGTATTTATTCAACAAAATGTTAAGTCCCTAATAATGGGAAAAGCAAAATGCTCGTAAAAATAAAATAGCATCTGCTATTAAGTACAAACTTGAAGCAAGGTTTCCCATTGTACCAGTAGGAAAAAATAATGCTGCTTCCTTTTCAAAAAGTTTGGCAATTCTCTCCTGCAGAGCTGAAAACAAAACATGTTTTTTTAAAGCAAAATTGGTACTCTTCACATTTTTTCATACTGTACCTAAAAAAATCAGTTATAGTTACAATGGCAACATCAATCATCAAAATCAAAAACACAAAACTTATGATTATGTATCTCAGTGTAGTTCTCTTGCATGCAAAATTATATTGTACTCAAGCTAAAACTGTATTTGTAGTAACATATTGATTTACACAAATTTCTATTTTTAGTAACCATGACAACATCGTTCATCAAAATCAAAAACCGATAGACAGAATTATGTGTCTAAGTGTAGTCTACTTATTTGCCAAGTTATATTGAAATCAAACCAAAACTCTAAGAGAGTAGCAATCTAAAGTATTTCACAGAAATTTCTTTTTTTGTGACCGCGGCAACACCGTTCATTGAAAACAAAAACCGATACACAGAATTCTGTATCTTAGTGTAGTCTACTTGTGTGTTATATTGAGATCAGACCAAAACTGTAGGAAAAGAAGCATTTTAGAAGTATTTTACAGAAAATTCTATTTTAGTAACCACGGCAACACAGTTCATCAAAATCAAATATATATAAATTATTGATCTAAGTGTAATCTACTTGTGTGCCAAGGTAAACTGAATTCAGACCAAAACTCTAGGAGGAGTCGCATTTTGAAAGTATTTTACAGAAATTTCTATTTTTAGCAACCACGACAGCATCCTTCATCGAAATTAAAAATCGATATACAGAATTATTTATCTTTGTGTAGTCTACCTGTGTGCCAAGTAGTATTGAAATCAGACCAAAAATGCATTTTAAAATTATTTCACATAAATTTCTAATTTTAGAAACCACGGCAATACCGTTCATACAAATCAAAAACCGATATACAAAATTATGTATCTTAGTGTAGTCCCCTTGTGTACCAAGATTTTCTGAAATCGGACCAAAACTGTAGGAGAAGTAGCATTTTGAAATTTGTTTACAGACAGACAGCCAGACGGACGGACGCATTACTATCACAAAAGCTCTTCTGGTCTGTGACCAGTAGAGATAATAATATGAAGCACACACCATAAACTGTTGGATCCTCCCTCATGACATCATCCCCGACTTCAGCAGCTGCCATATGCATGGCATTCCTCATTCCCGGTGAAGGCTTGGTGACAATTTCACTCTGGAGGTTCACAACGTGTACGTCAGACCGCGTCTGCTGATTAAGAATTTCCATCCCTAATAGGACCAAATTTTTTACCCTTAAATGTCCATCAAGTACATAACACTCTGATATTAAAGCATTTCATAGGAGAAAAGGATTGTCCGTTTGAAAATTTCAACAATTTCGCTAGTTAAGCATTAATTGATCAACAAAGAATGCATTGAAGCCTATGGGGAAAAGCATTTTTTTTTTTAAATAAAAATTCAAGTTATAAAAATATCATTAAATACTGCGGTGGAAAGATGCATTGAAACATTAGAAATATAATGAAAATTTAAAATACTGTAGACCAGGCTTGGGGCGAATTACATTGTAAAGTAATGCATTACATTACCATTACTTCAACAATTTGGGCATTAAATTATCATTACTCTATTTTCCTAACGTAGTGCATTACATTACCATTACTTACGTAAAGTAATGCATTACCATTACTTTTGGAGGTTTTTAAAAATAGAAATACAAAATTTTCATTTTTTTTTATAAGCATGCATCCACCCCCTTCAAAACTTAACATGATAAATGATCATTCAAATTTCATTTCAAGTACTTGTATAAGATAAGACAAGATTTATCAATACCAATTTGGGGCCCGTCAGGGCATACAAGTAAAGAGAAAAATTCAAAATTGATAGTAGCAACTAACAAAAGATTAATGATGATACAGCAGTTGGGGATTACAACATATATAATCGACACATTGTACAGTATTATAAAGGCTATTTTACTAGAGTATAAACATTTTTTACTCTTTTGCATTAATTTGTTTCTTTTTTTAACACTGCATAATTTGCTGTTTCTAATTTTAAAGATATTGATAAAAAAATTACCCAGAAAAAATGATAAGCAACATGTCATTTTCGTATACTGTCAATAACTTACCATCATAGGAAGTTCAAACTTTTAAATTGTCAGTAATATAAAACATGTACAGTATGCACTTTTTGTGTAACTATTGATGTCATAAAGCAATTGAACATTTGGGACACTTTAACCCCTGTCAAAATATATCTAATAATAAAGCATATGCTATTTTGATTTAGTACCTTAGTTATGAAAAAATGAATACATTGACACACTTGTGAAAAAGGTAAGCATAGAATGCCTGCATGTTTTCTATTTTCTTTGGTAAAATGGATTTTTCATGGTCAAGCTAGACCAGCTGAATTACTGTTTTATAAACACAATCAGAATAACGTGACTGGTAATTTGGAGCACTTGTCCAAACAAATGCACTGTTTAATCATAACCCAAGAGATAGTGTGTTTTGATGGTGTGTTCCCGTTTTGCACACATTTGATAATTAGGTATGGAACGATAGGTGTGAAGTGTGTTTTGATAGCAGTTATAGTCTGATTTCTGGTTTGGATTTACCTGGATTTACCTGTGAAAACCTGATTTAGCTTAATGTATTCTTCAGAGGTTTAATATAATTTTGTAAGCATTTTATTAAAATTTTTACTATATATATATTTATGGGAAAATATTCTATTTTATAAATTATTAATATTTATTAATATTATTTATTGATATATGAAGTCCAATTTCTTAAAAAAAATAAAAACTTTTCAATAAAATTACTAAAAAATTAAAATATTTAAAAAATAATAATTTATCTGCTATTTTTATTTCAAAAGTAGAAATAGAATAAAAATTAATTTTTTACTTAAAAATAAACATCAAATACATTTTAACTTTGTATTTATTCTCTTGATGTTTATTCAGCTATAATTTGTTTACACTTTCACATACATACTAAATTTTATTTTTAGACCTGATTTTCAAAAAGTAATTATCTCACCTGGTCAAACTCCCATTTTTCACACATTTTTTAATTACCTGTGATTCAAATGTGTGCAAAACGGGAACAAACCGTTTTGATGACACTAGAGCTATTCAAAAGGTGGCAATTTTCAGTTTACATAAATTAGTGTACCTTATATGCAATTTTTAAGGCTATTTTGTCCAGATTACTATCTCTGGGCAATATATCGGACCTCATTTTACTCAGATTATAGGTGTAGTCTTTCTTCAAACTTGTTTATCTCAAAGATACATCGAACTGCAAGGTTTGTCAGCCTTTTGCTGCTCCTTTCAGCAAAGAGGCTTGCGAAAGATCAAAATCCCTTTCACTCATGATATTTTTTCAATAATAAATAAACTGCCAGCAAGTGTTAAACATGAAAGGAAATGATAATCAGATTATTTTGAGAAAATCATTCTATAAATATTTACTTGGAATCGATTTCGAGAGACAGTCTGTCACATTGAGTCTGAAGCAGAGCAACACTAAAGCCGATGACTTAGTTAATGACGATGCTTTAGCATTTTGACAAGATTTTGACGTCAATGACTCGTAAAATGACATAACCAAATAGTTCCTATTTAAATTCGTTTCAAAACTCGAATAACATTTGTGACTTGATTCCAACCACGTAATAATGACATTTGATTACAACACATAAAAAGTTAATTCAGAAATATTTATAACATAATAACAGTCGAGTAATTTTTCTTAAAAATTGTTATATTGTAATTTTTTTCTTTGCAAATTCCAGGGCGGACACCAACACATCTGTTATGTATTCAATTTCATAGTATCTGTTGCTCTTATAGATTGAAAAATCTTAAGCTTGTGGTCGTAGTAACGCGTGTCATGCCATACAGAAGCCACCTCCTGTATTACAGGGCATGACAAGGCTCTCCCCATAGCAGGTAACATTGGTCTAGAATAGAAACTTTTGCTAATGGTTCTACTTAAAAGAATAGGAGGCCCATGAGTCACAAAACACACATTTGACTACCTTTTGACAAAATATTGTGGCTGCCTCTTTGGGGGGAATGATTTTTTTTTTACAAAGTTGACTCTACTCTACATAGGAATACTTGTTTATCTATAGAAAAAGTCAGAAAAATTATTTTATAACCATTGGACAGGTCAGCTGAAAAAAATTCTTTTTTTAATTTAAGCATTTCAATTTATGTGTTAGAGTAATCTGGTAATTGATGACAGTTGCTATTAAGTATGATTCGAACATTGATTTATGGACTTTGAGATTGAATACTCTTCGTTATCTCCATATCCTTCATTCACCTTGTTCGGTTTGTAGAACTAGTAATTGGAATAATGCAATTATTATATGCGTCAAGTAATATGCTTTTTCAAAGTAATCAATTTTTCACGGCTAACTGCTTTATTTTCGAAAAGGAAACTTAGCAGCGAACAAATTCAAGACCACCATGCATCGATTTGAATTATTCTCTTTTAGAGACGTGGACAGGCTTTTGCCTACATGGATGTAAGGGAAAGCCAGTCCACAACTCTAAAGTGAATATGGCAAGTGTGACCGGTCAGCAGGGGATGCTCACTCTTCCATGGCACCTGATCCCACCTCTGATGTTTCGGAGGTCCGTGTTTGCTCTGCTCTTATTTTGTATTGTTTTATGGACTTCAAGATTGAATACTGATCGTTATCTGATTCTCCATATCCTTCTTGGATCAGTAACTCTCGTCGTAAACAACATAAAAAATAATTTTTTCTTTCATATGAAAACATACCACGAGACTTTTTTCTAGGTTTAACACGCAGTGTGCTTCCATTCTTAAAGACAATACCTTAATTTTATTCTTTTTCACCTTGTGTAAACGTGTTCTCCTTTGCCGGTGTGACAGAAGTAAGTCATTTTTTAGGCCGATGATATAATATGCACGACCGTCATGCGCATTGTAGGGAAAGTCTATTTACACAACCGTCGTGCAAATAGCTATTGCAAATTGCTGAGATACATACACGACCATCGTGCACATAGGTATTAAGGTATTCAATCCCTAATAGGAACAAATTCAATGAAATTGAATACATAACAGATATTTAGGCATTGAATACTCAGTTTTTTTTTTACATACTTCCCATTTATTATTATTAGTATGCATAGTGGGATGTGTCCTAATTTCTGACATTGAATTTTGGTAAGAGTTATCTCCCCTTGTTTTAATTCATTAAAAAATCAAATAAAAAATATAGCAGGTAAAAAAATTATTTTCAGTTGTCATTCTATTTTTAATGATTCAAGGAATCTTTCCATCGCAGGATTTATTGATATTTAAATTATTTGAATTTTTATTTTGAAAATAAAAACGCTTTTCCCCATAGATTTCAATGCATTCCTCGTTAATTGACTACTGCTTAATTAATGAAATTTGTGCAACTTTCTCGCGGGCAATCCTTTTCCACTTTAAAATGCTTTAATATAATATCAGAGTATTATATACTTGACAGATATCTAAGGGTAGGGAATTTGGTCCTATTAGGGATGGAAATCCTTAAGTAAAAACCGGCATAATCCTATTGTAATATAATTTTTGACGTTTTTAACGTAACGCCAGGAGCGTTAAAAGTTCTCAAATATTAATATTTTATATCACATTATTTAAAATCCAATGACAATAAAAGGATTAAATAATAGATTGATTGATTGCATATTGTTTAACGTCTCTCTCGAGAATTTTTCACTCATATGGTGACGTCACCGTATGCCGGTGAAGGGTTTCAAATTTAGACCTATACTCGGCACTCAGGGCCATAAAGCAGTGAGGGTTCTTTATTGTTTCAGCGCCTACCGTGACATGGGACCTACGTTTTTAAGGTCATATCCGAAAGATAGTAAATAATAGAAAGACAAAAGATATTTAAATACCCCAAAACTAATTAGCATCGCGATGCCAATAACATGAGTATATAAAGAGAGACGAAGTTCCATATATCAAGATTATAAGCTCCACAAAGGGAAGTATTCCCGGGAAAAGGGATTCTTTGGGGGCAGTATCATAAAAATATGGGGCTTGGATATTTTGGGGTATCACTCTTAAAATAGCATGTTTTACTGGATAAAATATCCCCAAACTAATTAGCATCGTGATGCTAGTAACAGGAGTATATATAGAGAGAGAAGATATTCCAATTTTTATATATACTTTGTTCCAAATATCAAGATTATAAGCTCGGATTGAAAATTTATACGGTGCATAATCAGGATTACGCGGATTTTGAAAATTTTGGTGCAACAATATTTTCTTGCTGAAAGAATTTTGGATTTCATTTTATAAAAGACTGGATTTTAACAATCAAAATTTGAATAGAAACAATAAGACGTAAAATAATTTGACAAAGGGAAGTATTCCTGGCAGGGAAAGGGTTTTTTCAGGGGCAGTATCATAAAAATATCGGGCTTGGGGGGTTTTTTTTGGGGGGGGGGGGTATTATTCTTAAAATGGCACGTTTTACAAGATAAAATACCCCCAAACTAATTAGCATCATGTGCCAGTAACAGGAGTATATATAGAGAGAGACAAAGTTCCAAATATCAAGATTATAAGCTTTACAAAGGGAAGTATTCCCGGGGAAAGGGTTTATTTGGGGGCAAGTATCATAAAAAACCAGAAGTCTCTGTCTTAACTGAAGCTCTACTGGTTTGTGCTTGTAGCAAAGTAAGAGAAAAGTACTTAAGCAGTTGGGAATTGAAACTTTACAACAGCAATAAATAGAAAAATGATCCTTGATCAGGTCTCTTAATGTCCTTAGTGTAGTCTACTTGTATGCCACATTATATAATAATCAAACTAAAACTGTATTTGAAGTACAAAAAATGTAGCATTTTAAGAGTATTTAATAGGAATTTCTATTTTTAGTAACCAAGGCAATAATGTTCAGGGAAGTCAAAAACCGATATGCAGAATTGTGTATCTTAGCGTAGTCTACTTGTGTACCAAGTTATATTGAAATCAGACCAAAACTGTAGGACGAGTTGCATTTTGAAAATTTTCACAGAAATTTCTATTTTTAGTAACCACGGCAGCACCGTTTATCTAAATAAAAAAAACGATACTCAGTACACAGAATTATGTACCTTAGCATTTTGAAAGAATTCCACAGGAATTTCTATTTTAAGTAACAATGCTAACACCGTTCATCGAAATCAAAAACTGATACACAGAAATATGTATCTTAGTATAGTCTGCTTGTGTGCCAAGTTTATTGAAATCAGACCAAAAATGTAGGAGATGTAGCATTTTGAAAGAATTTTACAGAAATTTCTATTTTTAGTAACCACGGCTACACCGTTTATCGAAATCAAAAACCATAAACAGAATTATGTACCTTTGTGTAGTCTACTTGTGTGCCAAATTATATTGAAAACAGACCGAAACTGTAAGAGGAGTAACATTTTGAAAGAATTTTACAGAAATTTCTATTTTAGGTACATGTAATCATGGCAACCCCGTTCATCGAAATCAAAAACCGATACATAGAATTATGTATCTTAGTGTAGTCTACTTGTTTGCCAAGTTATATTGAAATCAGACCAAAACTGTAGAAGGAGTAGCATTTTGAAAAAAAAATTACAGACAGACAGACGGATTACTATCGCATAAGCTCTTCTGGTCTCTGACCAGTAGAGCTAAAAATGGAGATTATTGGGGGTATCACTCTTAAAAAGCACTTTTTACTGGATAAAATATCCAAAACTTATTAGCATCGCGATGCCAATAAGAGAAGTATATAAAGAGAGACGAAGGACATCTAAACATCTCCAAACTAATTAGCATAAATATCAAGTTAGCTTCTTTGGGGCAGTATCATTAATAAATGGAGATTTTTGGGGGTATCACTCTTAAAATGGCACGTTTTACTGGATGAATTCCTCCAAACTTATTAGCATCGCGATGCCAATAACAGGAATATATATAATGAGACGATAGACATTAAAACAAAAACTAGTTTTGTGATCCCAATAACAGGAATATATATAGAGAGACACGAATTTTCCATATATTAAGATTATAAGCTCCAGAAAGGAAAGTATGAGAAAAGGGTTTCTTTGGGGGCAGAATCATAAAAAATGGGGCTTGGAGATTCGGGCGAAGGGGGGTATCTCTCTTAAAATGGTACGTTTTACTGGATAAAATACCCCCAAACTAATTAGCATCGTGATGCCAATAACAGAAGTATATTTAAAAAGAATAAGGTACATTTAAATACCTCCAAACTAATAAGCATTGCGATGCCACTAACAGGAGTATACCGGTATATAGAGAGACGAAGTTCCAAATATCAATATTATAAGTACTGGATAATGTTACAGTTTATTATATTATAGTTTATCAGTAGTTAGTTATTATAGTTATTTTTATAGTTTCCTATTATTTTCAGATCTTGATCATTGTATAATTCAGCTGGACAAGGATACGTACAAATAGGTAAATTTCTTATTTATGATCAAGATATTGGCGCAAGAATACAGTGTCCGTTCCCTAACTGTGACCACAGCACCGTCGACCTAGATGCAGCAATCATCGCGGTCCTCATCACAGCCAACAGTGCTGTACACATAATTGCACCCTTTCTGACCGCAAAAATAGAGAAAGTGAAGCGGTCCAACATAACCGCCGCTGGAACCAGCGAGGACTGGGACTACTTTATGTCACGCTGGACAGATACTAGTAATGTGACTGCAACGAAACTGGACAGTTAAGGACAAAGTCATTCAGTTGCTTTCAAGAGCGTTATGCCGAACCCCTTCGCAGAGACATGACTCGAACAACAGGTGGCACATTAACTGAAACAAGTAGATAACGTATTAGCTGTCATTCGTAAACTTGTTTGTTAAGAAATTCCAATGGTAGCTCGTGTGGCATTACATAACATGAGACAAGACCGTGATGAGTCAGTCAGAAACTTTGGTGCACGTCTTAGACGATAAGCTGACATTTACAAATTCGTGATCGACTGCCATAACTGTAACGCCAAAGTCAACTACACAGATGTCATCATGCGCGATGTCCTCACACGAGGTGTTGTCGATCCTGACATTCATTTAGACCTACTCGGCGACAAGAATCAAAATATGACTTTAGAGGAAGTATTTCAATTTGTTGAAGCGAAAGAAGCAGGGAAAAGATCAGCTTCAAGGCTTCTAGCATCGTCTCAAGCCACGGTCCGGAGTCCGCATATAGCTCTCTCCTACCCGTGGCTGCTTGATCACAAAAAGTGTCGTAATCTTGAATATTTACGCCTCTCTATTGTGACGTCATATTCAGTCAGTGGCAAGTTTTGTTTCCATCGCAATTGAAATCAACGACTGACGTCAACAGTATACAAGAAATATTTCCTTTACTGCGATTGGATATTGAAAGGTCGCCATAAAGTTCATCTTCCGACTATGCTTTACTCGCATTGGTCAATATTTTAATGAGCTACGAAGAATTCTCTCCTCGTTCAACCACGGCCAGAATGGGAGAGGATCGTACATTTTGGCCGTGGTTTGCGACGATGGGCTTCTAGATTCTCATTCGGTTGAGGCAGCCAGCTCCTACAAAAGGTCCACGCAAATGCCGAGCAAAGAAAATCAAGACCTGTGTTCTTATTGTGGGAAACGAGGCCATGGCAAGAAAAGTATGGCACAATTGCGTAAGACCCAGTGTCCTGTATATGACCACAGGTGTGAACTTTGTCACCATTTCCAGAGTTTTTACCGCAGCAAGCACAATCCAAAACGCCAAACACAGTCTAGGCAACACAACTATGACAAAGAAAGTGCTGTGTTTAACACTTTATGTACACTGTACTTCCCTCAACCACAGCATGACAATCTAAACACTATTCAAACCATCAATATAAACGGACAATGGCAATGTATTCCTCTAGATCACAACATCTACGACAGCATGAGAGACACGTGGTTTCCCAGAAACTCAAAGCCTCAGCCATTTGTGAACATTATTTGCGAGCTCCTCCGGAAGATTACTCAGCCTTTGGAGTTGACCTGTCAACACCTTCAGCGCTCACCATTATTCCCGCTATGGCTGACACCGGTCGCCAGAACTGCCTTGTCGGTCTTAGAGTTATCCATCGCCTATAGAACTATCTGAATCTGAGCAGAGAGCACGTGTACAGCTAGGTATCATCAGCAATAGGTTTCCAGAGGTACAGCCCTCACAAACCGGTACCGCAGCTGTTCATGGAGAGAAAAAACGCCAAACTCCACCTCCGCACCAAATGTTTTGCCATTTTCACCTACAGAAGAAAACCGCTCAAAACTGCAGGAGTATCTTCTTGATATATATAGGTCCAGCACGTTCAACACATGTGAACATCAGCCTCTGTCTCTAATGGATAGCTCACCTATGAAGCTTATGGTGGATCCCAGTACTGAACCAGTGGTCTACCACACACCGGTACCTGTTTCAGTACACTGGCGAGCAGCAATAAAGGAAGGCCTTGATCAAGATGTACGGTTAGGCGTGCTGGAACCAGTCCCAATCGGAGAACCTGTAACGTTGTGCCATTGGATGGTCATATGTGCTAATAAAAATGGACAGCCCAGACGAACAGTTGACTTCCAGGCTCTTCAGGTCGAGTTTGCCGGCTTTGAAATCAACCGAGATGAAGTCAGACCCTGTTAGGGATACCTACAAGCTATCATAGAATTCCCCACACCAAAAGACAAAACGAATGTGCGTTCATGGTTTGACCTTTTAAATCAGGTTTCATACGCCTTCAGTAAGGCTAAGCGCATGTTACCATTTCGGCATCTCTTGAAGCCAGGAACTGCTTTTCAGCTGAATGAACACCTTCAGACATTATTTGAAGATTTAAAAGCACAGATTGTAAGAGAAACAGAAGACGGTGTTGGCATCTTTGACCCTGATAGACCCACATATTTGGCAACTGACTGGTCTAAATCATGTAAATCACTCAAATCGTTCCTTCAGAAACACAGTACATGTGAGAAAACAAAACCTTTTTGCTGTACATCTGGATGGAAGATCATACTTGTCGGCAGCAGATTCACTAATCCATCGGAGTCTCGCTATACACCTAGGGAGGGTGAAGCACTAACAGTTGCAGATTTCCTGGACAAGGCCAGATACTTCATATTAGGATGAAAGGACTTAACCCTTGCGGTTGACCATAAACCACTTCTCAAGATCTTTAGTAACCGATCTCTTAAAGACATTTCAAACAATCTTTTGAGAAACTTGAAGGAGAAAACACTATGATACAGATTCCGTATGGTCCATATCCCTGGTGTCAAACACCGTGCTACAGACTGTCTTTCACGCCATCCTATCAGTGATGCGGAGAAACTTTTCTTACCTGATGATGTTGCGCAATGGACCAATCATAGACTTCTAGAGAACCTTCATCTGGAAAATTCAAATTCTCAATACATCCAGAGAAGTGGAAGAGATGAAAACATGATTTCAACTGCTGTTGCATAACTGAACGCCCTTGGCCTGAAGTCGGTGACCTGGGACAGAGTTCCTGTACCTACAGCCAGTGACCAAGATATGCTACTACTGAGTGAAATCATAGAGAGTGGAATGCCACGGCATCGTCATGAGTACCATAATCTCTATGACAGTATTTCCAGTACCGTGAGGGCTTGTCGACCACTGATGGGGTTATTCTGTACAAGGACCTTGTAATTATCCCGCAATCACTCAGGAAGAAAGTCCTAGATGCCTTACATTCAGCCCACTAAGGAGTTACATAAATGTTAGCTAGAGCTGAGACATCTGTATTTTGGCCAGGGATCACGCCGGACATAAACGCTCTTCGTGCAAACTGCCAACAATGCAACAACAATGCACCGTCCAACCCGAGTGTTCCACCAATGAGTCCGGAGTATTCCTTCCAGTGCATATGTGCTGATTACATTACTTACAAAGGTAACTGTAATGAATGTACCCCCCCCCCCTTATGCTTTTTATTTTTACAATAATGTTATATGACACAGTGTAGCTTATTGTTTCATCCATGACAGCGGTTACTAAACCATACTACTATCAATGACTGTAATATTTTGCTATCTTTGTACGTACTTGGAGCGGGTTGATTTTTCTATCGAATAGAGTCAATGACTGTAATATGATATTGTACATTGTAGTGATTTGGAGCGGGTTTATGTAGTTTTCATACACCCAGTGTTTATAATTAAGTTAATAAGATGTAAACAGCTTGTTTTTGAATAATATGTTTGTGTTATGACATGATGTAGAAATCTAGAATACGAGTTATAGTGTATCAGTATACGTAAACAATGTCGAGGAATTTCGGACTGTGCATGAATCCTATTTTATCTTTTGTTTCGTCTTGATTGTTGTTATGAATGATATTATTTTGTTGTACTTAATGTGTTGTTACGTTTAATATACAATTATGGACTGTTTAGAAGGGAGACATCACCAATTATCAGGTCTGAGTAGGGTTGTCACCCGAGGGCGCGTGCGCCCGAGGGTGACAACCCTAATGATAATTGGTGATGTCTCCCTTCTAAACAGTCCATAATAGTTTTTTTATCCTGAAGAATCTAATTATCAATTAGATGGAGTAGAAAATAGTAATCAAACCTCTTGTTTCCTTCTACTCTGCTCCGATTCCATACTTTCAAAATATGTCAACAGACAACTTTGACGTCATCGTTAGAATTTATTGTTTACCGATCCCGCATATTTAGCCATTGTACTTATAAATAGGAGTTATCTCGCTTAAACCACTGTAGTTTTATTCAAAGGGCGACAACACAGTTGTAACCCTGCATGCTCGCTTACGCTATTTCATTGTCACCTGAAGGGAGATAACAGTTGTCACCCTGCGCGTGAGGGAGACATCACGAGTTGTCTCCCTGCACGTGACCTGCTCTAAACCAATCAGATTGACTGTATGATTCTGAAGGATAATAATCAAAGTTAATTAATGTTACCTGTGCTGTTTGGCCTGAATGCGAAGTGTATGTGCAGCCACATGTTTTTCTGTCTGCTCGCTTCCGGTTAGCTCAATGTTAATGTAGTCGATAAATTTACGGTCGAATGTTGATTGTTTGATGTGGTCAATAGTTGGATTAACATTGTGTATGATTGAAATTAATGATTGAAAGTTGTTTAATACGTATAATACTTGATGATTTAATTATTATTTTGTTTTACTTTGTATTACATACGGAGAATTAGAAGATGTTGAATATTGATAAGTTTATCACTTATTTACAACGATATCTTGTATCACACGTTAGGTGGCGCTTTTCCAAAAGCGATTTTTTTTGTTGTTTTATCCTATCACATGTCACGATTTTGATCACATGATTGATTATCGATGTTGCCGCGATATTTGACTATCGTTTGGTATTGTGTATAAATATAGAGGTTTGACATTTGGCAGACACTTTTTACCATCGGTTTTAGGAGATTAGTTAGTACGTTTTAAGTTCCATTTTTTTTTTTTTTAGTTTTTTTTTTTTAATTATTTTTGTTTAGGATTAGGCTTTTATTTATTTAAATCGTAGGGATAATAACTGATGCAGTGATTTAACTGTAGTTATTATTTCCGTGATTATTTATTTGAGTAGGATATTTTTCGGGAATTGATTGATTTTTTTTATTTGATTGAAATTCATTGAGATTTAACTTATTTTTGGTTGGGAAATCTTTTTAAGATTGATTTAGAGTAATATAATTATTTTAAGTAAACTTTTGATTATTTTTAGTCATATTTTTCTGTTTGGAATTTTTGACAAAGGACTTAGTAAATATTAACCATACGTATATCAAGGCAGTAAATAAACTGTGATATACACTGTGGTCTAGTTGTTTTAATTTAAAAATATTCATACTTAGAGTAGGGATAACCATGTGAATAAAACAGTAATTTAACTGTACGTTCACTTTGGTAATTATTAGAATTTATAAACGTATTTATTTAGTTCTGATTGGTAACCATAGTGAACAATTGAGTAATTTAACTCAGTTCACAAAGGTGTTTATGAAATCCTGTTTACATTAAATAAAATGTTTCACTACGGGATTATTCAGAGTTATTCCCCTTTACCCCGTCCCTTTACTTTGGGAGGTTTTTAAGTAGTTCTGATGATACATTATTATAATAAATTGATTTAATTATGAATGAGTGAGATGTGTGAAAGAATATTTGATCTGTTGTTGATTATATATAATTATATGTTATTGAATAAATGAAATATATTTTTGAAACGTTAATTAATCTTGATTATATATTGAGTTCATGCATTCTGCACAGGTCTGAGGGAATTGACTTTGATTTTATTGCGCACAATTTTTATATCTTACAAATTTAAAGAGCTGCTGCGCTATTTGAGAGCTTATTAGGTTAGCTATAAATTACTGCTATCCCTGAGCATTACAGTAACCATTGGTTGTGGACCGCAACTCAAACTGGCCCATCGCAGAGCAGTCAGCCGTTGGAGCTCACGGACTGATAACATACTGTAAACCAACTTTTATTTGCGACAACTTTATTTCGCGATTTACCGTGGGTAGGCTTCTTCGCGACGATTAATTTTCGCGGACATTACCATTACAGTACTTAATTAGTTCAATAAGTACCATTGTCTTTGCCCATTTTCTACAGCTTTTCTATCTTTCTCGGAAACACTCCATATTTTCGGCTTTACATTTGAGAAAGTGGGCGGGCCTATAAAAAAGCACCAATCAGATTCTTTTTTGGATTTCGCAATTGAGCGTCGATAAGATTCAATTGTATTTCAGTCAGATTAATCAGTGTTTATATTCAAGTGAGATTTGCGATAAGTATATAAAACAAGACAATTAATATTGTAATAAGCATCCAGTTTATTTTTTGTAAAAAAAAACAAACAAACAAAACAATGTGAGACATATACATGTATTGTCATATCCAGCATAAAATTCTAAATGCTGTGAATAAAACCAGGGACCTATATACTAATTTAGTATATACATGTGTACACGTAGGTCCGTGACAAAACTTGAATTTCACACAACCACTCATAGATTAAGCTTGGTTTCTCTGGTTCAGACCACAGTCTTCTTCTAGATAAAAGTTCAGTGAATGATCCAGGTACAGATAATTACCTGTAACACTTTGGCACTCTATTGCAGCTTTTTTTCATGAATCTTATAATACAACCCCCACCCATCCCCCTCCCCCACCCCCCCCCCCAAAAAAAAAAAGAATCACAAGACACATTACCTTTAAAAATATAATCAACAAAAAAATGCTTATTTACAATTGCATACTCAATCTCTGTAAAAGTTCCACACATCATGCATGCACCATTGTGTAAGAGCGTCATCGTCATACGTTAATTACAAATAATTCAAATAATGATAACAACATCTCAAAGTCTTATGAACTGTAAAATATTTGTCTAAATCTAAAATAGATTTGTAAAGGATTATACATTGTACAGTACATAAAAGTGCAGAAATACTGTCGACCCACAAACATTGTATATTCAAAAAATAAGTCATCAAAACGGAAATGTATTCTGGCTAAATCCCTATTTTTAACACTGCAATGTATCACAGAGTTCTAATTTTTTTCTTTTCAGTTACTTACTAAAACTGCAGACTAGACAAATACTGATTATTTTTCCTGAGACTTAGCAAGTCAATAATCCTTGCAAATTCACCAGATTTTGTGAATGACTTGAAGTAATCCTGAATTAGGATAGCTCTTGTAGAACATAGGAGAATTTACTGATGGCTTTGTTGACTTCCTCTGGGGAAATATCACAATGGAGGACAAACCTCAGTAGTGTGTCTGAGTATGGAACTGTCTTTACAACGATGCCTTCACCAAGCTGTCTCCTCTCTTCATCTGTCACCTGCAACAAGAAAAAATTATATTTCTATTTTCAAAAGATGTTTATTTGTAGAAGATCAGTCAAGAAGGAAATACAGGATGCAGGATTAGAGGGGGGGGTTGTGGGTTGTGGGTTGTAAATATCTTATCTGAATCTTTTTAACTTCATTCACTGCCATTTATCATAAACTTAAAATCAAACAAGAAAACAAAGTCTGTCTATTTCATAAAGCATGGATCCATAATTTTTCCACAATCGTACAGTTTCTGTAATGGATCAAACAATTTACATTTTTAGAACCCTTCCTGATCTAAAAAGCTACACTGTCCCAACCCACTTTACACTGTATAACTTGGGTAGGAATTGATTTTATTTCTTAAATAATCAGATGTTCTGTATATACATCATACCTGAAGCAACCTGTCATACAACTGTGTTGCCGTAACACCAGGTTTTGTCACTGTCAGAAAGACGATGTTGGTTTTGACTGTCTCATGATTTACATGAACAACGGTCTGTGGTGCTGACATGATGGCTGTAAAAACAATTGAAAAGAATTAGTATTGAACAAATGTAAAACTAAGAAATGGCATCTTTGATATTTTTTTTATTTTTGAATATACAGTACTTAATTTGCTTTTATAAGCAAAATAGTACATGTATATTCTCAACAACACTTAGAAGACCCTTTGAAAATTTAAATAAAATTTGGATAATTGGATAAATATCTTTCAGTTTGAATTAAATCCCCACCATTTGTAATCTGTTGAGTCTTGCTGTGGTCCTCTGAGAGTTTGGGGAGGACATGGTCCAGTGAGTACATGGCAGCTGCTGCTAGAACCCCTGCCTGACGCATCCCCCCTCCCAGGGCCTTCCTTCTCCTCTTGGCTCTACAATTCAAATAGAAACCTAATCAACTTTATAAATTTGTTTGGTTGAAATAAAAGTCATACACATCTTCAAAAATTCTACATATTTTTTTCTTTTTTTTTTTCTGAAACTGCCACATTGTCTCCCTCCAGAGAATATGTCCTCATCTCTTTCAGAGTGCCGACGCTTGCGGGGCTAAGTTCTGGCGGCAATCACTGTCACCCACCAGAGAACATCCGGGTCCCAACGTGGGCGCCAAATGTAACAGAGACAATTTTGTGCCTCTGTTGGGGATTGGACCCGGGATCTCTAACTTGCCAGTCCAGGCCTTGTGGCCATAAAACTTAAACGAGCTCACTTTTGATCTTAGTCTCACTTTTTCCAAAGGAATTAATAGTGGAAAAGGGAAACTGAGATCAAAAGTGAGCTCACCTAAGTTTTATGCCCCCAGGCCTGTGCTCTATCAGTTGAGCTTAAGGGTTAAACCTATTAGCCCCAGCTAGTAGGAAGCCATGTATCTGACACTGCCACACTTACATCTTGATAAAATCACTTGTTCCAGCTATAATTGATCCTACTGGACAACCAAGTCCCTATAAAGGAAAAAAAAAGTTAAAATCACAAATAAATGCTCTGTCTAAATGAAACCCTTAGCCTTGGTCAATATTGATATTTTTGTGATGAATTGCCACATTTACTACCGAAAGAGACCATAATCGCATGATGTATAATGCAGACCTTGGAGAAGCACATGTTAACAGAGTCTACACATCTTGTTATCTCCGCTGGATTGACCCCCAGGGCAGTGGCAGCATGCATCAACCTCGCTCCATCAAGGTGAACCTTCATCCCATATTCCTGAGCTAGTTCATACACCTAACAAACAGTTCAAACATTGTACTGCTATATCAAAGGTCCTTTTCTTTTCAAAAAATTGTTAACAGGATCATCAGAACCCACTGATGTGCTTTCTGTTTGAGTAAAATGGAGAAAATCTGTGGATTCAGAAAAGTGGTATATTGGGTATTGGTATATTTTGCTATTTTGTTAGTAAATCTTCTTTATATCAGAACACATTCAAATAAACTAACTTAAAGGTTTCAAGACATTGAAGACCAACCTTTTTCATGTAAGACACCGGTATGACTTTCCCTCCACAGTAATTATGCGTGTTTTCTACACAGATGAGCCGGGTGTAGGGGAAGTGGGGGTCGTCACTAACTCTGATCCTCTCCCTGATCTTGTCCAGGTCCATCGTCCCATCCTCATTGTTCTCTACCACAGAGGTCAGCAACCCACCAAACTACCAATCAACAAGGTGAAAGAAATGTCTATATAAATCACATGACTTAGAAATAAAATCACATAATCATTTAAGTGTAAAGCTGTAATATTTTAGCTTGAGCAAGATATTTGCTCTCTTTAAAAAGATAAGGAAAAGAAAGAACATTTAGAGCATCCCTCTTCACAATTGCAAGCATATTTTGACAAGGTCTTTATTTTATCAAATGCTTATTTTCCAGTGGTTAAAATTACATGTATCACTTTAGTATGACTGAAGAAAAAAAATTGAAAATCCAAATAATCAAAATATAAAGAAACCCTACTTACCTGTGCTACATTTCCTTGTTCGTGAACAAAAATGTGACTTTTATGACCCAGGATAATTTCCAAGCCTCTCTCTGGACAGTGGGTCAGAACTGAAAAAAAAAGAATTTTGAATTACTGGACATCTATTTATTCAACAGAATGTAAACTCCCTAATAATGGGGACAGCAACATGCTAGTGACATCACAATAAAGCATTAGCTGCTATAAGTACAAACCTGAAGCAAGGTTTCCCATTGTACCAGTAGGAACAAACAATGCTGCCTCCTTGTCAAACAGTCTGGCAACTCTGTCCTGTAGAGCTGAAAACAAACATGTTTTTAAAGCAAAATTGGTACTCTTCACATTTATACATACTGTACCGAAAAAAATCAACTGCATGAAACACACACCATTAAGTGTTGGATCCTCCCCCATGACATCATCCCCGACTTCAGCAGTTGCCATGGCATTCCTCATTCCCGGGGAAGGCTTGGTGACTGTGTCACTCCGGAGGTCCACAATGTGTACGTCAGACCGAGGTTGCTGACTAAGCTTGTGGTCATGGTAACTTCTCCTGCCATTCCACACAGTAGCCACTTCTTGTAGTCCAGGGCATGACAGGGCCCTCCTCAAGCTAGGTAACATTGGTCTGGAAAAGACTTTTTCTAGCAGTTCTAGAGAATAGGGGCCCATAAGTCACAATACACACACTTGACCTACTTTTTGACATAACATTGTCGCCGCCTCTTTTTTAAGGGAGGGGGGATATATATATTTGGGGGGGGTGATTTTTTTTTTAACAAAGTTGACTCTATTTTTCAAAGGAATATCTGTAATTTCATTGGTATGAATAACTTAATTCATTCCTAATGTTCTGTAAAGGGAAATTTTGAGGGAAGAAATTACATAGATTTAAACTGTGCTAGCTCTTTGTACATCAATTATTCTCTTTCTTATTCCTCTTTTTCAAGAAACGTGTATATACAGCTTTCGAATGTTTATCTAAAGACATTTAGTCTGAAAAGTCAATTTCTGACTATTGCATATGTCAACTAAAAAAAAGACATTTCTCCCTTTTTTTTGCCATACATGTTTTATTTGCGTTTTTACTTCGGTATTCTTCGTGAAATTTCGTATCTAAAGAAACCTGGTTTTTCATGCACGAGCGATTTTGTGCTCACTATAAATACATTTACCGGGGATTTGTAACGAACGCAACAATCCTACGGTACAGTGTGTATATTCTTTTTCTTTGTTTTTCAATAAATTAGTCAAGAAAATATTTATTTGGCATTATCCTGTTATTGACTTCGCGAAGTCAATAAGTTTGACGTTGTTGACGTTAACGTCAAATTCATCCCAGGTCATTTTTATACTTCCAACATTCTCAGATTTTCATATCGCTTATAACAGTTTCAATGCTGGGTTCGTAATGTTCACATTGTTTACAACTATTTTACCCACTGAAGTGAATCAAATAACAGGAGTATATATCGTTCGACAAGGGTATTTAAAGCCTTTGTATTTCACCATGAAGCGAATCAAATAACGGGAGTAAATAGCAACGCAAGTAAAGCCCAGAACTAATTTGATTCGCGAATCAAATAACAGGAGTATATATAGAGAGACGGAGGTACTATTTAAAGTTTATGTATTTCACTGAAAGCGAATCAAATAACAGGAGTATATATAGAGAGACGGATATCATTCTAAAAGGTACAAGAAGGGGAATATTTCTCCGGGAAAAGGGTTTCTTTTGGGGAGAGATAAAATAAAAATGGGGCTTGGTTTTTTTGGGGGGGATCATTCTTAAAAATGCACGTTTTAATGAAAAGCGAATCAAATAACAGGAGTAAATAGCGACGCAAGTAAAGCCCAGAACTTATTTGATTCGTGAATCAAATAACAGGAGTATATATAGAGAGACGGAGGTACTATTTAAAGTGTATGTATTTCACTGAAAGCGAATCAAATAACAGGAGTATATATAGAGAGACGGATATCATTCTAAAAGGTACAAGAAAGGGAAGGTTTCCCCGGGAAAAGGGTTTCTTTGGGGGAGAGATAAAATAAAATGGGGCTTGGTTTTTTGGGGGGGATCATTCTTAAAAATGCAAGTTTTAATGAAAAGCGAATCAAATAACAGGATTAAATAGCGACGCAAGTAAGCCTAGAACTAATTTGATTCGCGAATCAAATAACAGGAGTATATATATAGAGAGACGGATATCATTCTAAAAGGTACAAGAAGGGGAAGATTTCCCCGGGAAAAGGGTTTCTTTGGGGGAGAGATAAAATAAAAATGGGGCTTGGTTTTTTTTGGGGGGGATCATTCTTAAAAATGCACGTTTAAATGAAAAGCGAATCAAATAACAGGAGTAAATAGCGACGCAAGTAAAGCCCAGAACTAATTTGATTCGCGAATCAAATAACAGGAGTATATATAGAGAGACGGAGGTACTATTTAAAGTATATGTATATATTTACATTTCCAATGTCTTTGTCCGAGATAAAATTACCAATTGTAAATGTAATTGATTTCCTCATGAATGTTTTGGCGCGGTTCCAAAAAAACCACGTGCAGGGCGGGACAACACCTAGAGAGAAGCAGGCTTGGAGCCCGTGGATTGGCGGAATCAAAGCATATGTAAATATAAGGAATAACTGTCTTATTTTTCGAATTCATGAAGATGATCAATGGATTGGCTTGTGTGATAATTTTATGCATAAACGCCTTCGGCGTTTATGCAAATTATCACACAAGCCAATCCATTGATCACTTCATGAATTCGAAAAATAAGACAGTTATTCCTTAAGTCACTGAAAGCGTATCAAATAACAGGAGTATATATAGAGAGACGGATATCATTCTAAAAGGTACAAGAAGGGGAAGATTTCTCCGGGAAAAGGGTTTCCTTGGGGGAGAGATAAAATAAAAATGGGGCTTGGTTTTTTTGGGGGGATCATTCTTAAAAATGCACGTTTAAATGAAAAGCGAATCAAATAACAGGAGTAAATAGCGACGCAAGTAAAGCCCAGAACTGATTTGATTCGCGAATCAAATAACAGGAGTATATATAGAGAGACGGAGGTACTAATTAAAGTGTATGTATTTCACTGAAAGCGAATCAAATAACAGGAGTATATATAGAGAGACGGATATCATTCTAAAAGGTACAAGAAGGGGAAGATTTCTCCGGGAAAAGGGTTTCTTTGGGGGAGAGATAAAATAAAAATGGGGCTTGGTTTTTTGGAGGGGATCATTCTTAAAAATGCACGTTTTAATGAAAAGCGAATCAAATAACAGGAGTAAATAGCGACGCAAGTAAAGCCCAGAACTAATTTGATTCGCGAATCAAATAACAGGCGTATATATAGAGAGACGGAGGTACTATTTAAAGTGTATGTATTTCACTGAAAGCGTATCAAATAACAGGAGTATATAGAGAGAGACGGATATCATTCTAAAAGGTACAAGAAGGGGAAGATTTCTCCGGGAAAAGGGTTTCTTTAGGGGAGAGATAAAATAAAAATGGGGCTTGGTTTTTTTGGGGGTGGTCATTCTTAAAAATGCACGTTTAAATGAAAAGCGAATCAAATAACAGGAGTAAACAGCGACGCAAGTAAAGCCCAGAACTAATTTGATTTGTTCCATTTATGCATTATTACTATAAGGAATAAACGGAATAAAGTCATAAAAGTAAGGTGCAAGAATTCATAATTTGGTTTATTCCGTTTATGCATTATTATTATAGAGAATAAACGGAATAAAGCCATAAAAATAAAGTACAAGAAATCATAATTTGGTTTATTCCGTTTATGCATTTCTCCAAAATATGTCGCCATAAGAAATAAACGAAATAAAGCCATAATATTAAAGTACAAGAAATCATAATTTGGTTTATTCTGTTTATGTATTTCTCCGAAATATGTCGCCATAAGAAATAAACGAAATAAAGTCATAAAATTAAAGTACCAGAAATCATAATTTGGTTTATTCGGTTTATGCATTTCTCCAAAATATGTCGCCATAAGGAATAAACGGAATAAAGCCATAAAATTAAAGTACAAGAAATCATAATTTGGTTTATTCTGTTTGTGTATTTGTCCAAAATATGTCGCCATAAGGAATAAACGGAATAAAGCCATAAAATTAAAGTACAAGAAATCATAATTTGGTTTATTCCGTTTGTGTATTTGTCCAAAATATGTCGCCATAAGGAATAAACGGAATAAAGCCATAAAAGTAAGGTGCAAGAAATCATAATTTGGTTTATTCCGTTTATGCATTTTTCCAAAATATGTCGCCAAAAGGAATAAACGGAATAAAGCCATAAAATTAAAGTACAATATATCATAATTTGGTTTATTCCGTTTATGCATTTTTCCAAATATGTCGCCAAAAGGAATAAACGGAATAAAGCCATAAAATTAAAGTACAATATATCATAATTTGGTTTATTCCGTTTATGTATTTCTCCAAAATATGCCGCCAAAAGGAATAAACGGAATAAAGCCATTAAATTAAGGTGAAATAAATTTAAAAGCAAACAGGTCATCATTGTCTTATGTAGTTATTGCCTATATTTAGGCAATTCTTACATCGGGGAAAAGTGTAAAATCACATAAGAACCCAAAGGTAAGAATTTGACGTTAACGTCAACAACGTCAAACTTATTGACTTCGCGAAGTCAATAACAGGATAATGCCATTTATTTTTGGAGGAGTGAAACGAGGGAGAAAATTATAGTATTTGATGACAGTTGCTAAGCATGCTAAGTGCACTTTGTTAATTATTTGTAGTATCCTATGCGTCAAGTAATATAATATGCTTTTCAAATAAATATTCAATTTTCCACGGCTAAGTGCTTTATTTTCGAGAAGGAAAAATTTCAGCGAACAGATTGAAGATCACCACGCATCGATTTGGATCAGTAACCCTCCCCGTAAACAACAACAAGCCATCACGTGTCACACACGTCGTTTGTCCAGGTATACATACACAGAAATTACTTTTTCTTTCATTTGAAAACATACTATGAAGCTTTTTTTAAAGTTTACCAAACAGAGTGCTTTCATTACTGAGGACAATACATGTACCTTAATTTTATTCTTTTTCACCTTGTGTAAAACGTGTTCTCCTGCCGGTGTGACAGAAGTAGGTCAAATTTTAGAGTTATCTTTCCTTACCTAGATAATTCGCTCCGTGAACGATTCGTCCTAGATTTTAACTGGGACGTTGCTGACATGCCTCGGAAATAAAACTTTGTTAATTTGAGTTCTTTATTCCCGTTTTAAGTTTTTTTTTTCAATTATTCACACCAATGAAATACTGGTAAATAAACAAGATCCCCTGAATATTTTCTGTAGTTTCTTGGTTAATGAGGTTTACCTGACGTACCTGTCTTACCTGAGATTACGTGAGATCTCATCCCATAACAAACTCGGACTATGAAAGTATTATGACCGAGTCGGACTATTACGGAGTCGGCCTAAGCGTAATAGTATCACAGTGGATATACGTATACTATAGGAAATGGTGATGAAATATCATCGCATCAAAAGTGTTATTAATTTTAATTGATTGATTGTATACTCTTTAAAGGCCGAGATTTTTAACCGTACGGTTTTCTCAGGTAAGGGGAGGGACTAAATTTTACGTGCGTGGCACCCCGAGGCATTGACGGTCGTGCAGACCGTGGGAAGCGCTAATCCCTATACACAAAGAGTATACACAGGAAGTCCATGGGTATTACCTGTACAGCTTGATGGCCTACTGTTCATCATAAAATTAGTAAAATTCGACATCACAAATAAAAAATATCGATAGTAATTAATGATAATTGTAAAATTTTGTAATTTCAGACTTATATCTAATATCAAACAAGAAGAAATCTCGCAGGTCGTATGTCACATGTACAGCAGCAACGACTTGAGTTCGTTGTAAAAAAAAAATCATTATGAGGTATAATTTCAAAAGTAAAATACTCATCCTTGTCTGTCCCTATCAAAGTCTTAAAAACTATTCATAATTATCGTAAATGTAGTAGCAATCGTTTCCGTTTGTATAAAAAGTCGCGTGGTCCTATTTTTAGCAAATGTACATTCTGTATCCTATAGTGAAAAATTTGCGATGATGGTTTTGAAAAGTAAAAATCACATACAAGTATGTGTGTAATTTTAGATTATAATTATACAACTTAAAACAAAATAATAAATTATTGCTAACATATGTATTTCTTTCAAAACTATTTTTAACACCTGTGACCTTGAACGGAGGTAACAATGCAACCCACGAAGCAAGAAATTCTCAGTTATAAAAAGGAAAAGAAAGAAAGAAACTCTTAATACTTTAATACATGTCCAGGCGAAGTTGTTACTTATCAGATATTTTGTTTCCATCCTTACTATACATTACATGCAAAAAGTCTTACCAGATTATTTTTTCTCCTTTATTTTCATCGTAATTTTTCACCGCGTCTCAGAACAAGAATCATTCTAATTTTTACGAGTGGAAACAAGATTTCATTCACCTATGCAATTTTCATTAGTAAAAATATACACAATCTTGATTTATTTTATTGAAATACACTGAGATAAAAATTCATTTTTAATGACATGTTTGTAATACAAACAATAAATAATTATCAGGCTGAAATTGTTTGCATCGAAATGGCTTCCGTATTGCGATGGTAATTTAGCGGTAAACATCAGAAGACCGAAAGTTAATTTGATGGTGGCCACGCGTGTCAAACAAGGTGAAAGAGATATACACAGGGACTAGTAGCTAAATGTCAATCAATTTCAAGTACCCAATGATGGACCTTAATTTAGTTGATAGACAGGGTGATAGAGACCAGGTAAATCCGAGGGCGGTGCTTATTATCTCGGGCTTTAACGTCCCTCTCCAGAATATTTCACTTATATGGAGACGTCACCATTGCCGGTGAAGGGCTGCAAATTTAGGCCTATGCTCGGCACCTACGGCCTTTGAGCAGGGAGGGATCTTTATCGTGCCACACCTGCTGTGACACGGGGCCTCGGTTTATACGGTCTCATCCGAAGAACTGCCCCATTTAGTCGCCTTTTACGACAAGCAAGGGGGTACTGAGGACCTATTCTAACCCGGATCCCCACGGGGGTTATTAATTTTAAAAAGTCGTATTTGTTTTTGAAAGACTGAAAGTTTATTGTCATACCTTTTAAATTTGTTCCTATACAAATCTATACGAAAAAGAGGCTAAGTTTTTTTTAATGTTTTGCTGAGCAGACATAAAAAATCGATGTTGGACCGCTGAGTGAGATGTTGGACCGCTCGGTGAGATATTGGACCGCTTACATCACAGAATGGGCGGAGCTTAGATCTCATTTTCATTCGTTTAGAGTTAATCAGTGACAGATCTGATGTTACATCACGGAATACGATACAAAATACATGTATGTCAAAAAAAAAAAATAAATAAAATGAAAGGTATAACGAAACATTTATTGACAGAGTTCTCAGGCATAATGCGTTTTGTAGGATCCTCGAAACAAAATGCCTGCCTTCGGTCTAAGGCAGACAGTTTGGTTCTTGGGTCTGACTAAACGCATGTTGCCCTCTAACGGTGTCTTCTAGCTATTCCCACTTTTTAAAAATCTCAATTCCACCTATTCCCACTTGCAAATAACAATAGATGTTTTGATTAGTTATTACGTTTTAACAGTAATTAGAATAATTACAACCCTAACGGTGTCTTCTAGCTATTCCCACTTTTTAAAAATCTCAATTCCACCTATTCCCACTTGCAAATAACAATAGATGTTTTGATTAGTTATTACGTTTTAACAGTAATTAGAATAATTACATCCCATCTTAGATTTACCTGTATTTTACCAGTATTTTGTACATTTTAAGACAGAAAATAAATATATTTATCTAAAAAATATGTATTTTATTTGAAAAAAAAATGCATATAAATATTTATTTCATTTGAAAAAAAAAAATAAATATATGAAAATAAAATCATATAAATAACTGGAGTTAAATATAAAATACATGTAAATAGTTTAACAGAAAAATATACTAAAAAATATACTTAAATTCATTGAAATATATACTTATGTATGTGTAAATTTATTATGAATTTTTCTTTAATTTTTAAAAAAAAAAAAAGTTATTTAAATCCAGATTTCAATTTAAAGATCAATAAAAGTCTTATGTAAAATTCATTGGTGATTGAATATTTGCTCAGTTATAAGATCAGGAATGATAAATGAAAATAATTTATCTGCTATTTTTATTTGAAAAAGTCTAATTTTTCATTGAAATAGAAGTAAAAAGTCAGATTTTTTAATTTAAAGTAGCAAATTTACCTCTCCTCTATTCCAACAGTGGTTTAATAATTACTGTTTTCACAGTCATGACATGTTTATTCGGCTAATTATTTGTTTACACAAAAATTCCACCTACTCCCACATGAAATTTTACCTTTTTCTACCTGATTTTCAAAAAGTGGGAATAGGTAGAATGAACCCCTCTAACTCAGTCAATAAATGTATAGTATAGCATTGTGTAGAAAACACTTGCTTTACCTTTTCTTACCTGTATCTTACGCAGGTGGGTTATTAGAATGAATCTGGTATTTGATTGAAATTGGAGCTGGTTTAAACTATGAAAATCATATAAGGATTATGGATGTATCTTAAAAAATAAAAATTCTACTGTAATTTAAAGACACCGATATTTAAAAAAAATTATTTTATTTTTTAATACAGCACTCTGTTATAATAATATACGCATATTATAAAGCATGATCAGATGAACTGAAGTAAAGACTTTGTTTAGAGTGTCATCTTCATACACAACTTACAAAAAAATCAAATATTATGATAATAACATTTCAAAGTCTCATGAAATGATTCTTTTTTTGTCTATAATTCTAAAATATGCTTGTAAAGG
The DNA here is from genome assembly GCF_032062105.1 of Saccostrea cuccullata. Lineage (NCBI taxonomy): Eukaryota > Metazoa > Mollusca > Bivalvia > Ostreida > Ostreidae > Saccostrea > Saccostrea cuccullata. Next base: position 348,144 of record NW_026929644.1, on the reverse strand, counting down.
ATTAAACATTGTATAGTAAAATTAAAAGTGCAGAAATACTTTTGATCTTTGACTAAATGTTGACAATTTTTATAGAGCAGTAAAATATGGTACAAATAACGACAAACAAACAACCATGTCTAACCACTAACATTGTACATGCTGTACATGTATATCCAAAAATAATTAAGTCATCAAAATGGAAATGTGTTCTGGCTAAGTCCCCAATATTTGTAACACTGTTCATAATGTAAAATTTATCACAGAGTTCAATTTTTTTTTATTTTCATGCAGTTTCTGACTAAAATTGCAGACGGTCCATGTAACACTTAACAATTCAAATTTCTAAAATGATTCTGAGTTTTAGAATGTTAATATATTAGTCCAATTTTCGAAATTTCAAAAACTCAAACTGATTTCGTATATTGGAAATTAATATTTTAGTTTAAGAATCAAAAATTTCAAATTTCCAAACAGGTTTTAGATTTTTAATATTTTAGATTTTTCCTTAAATGTTCAAAATTCAAACTACTAAAAACGATTCATGGAATTTAAACGTTTGAGTTTTTAGTCCACCGTTTGTTCATCAGGTTTACACTTAACAATCTAAACTTCGGTAATATTTTCCGTCTTTTAATTATTTGAAATTAGCTTCAAACTTCTAAAATCCCACTTTGAAACATTTAAGATGTTTAAAAATTTTGAATTTTGATTCAGATCTTCTAATTTCTACGAGGGTTGTTCGAAAAGTTCGTGGACAACTGTCATACCTTTTTTATTTGACGTCATATGTTATCCAAATTTGGTAAAGTTTTTAACAATAAATCCAACTGATTTGTATTTTATTTTCAAAATAGTACGAATCATTTAAAACTAATTTAGATTTTAAAAATGCAAAAATTTGATAGCGGAGCAGGTCAAAATTTAGTAAGTTACAAACAAAACACTTTATAATGTCTGAAGTCATATTCTCTATAAAATGGAGCAAAAACGAAAAACAATCTAGAAATTCAAATTAAGAATTGTTACATCGATTTGTGTAAAAAATTATGGCTTTATATTTTGCTTTGTTGAAAAGCAATCGACTTGGGAAGATAAATAATCCTTATTGAAAACGACAAAAACGATGACGTTTTAGAACGTCACGGAGCAGCAGATAACGATGCAATTTTGTGTTTTTCTTTGAAAAAATCCTGAATAAACACTAATAAAGTTGGAGGAATCGAGAAATTTGTCACAAGTGAGCTGTGCATGTGTGTACAGATATTACAGGCAGTATTTCAGTGACAGAGACTCAGTATCGGGTGAGGATAATCTGTGAAGAAACGGTTTAGCTTTAAAAATCTGAACAAAAATTTTGAAAAGTTGGAACTTCAAGAAAAGACATGAGCGCTTCACAGTTGCTTATCCTGTGAAAGTAGAGTTAAGTAATAAAAGTAATCAAAACCTTAACAAAAGAAATTATACAACGAAAGCAATTCTTAAAAGATAAATTTCAAATATTAGAAAAAAGATTTTATGAATGGACATTGGATTATACTATGTGAAATGTATAGGGATTGTATTTTTTAGAAATTCTTGACGCTTTGTTTTGACGTTACATTGCTGTTAAGTGTGCTCCGCGGGTACAAAACATGTAGATTTTAAACTGAAATAAATTGATTTCTGTTAAATCGATTGGAATGAAACTTCACACATCAACAAAACAAATATTTTAACATATCATAGTGTGCTTATTAAATTTCTAGTGAGTAATAAAACGAAGACTGACATCGTCCACGAACTTTTCGAACAACCCTCGTAATTACTTAACACTTTGAGTTTGGGAATTTTACTTTGAATTTCCAAATTTAAACAAGGTATGGAATTTTATATTTTAAATATTTGAAGTAAACTTCTAAAAACTTAAAATTTATAAAAGTGTTTGGTTATTAGAAAGCTGAGTTTTTAAATCAAAATTCTAAATTTCTAAAAATCTAAAGCGTTTGAAAGTTGGAAGTTTGAAGTAAATTTTAAATAACCAAAAGACGAAAATGTTATCCAGTTTTAGATTGTTAAGCGTAAACTTTTTATACAAACGGTAGATTAAAAACTCAAAAGCTTAAAATACAAAAAACGTTTTTAGGAATTTGAATTTTGAAAATTAAAGGGAAAAAAATATAAACTTGAAATTTTAAAACTTGTTTGGAAATTTGAAAATTTAGATTTTTGGACGAAAATATTAAATAACAGTGTACCAAATCAGTTTGAGTTTTTGAAATTTAGAAATTTGAACTAATATATTAACATTCTAAAACTCAAAATCATTTTAGAAATTTGAATTGTTAAGTGTTACACGGACCGCAGACTAGACAAATGTTGACTTTTTTCCTGATACTTTTAAATAAGTCAACAATTCTTATAAATTCACCTGACTGTGTAAACAAATTGAATTAATACTGAATTTGGATAGTTCTTGTACAACTTAATTGAGCGAAATTATTAATAACATTGCGGACTGATCAGGATAGCTCTTGTAGAACATAGGAGAATTTACTGATGGCTTTTTTGACATCCTCCTGGGAAATATCACAGTGTAGGACAAGCCTTATTAGTGTGTCAGAGCACGGGATTGTCTTCACGATAATTCCCTCCCCCAGCTCCTTCCTCTCTTCATCTGTCACCTGTGTCAAGGGAAAAAAATATATATTTCTATTTTCAAAAGATATCTATTTGTAGAAGATCAAAATGTAAGTACAGGGTACAGGACTGGGGAAGGAGGGTTTTAAATAAATATGTTTCTAAGTTAAGAAAAAAATTAGAGGCATAAATAGACAGTATTTTGAAAAATCTATTTACACATTTTATCTACAAATCAACAATTCTTTATTATTTATTGAAAGTAACACTTGTCACACTTCATCACAAACTGTTCATTTCAAACAGGGACAATAAGTCTATTTCTTGAAGTATGATTCTTGAGTTTTCAAAGAATTTCCAGCTACATTCTTACTAATTGTAACAGTCTTGGATTGAACAGTTTACACCTTTTTAAATGCCTTTCAAGGTCTATATAAGTCATATACTGTCCCAACCCAGGTTATACAATATATAACCTGCAACCCAGGTTTTACTGTATAACCTGGGATGGAACTCAATTCATTTCTTAGATAATAATTAAGATTTCTACATCATACCTGAAGCAGCCTGTCATAAGCTGTGTCGCCGTGATTCCAGGTTTTGTCACTGTCAGGAAGACTATGTTGGTGTCCACTGTTTCATGACTTACACGAACAACGGTCTGTGATGCTGACATGATGGCTGTAAAAACAATTGAAAAGAATTAGAATTGAACAAATGTACCACCGAGAAATGGCAACTTTTATTTAATTGTTATTTATAAAAAATAAATTCATAATTACTTCTAAACTAATGGGCAAAATGCTTATCAATTAAAACCAATACTTAGAAGACCTCTGTTCCTTATGGGGCTTTAGATTATTTGAGATCTGTTAAAAATGTTAATAAATAAACTTGCATGTGTATCATATAACCATATCCAAATTAGATCCCCACCATTTGTAATCTGTTGAGTCTTGATGTGGTCCTCTGAAAGTTTGGGGAGGACATGGTCCAGTGAGTACATGGCAGCTGCTGCCAGAACCCCTGCCTGACGCATCCCCCCTCCCAGGGCCTTCCTTCTCCTCTTGGCTCTACAATTCAAATAGAAACCTAATCAACTTTATAAATTTGTTTGGTTAAAATTAAAGTCATACACATCTTTAAAAATTCTACATATTTTTTTCTTTGGTTTGGGAGGGGGGGATAGAGACATTTAACAGAGACAATTTTTTTTGCCTCTGCTGGGGATCAAGCTAGTAGGAAGCCATGTATCTGAAACTGCTACATTGTCCCCCTCCAGAGAATACCGGTAAGATATCCTCATCGCTTTCAGAGTGCAGACGCCTGTGGGCCTAATTACTGCGGGCAATCACTTTTACCCACCAGAGAACATCCGGGTCCCAACGTGGGCGCCAAAAGTAACAGAGACAATTTTGTGCCTCTGTTGGGGATTGAACCCGGGATCTCTGACTTGCCAGTCCAGGTTTGGGGGCCATAAAACTTAGAGAAGCTCACTTTTGATCTTAGTCTCACTTTTTCCAAAGGAATTAATAGTGGAAAAATGGAGACCGAGATCAAAAGTGAGCTCATCTAAGTTTTATGCCCCTCAGGCCTTTGCTCTATCGATTGAGCTTAAGGGTTAAACCCATTAGCCCAAGCTAGTAGGAAGCCATGTTTCTGACACTGCCACACTTACATCTTGATAAAATCACTTGTTCCAGCTATAATTGACCCCACTGGACAACCAAGTCCCTATAAGGGAAAAAAAAGTTAAATTCACAAATAAATGTTCTGTCTAAATGAAACCCTTTGCCTTGGTCAATATTGATATTTTTATGGTGAATTACAAACCATATTTACTACCGAAAGAGACCATAATCACATGATGTATAATGCAGACCTTGGAGAAGCACATGTTAACGGAGTCTACACATCTTGTGATCTCGGCTGGCTGGACCCCCAGGACAGTGGCAGCATGCATCAACCTTGCTCCATCAAGGTGGACCTTCATCCCATATTCCTGAGCTAGTTCATACACCTAACAAACAGTTCAAACATTGTACTGCTATATCATTCAAGAATTCACTTTTAAAATGATTACAATATGATCAGATATACAGATGTTCTCTCTTTAAGATTGAGTAGTGTAAAGAGGAGATAATGTAGGGGTTCATAAAATGTGGATTTTAGGATTTCAAGACATTGAAGACCCACCTTTTTCATATAAGACACTGGTACGACTGAGCCCCCGCAAAGATTATGCGTGTTTTCTACACAGATGAGCCTGGTGTAGGGGAAGTGGGGGTCGTCACTAACTCTGATCCTCTCCCTGATCTTGTCCAGGTCCATCGTCCCATCCTCATTGTTCTCTACCACAGAGGTCAGCAACCCACCAAACTATAGGCACAGAAAGATAAAGTGTATATTAATTACACGACCCAGCCAAAATTATATCACAGTTTTACTAAATTGAAAAGAAGTAATTTTGAATTATCTTTCTAATGAGACTAAATCTCTTTCTCAAACCAAAAAAATAATTTTTTTCACTTCCGTCAAACTGTTTTTAATTTTTTTTTAATGAAATAACATGCATATACGAGGATTGTCCCAAAATGTCGTAGACAATTAATGGTGATAACTTTTTACACACGTAACCAATGCTAACCAAATTTTGCAAAGACATAATACATTCAATGTTCTTTAAAATTGTGAATTCTTATATATACATCTTTCATATTAATTATACTGGGACGATTTATATGAAGGCCGATATGGCCTGTCGGCGCACGACCAAAATTCGGAATAATTTCCGCATATAAATATTGCATTTGTTTTTATTTCTTTGATGTTATGTAAAAGATTGAACTAAAATTGAAAACACTGAAACCAAAATCAAAATCTTAATAATATGTCAAAATTTCAAATGAATATCTTTAGAAACAGACGGTTGGTGGCATGATATTCAGTGTTGCTCGAATTGAGATTGATGAAAATGACGTCGTCGAGCGCGTACCCGGCGCACGGAAATGTAATAAATTGTTTTTGGTATGTTTTATATTCATCAGAGACGGAAAAAAAGAGTGCAGAAAGGACATTACACACTATATTTTAATAGAAAAGTTGTTTTTTAAAAGTATGAGATTCAAAGATAGTTTTTCCTCTATATCGAAAAAAAAATTACTGCATGTAAGTTAGAGTACTGTTTGTTTAACGCAGACATTTGCGGGGACGTTCTGGACCATGAACATCGTCAAACAAGGTATATTCTCTGCTGCCTAAAATGTAAGGTGATCTTTCAACTAATTTGATTTTGACTAAGATTCGAATCTACTTAAGAAAACAGACATTAGTGAATCTAAGTAAAGAGTGGTTTTTCACTATAAAAAAATATTCATTTGGATGTTAATAGAATCATGTAAAGCCGAAAAAGGGACTATGACGTTATAAGAGATGTAAATTACGCTTGCTTTCGTGCGCCGATGTACACTTACATGGTTTCTTTATTTTTTCATAATTTTCTTATTAAATGTGATATCGTCATGAAACTTAAAATACATGATCATAAAATGTTACTCTTTGCAATGACAAGAAAAGAAATTTGATTTAGCAAAAAGAAAATAAACTATGTTCCCTGTCTACGACTTTTTGGAACAACCCTCGTAATCCCAATATGCATGTGTTTTGTAAATTTTTTTACTTTAATATTTAATGTTTTAATTTAATTTAATAAATATAAAGACCCTAATATACCTGTGCTACATTTCCTAGCTCATGAAGAAAAATATGACTTTTGTCGCCTAGGATAATTTCCAAGCCTCTCTCTGGACAGTGAGAAAGAACTGAAAAAAAATCATTACATGGGCATTTATCTTTAAGACTGTATGTTTTTTTTAATCCCTTTGTCATTACAGAATTTTTTGTTTACCTAGCTAAAATGTAAGAAAACAGTATTAGATTACTAGTAAAATTGCTAGTGACAATATAGCAGTTAAGTACAAACCTGAAACTAGATTACCCATTGTTCCAGTAGGAACAAACAATGCTGCCTCCTTGTCAAACAGTCTGGCAACTCTGTCCTGTAGAGCTGAAAATAAAGACAAAAGGTACACGTAAGATTTTTTTCAAAAAATAGCAAAATTTTTACTCTTTACATATATTTAAATCAACTGAAACACCTACCATTAACTGTTGGATCCTCCCCCATGACATCATCCCCGACTTCAGCAGTTGCCATGGCATTCCTCATTCCCGGGGAAGGCTTGGTGACGGTGTCACTCCGGAGGTCCACGACGTGTACATCAGACCGAGGCTGCTGACTAAGCTTGTGGTCGTGGTAACTTCTCCTGCCATTCCACACAGAATCCACTTCTTGTAGTACAGGGCATGACAGGGCCCTCTTCATACCAGGTACATGTAACATTGGTCTGGTATAGAACTTTCTCTAACAGTTCTATTTAAAAGAATAGGAGACCCATGAGTAACAATACACACACTTGTCTACCTTTTGATATAACATTGTGGCTGCCCCAAGTTTTTTGGAGGGGGGGGGCATTTATATATATTTTTTTACAAAGTTGACTCTATTATTTGTAATTTACAGCAAAACTACGGTTATAACGGGAAATTTTGGGACCTATGAAATTACTTTAAAATCATTATATCCGTAATTCGTTATAACTGTATAAGAAATTCATTAAATTTATATAGCTACTGGTGGATTTTATATGATTTTACGCTCCTTCGTTATATCCGTAAATTCGCAATATCCGTGTTCGTACTAAACGAGTTTTTTGTTTCTGATGTTCTGTAAAGGGAAATTTTAAGAGAAGAAAACATACATGATTTTGCTTTAAAATCATTCAACACCTGTCAACACCTTCTGCGACACGGGACCTCTGTTTATACGGTCTCCACGTCCCACATTGGGATTCGACTCCTTACTTCGTGACTCTAGGGCAGGCGCTCTAACCACTGCACCACGCGGGCGACATAAAAATGAAACATATCTAAGTCCGTTTAAGATTTATGTACTAGTAATTGAAAAATTAACGAGTTAGGTTTCAGTGAGATATGTTATTTTGATATTATTTTTTTCTCTCGTAAATCAAATAATTTAAATTTATTATGAACTTCGTTTAACTTAACTTTTGTAAACCAGATACATACTTTGTCGTGCACAGTGGCAAGTTGATTGAAATGATTGTTAGAGGTTAATAAATGTATATTTCAATTTAATGAAAATTAGATCTTTGATCAGCTAGATCCGTAATCGAAAACTTTATTTAAGTACAGTAGTGTACACTTTTGTTTTTACTTCATGTTTGTACCGTGTTTCCTTTGTTGGTTATCAAAAGAACGATATTGGAATCAACTAAGCTAACGTCACCCTGGTCATGACACTTAAAAAATGTTTAAAAAATAAAGCGATTTCTGAATTTTTTTTTAAACTTAATTTAAAGTATTGATGCCCGTTTTTAATTGTTAATTATTACACAATGCTCTCCACAATTGATATTCTTACTCTCCTGAATTTGCTTTAACAAGCCCAGCTGATTGTTTCATTTAAAAATTGTGCATGATTTTATAGTTCTTTTGTCCCCGCTCGATGGGCGGAGTTATAGAAAAGTGTGGGTTATGTACAGAAAACCCACACTTTTAACAAAAGAAATCACACCTGACTATGGTACAACACTTGTGCCAATCTACTTGAAATTTTTAAACATCATATATGAAAGTGGATTTGTTCCTGAAGAATGGTTGATTTGTTAAACCAATACTAGTATATAAAAACAAAGGAGACCCCACAAAACCTAAAAATCACCGCCCCATTACATTGCTTTGTTGCTTAGGAAAAGTTTTAGGAAAGGTTATTCGACTACACTTGATCATATCCTTACCCTACAAATTTTATCAAACATCTCAATGCAAAGAAAAAAAACTTTTTTGCGCATTCGTTGATTTTAAACAGGCATTTGATACAGTATGGCGAAATGGGCTTTGGACCAAGTTACATATTGGCGAAATAAATGGCAAGTGTTTTAAATATATCCAAAACATGTACAAAGGTGTAAAATCTATAATAAAATTAATGGCACGTTCACGGAATTTTTTTAGCTGTAATATAGGAGTGAGACAGGAAGAAAATATTTCACCATTCCTTTTTTCAATGTAATTATTAATGACATTGAAGATTTATTACTGAACGAGAATAATACTGGCTTGCAAAGTAATTCAAGATCTGTTGAGAATGAATTACTGATGTATTTTAAGTTGTTGGTTCTTTTTTAGGTGGATGATACTGTTATTACGACTGAATCAGCCGGTGAATTACAACTTCCAATTAATGTATTCCACACATATTGTTTACAATGGAAGTAAAAAGTGAATGTCGAAAAAACGAAGATTCTTGTTTTTTCCAAGGGTTCAATGTTAAAAAGAAAATTTCATTACGATAACTTAGTTATTGAAAATGTTAGAGAATTTATATAGGACCATTACCAGCTTCGTTTGGACTTTCAGTAGGCGTGGCATTCTAGAGCTTCTGAAATTTACACAGCTTTCTTTCACTGTTGAAATATACATAGGATAGAAATTCGTCCGAATGTCATCTGGTGTAGTAAATAGCCAATTAAAAGTTCTCTCATGGCAGAGAGGTGGGGCATTAGTCGTCTCATCGTTGTCAACAACAATTTAAAGATCCTGATGTTATTCATTTCTTAACCAATGGGAATCTACTAGTATTCGCCATTACGTAGCACCGAGAATGCCACGCCCTACTGAAAGTCCAAACTGGGGTTAAAATCGTCCTATTTATCGGTGTTTTTCCATGCTTAGGTTCCTTTTGCAAAACAAAAAAAAAAACACACACTTGATATATGAACAAACACAAAAGCAATGTATGACATTATAAAAAAAAATTAAACAATTCAAGTTACCAGTTGACGGTCAATTTAATCCAATTATTAGGTACAAAACCGCATATCTTCTATGGTTTGTTCAGGGAAATATACCCAACATGCCCATTACGTAACGAATATTTATCAGCTAGGTTGACCTACATGCAATTTCTATCTGTGTCATCTCTCTATCTTATTATCAGATGTCTGTATATCAAAAGAGCATTACTGTATATTGTATTGTAACTTTGAATTATTATGTACTGTTAAATCCAAAATCATATAAATCTATAAATGAGTGGAACTGGGGGACTGAGGAACACTTGACCTGGGGTTTCACCCCAGTTTAGACTCATTGAGAGTCGATTGTATTACATGTTGTATATGGTATATGGTACCCCTAATTCACAAAAATGAGCTAAACATAGTTTCACAGTCGATAAAATAGGTTTATCGGTTGTAAGCTATAGTTTACGGACTGTAAACTAGAGTTAACAACGTTAATCTATATTTTACATCTGTAAACCATAGTTAACGCGATAATCTATGTTTCAGAACCGTAAACTATACTTAACACCGAAAACAATCATTTCGATTGAAAAACATAGAATATCTGATAAATACAGTTTCACGATTGTAAACTATGGTTTACAACTCTTAACTATAGTTAACGATCGTAAATTATAGTTTACAGACGTGAATCTATGTTTATCAACAAAATCTATCGTAAACGTTTTATTACAGACAGATGAACTTTTCGTAAACTATAGTTAACAACCGTTAAATACAGTTTTAGAGATGAAAATTATAGTTAACGAATTGTAAACTATAATTCACGGTTTGTAAACTATAGTTTACAGTCGATAAACCTAGTTTATCAATTGTGAAACTATGTTTAGCACGCTAACTTCACAAAAATGAGCTAATCATAGTTTCATACATTGTAGTCGATAAACTAGGTTTATCGGTTGTAAACTATAGTTTACGGACTGTAAACTATAGTTAACAATGTTAATCTTTATTTTACATCTGTAAACAATAGTTAACGCGATAATCTATGTTTCACAACCGTAAACTATACTTAACACCAAAACTGATCATTTGCAATTGAAAAACATAGATTATCTGATAAATACAGTTTCACGATTTGTAAACTATGGTTTACAACTCTTAACTATAGTTAACGATCGTAAATTATAGTTTACAGACGTGAATCTATGTTTATCAACAAAATCTATCGTTAACGTTTTATTACAGACAGATAAACTTAGATTAGCATTCATAAACTATAGTTAACAACCGTTAAATATAGTTTTACATATGAAAACTATACTTAACGAATCGTTAACTATAGTTTACGGTTTGTAAACTATAGTTTACAGTCGATAAACCTAGTTTATCAATTGTGAAACTAGGTTTAGCTCATTTTTATGAATTTGGCCTGCCATAACTATAGTTAACAATTTGTTGACTATAGTTTTCATCTGTAATACTATATTTAAGCTTGTTAATTATAGTTTACGAATGCTAATCTAAGTTTATCTGTCTGTTATGGCAGGCCAAATTCACGAAAGTGATCTAAACATAGTTTCACAGTTCATATACTAGGTATATCGACTGTAAAGTTTAGTTTACAAACCGTGAACTATAGTTTACAATATGTTAACTATAGTTTTCATCTGTAAAATTATATTTATTGGTTGTTAAATATAGCTTACTAATGCTAATCAAGGTTTATCTGTCTGATTGATTGATTGTATATTGTTTAACGTCTCTCTTGAGAATATTTCACTCATATGTTATGCCGGTGAAGGGCTTCAAATTTTGAGGCACTTTTGCCAGCGCCTACCGTGACATAAACATATCCGAAAGACCCGTGACTTTCACTTCTAGTGCCGAGCGCTTGGCGAAGGAACAGTCACTACCTTTGTTTACGTCTTAGGTATGACGCGGCGCCGCGATCGAGAATCTATACGATTTAGGCTACCGTGACCGTAATAAATGTTAAGAATAGATTTTGTTGATAAACATAGATTCACGTTTGTAAACTATAATTTACAATCGTGAACTAAAGTTAAGAGTTGTTAATCATAGTTTTTCTTAAAACTATATTTATCAGATCGTTTCCTAAAGTTAAGAGTTGTAAACCATAGTTTACTAATTATGAAACTGTATTTATTAGATAATCTATGTTTTGCAATCGCAATTGATTGTTTTCAGTGTTAAGTATAGTTTATGGTTCTGAAACATAGATTATCGCCTTAACTATGGTTTACAGATGTAAAATATAGATTAACATTGTAAATTATAGTTTACAGTCCGTAAACTATAGTTTACAACCGATAAACCTAGTTTATCGACTGTGAAACTATGTTTAGCTCATTTTTGTGAATTTGGCCTGCCATACATAACTTTAGTATCTTTTCGAGAAATACTTAAAGTCCACTAAGTCAATGGTCATACCACAAACATGATTTAAATACCACTGATCATCAGGACTTGTGTAGCGTAGTGGATAGCATGCTACTCTCAATAGAAAATGTTACTCAGGACTGTTATTGCCAGCTTTCGAACTCAATGGATACCACGTTATTTTTTTAAATAAAAGAATAAATTTTAATTTTTTTTTTCACAAATTTTTGTTTATCATGATTTAATAAAAATAAATAATGAGAACTTCACTCTAAATACTAGATTCACAATTTGAATATATTTTACTGCTCAGTAATTTCACCAATCTCCATTTAAAGTTATCTTTCCTTACCCATACATTTCACTCAGTAAATGATTCGTCCTACATTTTATTTAGGTCTTGGTCTTCTCAATCATATTTTTTTCTGAAAATTAATTTGACGTTTATGAGGTTTCCGTATTTATTAGCATTATTTTTTAATATCTCAGTCCATTATTCCAAATATAAAAGTATATTATATAACTTTGTGAAATCCGATAATCTGATTGGTCAATACGAAGTACTTATTTTTTAATAACGACCGCTGAAAGCGAATAATGACTCGCACGAGCTGCCTCGTTTTCACTTTCGCTTTAGACAAACATGGAAGTTCGCAAGTTGTAGGTAAGAAAAATTTAAAAGACATAGTGAAGAACTCTGAGGCTGATAATGCAAAACAATTACAAGGATATCTGTCAACATTTTTCGGGAATACTAAGCACATACCATTTCATGGTTGAGTTCGAATTTTCAACTCGGCGAGCAGAGTTTTGACGCTGTTCACGCGATTACGGAGACTATAAAGAAAATAAAGACAAGCATGCCATGTAAGATTGTATCTTATCTTAGAAGACATAGGTATTTATATTTTATGTGTGCATTTCCTCTGCAAGTGTAAACGAATGCGATTCTCAATCTGGGGGAGGGGGTATTCTGTGTTACTCGGAGATAGATATATTGCGTTATTATTATGATATGGGTTAAAATTTATTACCGAAACAATTTCCTCTGAGTGATATTCAATGAATTCTGAAACATTTACATTCAACTTATTTATGGTTAATACTATCTCTGTAAACATAAGGAAGATAAACATTGTACTAAAAATTTTGGAAATAATTATTAATATAATATAATAAATATGGACTCAATGCACGGTCAATATGCATTTATAATGACCCAGGAAGACAGATATTGACCTCAGATACATGAAGTATATCGACCTCGGGCTAGCGCCCTCGGTCGATATAAAATCTTCGGTCAATATCATCCTGGGTCATTATAAATGCATATTGACCTACATTGAGTCCATATTTGTATAATAACAAACATAAGTTTACATAAAACATGATTTTATTAACATTAAAATATGTAAAGCTATATATAAGGCAACAATATACAGCAAAAAATAATCACAAAGTATATGTATAAGATATATTGCAACGTCCATACAAAATATTAAGGTAGTACAATTATATATCAAAATGGCATCACAATTTTGATCACAATGCAAGACACCTCCAAGTCTGTAAACTTCCTGTTACTGCCAAACCTACAGAGATAACAGAAAATCTATGCATTCTTGTTTTCATGTGAATTATAATTCAGGGAATTATTAAAATATAACTTATCCATAGAAAATAATGACCCATTGTACCTTCACTGTGCTGTCAACAGAACCAGAGAAAATCCTTCCTCTAGAAACAGCCAGGCAAGCTACACTGCCCTGGTGTCTGAGCAATGTCTGAGTGCAGATCATATTGTCCATGCTCCAAACCTAAAAGAAAACAATTACATTATTTACAACAAATATACAATGTGATCAAACACAGTTATTTTTATATACAGCTGTATCTATGTAAACTATTTTCTTTGCAAAGATTATGGGAATTAAATAGCATTTCTCCATCTTCTTGTTTTTTTTTAATCAAAATACAAGTACAACATATACTTAATGAAAAAAAAAAGTTATCTTAGATCATTTTCAAAGAAATTAAACACATTTTCACAAAAGTAAAATAAATCAAAGAGAAGAAGTTATCACTGACTCTGAGAGACCGGTCATAAGAAGCACTGAACACTTTGGTCCCCGAGGTCGTGTGAAGAACAGCCATGCTATACACCGTGCCTGTGTGACCTTTCAGGGTCACCACTAACTCCTTGGAGACCAGCTCCCATACCTGACAAAGAGGGAGAAAAATAGTACATGTAATTGATGTAAATAAACAAAATTCCTCAGTTTGTTACTATACACAAAGTAATGAAAGGAATCATATAGTAAGAGTCTTACGTGGATGACATTTTCATAAGTGCCACAGAGGATGTGGTGGTTAGTGACGGCTAAACTGTAAACACTGCCCTCCGACGTCTCAAGATTGTGTATAACCTCCAGAGTGTCTAAATCCCAGATCTACAACAGAAAGTATACAATCTAGTTTGATATATGCCTTGTACCAACCTGTATGAAAAAAATATTTATTTAAAAGTGTTTTTGGATGTAATCCTCTATCAAAAAATATCAGACAGATTGTGGCTAATCTTACCAATATTGTCTGATAATAGCCAATGTATAAGAAGTTTTGGGTGGCTACCCTTAATTACCTTTATTGTCTGGTACCACTGTATAAGTAGTTTTGGGTGGCTTCCCTTACCTTTATTGTCTGGTAGGAACCACTGTATAAGTAGTTTTGGGTGGCTACCAGAGCCCTGACCCAGTGGTTCATTCCTGTCAGTTCCTTTTTAAGTTCCATTGTGTGGGCATCCCAAACCTACAGAAAATATAAAAGGATCCACATAATTATTCCAACAACCAGCCAACTTTTTCCAGCAAATGGGGATAATTTTGCATGCTTCTTTATTAAGCACTGTAAAATTATTATGCAAGTGTGCAAGGCTGGAGATGAAGTAATCATTGCATGCATACGAAAACTACCCTTGTACAGAAACATTGGCTTTAAAATACCTTATCATCTTAACTGATTTACACAGACTTTATATCACAACTTTCTAATTTCTCACCTTGATCACTTTTAAAGACCCACTGAACAGCATGTTTTTGGCTGAGGTCAAAGTGCACACAGGATTTTCATGAGCTTCTACGGAATTCTCTTTCTCAAAGTTCTCAATATTCCATACCTTAAAAAATCAATGAATTTTTTAATCTAATATACTTGCTTATACTCATCCTATTAGATTTTAAAAAGCTATTGTTTGACCCTTCCCCCATAAATTAATGAAATTTAGTTAAATCTACCTACTTTAGCCCCACCCAATGCCTTACCCTGATCCTACATTCCTGAGACCCACTGTAGTTTAGTATAATCTCCCTACTTTACCCCCTCCCCATGCCTAACCCTGATCCTACAGTCCTGAGACCCACTGTAGTTTAGTATATTCTCTCTACTTTACCCTCTCCCTTTGCCTTACCCTGATCCTACAGTCCTGTGACCCACTGTAGAGTTTGTTACCCCAGGTACAGAGGGCCAGAACAATGCCAGTGTGTCCCTCCATCGTCTTTATACACCTGTAATTGTTACCTGTATCCCACACCTACAAAATACATTGACAACTACAGGTACAACTCAAAAATATCACACACATAAGTGAATCAATTTTTCAGAAAAGTTTTAATTTGTTGTATCCTTTTAAACTGTCTACCTAAATTTTTGTATTACACTTGTAATGATTTGGCAACAGTATCTATATATCAAAATAATATAACATTAGAACTCCTAAATTACCTTTATAGTTTTATCAGAGGAACCACTGAACAGGAAGTCTCCATATTCTGTTAAGCACCAAACCGGTCCCTGAAAAGATTATGGTACTAACATTACGATACCACTAATACTTCATCTAGAAGCCATCCTACTTGAAGGACAAATAAAATATAACAAATCATATTTGTTTTTTGCTCTTCTCTGCACAGAAAAAAATCTTATGGAATTACAAAACATGTACCATACTTTTGATTTTTTTTCCTCAATTGAATCTGATTAAAATTAAAGTCATATTCCTTAAGTCGTTTTTATTCCACAGTGTTAGAATTAAACGATATCTCAAAAAGTACCAATTGCGATGGTTTTATTTCACACTGCAAGAAATTATTTCAAAATTTCGTATATGCATTTAAATGATTTTAAAAACTAATAATAACATTCATGACAGTTAAATTTCATGGAAAAATGATAAATCGCGAACATAGCAAAATTAAAACCATCATGATTATTTGCCAATCTACAGTATACAATTTAAAAATAAATACACTTATCCATACCTGATGTCCAACAAAAGTCCCACGACATTTGAACATTTGCTGAGGATCATAGACTGCAATGAAGAGAAAGTTTTTTTAACTTTAAAAAATGCAGAATTACATTGTATTAAGATCTTGACAATATGATTTCTGAATTTCAAAATTGGCCTCCAGCAGACATAAAGTTGTGTACTTAATCATATTTTGAGCATAAAAAGAACATATTAGTTACATGCAGAATTGTTGGAAGTACATGTACGTATACAAGCGGTAATGCTTTAAATAACGATACATGTACTTAGATCTTCCCATGCCCTTCACTTCATTTCCTGAGGTGTTAGGTTAAATATCAAGATTTTTTGGAATCAAAACAAGACTCAAAAGGGAATAAGTGAAAAACATTATTCTCTCATAAACAAGCATGCATGTAATTCTGAAAATCAAAATTTGTAAGCAAAGAAGGAAAGATTCAGATGAAATGTTTTCATCGTCATCTGAATCACATTCATGAATTATTATGTGTTGAAATGTCCTGAAAAGTATTCATGGAAGTCTAGTTTCTTAAATTTTGAGATTCTCAAGATCTAAAAGACTTTTGTCTACTGGTAGGTAGTATCTGAGCAGACCGAGTACTTATTTAAATTAAACTGCCATATCATAAAAATGACCTTCAGAAGTACTGATGCAGAAAACCTTATTAACCAATCAATAAATCTATTTGAAGTTCAAAGATCAAGGTTATGTACAAGTGATAATGGTACGCAACATCCTGATATGAAGTGATCCATCCACATGTTAAATAGGAAAATTGAAAATTTGAAAATGCCCAAAGCTGATAGACTGATTAATTTCAAGGATGTTTAATAATCTACGAGGGGTGTTAGAAAAGTTCGCGGACAAGTTCTATTGTGAGCGCGCTATTTCCACGAAACCGGTAAAACTTTCCAGATAAAATATTAACCTATTTTCCAATAAATATACAAAAATTTGGTGCTCTCCGGTGATCATTGAAAAATAAACGGCTTCTTTATTTTGATAAATCTTGCTTCACGGAGCATGCTCCATTTTGGCACGTTTACATTACAAAGACTCTTTATTAAAATTAAAAATTGCACAATTGTAGCGCAAAGAGATTTATGATATTTTACCTATCGCTAAAGTATTCATGAAGCGTCACTTGGAGAAATTTTGAATTAAATTGGAGGGTATATGACTGTTTTATAGCCATTTATAAATGATCAACACGTAAAAATACAGTCAAAAATCGGAACGTCATTGAGCGTCATGGAGCACTGCACTACGTAGAAATTATGTGTGTAGACAGTAAAATGTCTAAAAAGAGATTAAAATTTTCAAGATGTTGCCGGAAATTTCCTACACACACAAAGGACAAAAGTTTTCAAATGATTGTGACTTCATATAAATGGAAGGATTAACATTTTGAATGATTAACTCCATCGATACTTCAATACCCTCTTATCGCATGGACGTTGTGCCTATATGGTTTTGCAGTTTTCAAACCTGATCAATTTACTGCATAGACGTTTTTAAAGATCTCGAAAATATCCGAATCAATACAATCCGAATTAGTATAAAAGACATTATAGTAGAAAGGTAACATGTCTTGATATGGATGTTCAATTTTAAAGTAGAAAAAAGATAGGAAAAATCTGAAGAAAGGAAAGATTTATAGAACTGCGACAAAGTATAACGGATTGAAATCTGGTTGTCACGTCGCCTTACGTCAAGGGATTGCTCCGTGAATCCTATGACATAATAGTAAAAATCGTTGTAAATTTTCAAGATTTTAGTAAATGGACCTGATTTTTTACATACTAATAAACAAAATGTAGGAATTTATTCAGACATAGGTCATACTTCACAGTACACAATAGATTTTCCGTAATTCAATGTGTCCGCGAACTTTTCTAACAACCCTCGTACATATATTTTTTAAATGCAAACAAAAATATATTAAAAACTAAAATGTGCAAATTGTCCATTTCAATGCCTTGTGATAAGAAAATTAAAAAAAAACTGGGTTCTCAAAATTCAAAGATATTGGCATATACAAGAGGGTCAAGACAAAAAAAAAAATCATCCCACACCAGTAAACACAAGTACCTCCAAACACGGAGTTCCTTCCATTCAACACACTAGTTATATGTGCCACCTCATTCTGCAGAAGAGGAAGACAAGAGTTATCTCCCTTACAGAATTAATTTAAAATAAATTACCTCCATTGCGTCCATTCAACTGATTTTGTATGTTGGCTAGTTCATCCTACCAAAACATGAAAGTTTACATACATGCTTAAAATTCAAAATGGCCTAGAGAACTGAACACAATTGTTTATGTAATCATAATATAATTTCAATTCTAATCAAAAGGCAAAATAGATTTAAAAACATTTCTCTATAAAACGACTTTTAAGTAAACATACCATGAGAAGGGCCCGCTCCTTGCGATTCTCCACAACTTCACTAAGTAAATTATTCTGAGTGCGTTCAATAAGTTCTGAAACAGCATGAGCAGAAAAGATACAATGTTTATGAAAAATCAAAGTTCTCTACTCACAAATTTCATACAGCTTTCAAATCATCTTATTATTGATTTATGGATATAATAAAAGAACTTTCAACTGCAGTGTCTATACTATTTCAACTTAACAAATAAATAGGTCACATAAATGACCCTGACCTAGTTTCATCTCAGCACTTTTCTCCAGGTTCTCCAGCCTCTCTGACAGCTTCCCTAACATGGAGCGGAGGAAGTTGATTTCTTGGTCCTTCTCCTCTAGGGATTCCTGGAGTTCCCCGATCTTCTCCTCTATGTGACCAAGAAAGTCCTTCACCCCCTCGTACTTACAAATCTTCAGGTGATCCTGAAGTTCTTCTTGCGTTCCAGTAAATTCACAACTATAATGAGTGTAAGATGCTTCATAAGCTTTGTTCATTTTCACAAAATCAAGTCAATAGTTATCCTTCACAAAACAACTTGATTTACAGCTAACTCCACTTACATTGAACTCGCTTATTTTGAAATTCCGCTTATTTTGAAATAAAAATAAATCCCCAGTTTTTGACTCTCATATTCTTTGCATTAAAATAACGGTTATATTGAAATCGGCTATATTGAAATTTTGCTTATATTGAAGCCACTAATCGGTCCCCACAGGTGATAATGAGTTGTTTTCATAACGGTTATACTGAAGTACTCCCTGGCGGCGCTGTCGTTACGTTTGGTGACAGAAATTATGCCTGACTGACCAGTTGATATAAAAAGGTGTGAATAATTCAGTTTTCACGTGCACCTTATGTTTTTTTTAATACTGCATGCTCTTACAAAATAAAATTTTTCACTGCTAAATTCTTTGTTTCCATGTATATAATACGGAAGTATTTAGGCTAAAGGCAACATAGAAACCCCCACAGATCTAGAAAAAACTTAACTTTCAAATTAAATCCGTACTGTGAATGGCTAATGATAAACCTGAATTGACATCGGTGATTTTTCTCCAAAATGTAAATAAATGCGATCGGGGAATAATAATGAAGTTGAAGATTGTCTTATCGAGAAAAAAGAATTACAAAGAAACCATTTTAATTAAACTTTCAAGGACTAATATTCCATGCGATCTGTACACTGTTATAGGTAAACAATGACAAAATTAATTTGTTCGGGTTTGTTCTTTATTTTAAGATCGGGATTAAACTTTTAATTTAAAAAAATGGTGGCTTCACGATTTCGCTTATATTGAATTACGGATATATTGAAATAATTTGCATGGTCCCCTGAATTTCAATATATCCAGAGTAGGCTGTATTTTTTTGTGACCTACCTGTGTTTGAAATGAGGACATCGGACATTACTACAGAATTTGATATGGTCCTCCAGATCCTACAATGAGAAGATACATAAAATCTCCACACTGAAATAAACTGTAAGATTGTCAGTTTCTGGTTTACACAATAAGTACTGACCTTCCTTAACAACTGAGGACAGCCCGTGTGGTTTGGACAATCCACCATCATATAATCACAGGTATCTTCATGCTCTCTGAAAATCAAATCATTTTATAATTAAGATAATAATTAACACTAAATTTTGTGTAAAAACAGAGAACACATTTACACATTTTTTTTTCAAAATTTATCAATAAATGCCACCTCAGGTAGTTTGAGATATTTTCATAACTTATTAAGCACATAACATCAGATGAACATCATATAAGTAACTGAACAACCTTTATAACTTACATTACATGGACAAATACATTGTTTATATGTAACTAAACAACCTATTATAACTTACAATCTACAGGAGACTTTGACGGTGGCCTGACATCTCGTGGGATCCACCTCGTACGACTGACCATCCTCTGACAGCCGGCAGCCGTGGCGACAGTAGACGTACATCTCTCCGATCTGTTCTGACACCGCAATGTTAGCCACCACCACTGCTATTGTCTGATTGTCTATTGGACAAACTCCTGTTGAAAGAAAATTATTAACCATGAGTAAGTAATCAAGCATCATTATATCAAACCTAGAGGTCTAATAACCCTGAAATGTCCAAGTTAGTCTCATTTCTCAAACTGACCAAGCAAACGTGCCGTATTCCATTCGTCGGCATGGCCAGGTGCTGTTATAGGACCAACAACATCCAAATTGCGAATTCAATGCTTAATTATTACAGCAAATGATAACAAAATTTGCGTATTAAGCACTCTTCTTCTTCAGTTTTTCAAAACTTGCTTTATGTACATTCAGAGTAGAAGAATTCACTTGGAAATTAAAATATGGCTACAGCAAGTCATAACGAAAATGACAAAAAATAAGTTGTTGGTAAATATGAAAATAATCCATAAAATGAAATTCAGTATTGCCTCTGACTGGTCTTTTCATGTTGTATATGTTGAATACAAATTTACCTTCATTCTGTTGTGTGACACATCTTCTGCAATAGGAGTGCTACAATTCAGAATAATTCAAAATTAAACAATAAAAAGAAAATTTATAAAAATAATACACACGTACAATATGTTTGACTTTTTTTTTAAAGATCTCTTTCAATGCATGATGAATTTTAGTGAGCTTTCTTCAAAAGTACACATGCGTTACACAATTTTAGATAAAAAAATGCTTATCTTTGTAGATTTTTTTCCTAAATCAAAATCATTAACACTCTTACCAGTTTGAACGGTAATACTTACCCCACAAGTCACCATCACAGGGTCTTTGTAAACACTGTTACACATTTTACAGAAGAGACTTTTACTGGGGGGCTCAACAAAAACCAAAATATCCTGTAACATAATAATGATACACATTAAGACATGTAAATGAACACATTAAATCCCATTCAAAACAAAATTAATATGTCAAAGAATATCAATATATTAAAAGGAAATTGATAAAAAAGCTTTAAATTATAAAGAAAAATCTCCTTTTCCTATATACATGTACAAAGTCTATAATTGCAGAAGTACTGTAAACATTCTTTTTCTCTAAGTTATTTTACATGACTGCATGGACATAAAAAAGGAAATGCAGAAATTATGTTATGAATCATATCTATGAACAGCAAAAAATAATGATCAGTAAAATCCAAGAGTGTTGATATATTGAGAACCTTCAAAGAAAGACCTAACCTCTGTTTCAGAATGATGCGGTGATGATTTTCGGTGAGTAGGTGACAAGGGGAGAGAAGCAGAGTCGGGAAGTCTTGGACTGGGTTCTCCGTACGCTGACATTCTCTGTCCTGTGTCATTGTATGCTGACATTCTCTGTCCTGTGTCATTGTAGGACATCTGGTGGGTGACAAGTTTACCTTCTTGTAGTACTATACTGTTGTTCATCTAAATTCAATGTAAATAAAATATAAGACTTATTAGCATCTCCTTGAACAATGTCAATTTAAATTAAACAAAAGTGTCAGCAGATATATTTTCATCTTTTATTTTAAGTACATTGTAATTCTAAATTTACTTAAAAAATACCCTAGCTTTTTTTCTTATTAATTTTGAACTTATGCATTGAATCAGGCCTGTGAGAATTACTCAAATGAACACAAGACACACCTTTACAATAGACTAATAAAAAACTTGGATGTACAGGGAAACATTTTGTTATTGACTATAGACATGAGAGATATTGTGAAAAAGACCTAAATTCATAATATCTGTCAATACTTTTGAAAACTGGCCAATCTGTAAGAGCTTATCAGCTGACAACAAATACAAGTAACAACATTATAAATACAATAAATAATGTATTTAACAAACCATTGGGTTACTCCTGTTTTCATTTCTAACTGGTGATGATGTGCAGGAAGAGGCTTGTTCTTCTTTTGCTAAATAAACGAAAAAATGAATTTTTACTATACAATTCAATGTAAACATATAAGACTAAGCATATTAAATCCTCACTCTGTAGGGCTTTTTTTTTAACTTGATAAAAAATTGTCAGAAAATATTCTAGACCAAATCAAGCCTTATGGGTCAACTACTCGCATGCAAGTAAATTGCTATGCATTTCATGAGAGGATGCTTAATAGTAATACAACTGTAACATGAATAGGAGAAAAAAATGAGATAGATCAGTGAAGGATTCAAACCTAGCTGGGCCCTCTGAATTATTTGCCAGGTTCTCTACCAATTAAGAATCTGGCTAGTGAGAATCAACATACCTGTCTGACCAACACATTTCTCCCTACCTCAAAAAATAACCTTCTCAATAAAATGTCATGTGTAACTCTTTTTAACCCTTGAGTTAGCATATGGTCCATAATATCAAACAATTACATAACATGCTCCACATTTATACTGTAATGTATGCTTTACTTTTTAAAAATTATAATGTACCTGAGTTGGGTGGTGATGAGATAGGATGGTTTTCTCCATAATTCACAGAGGTAGATTGAAACTATAAAAAATTTAATAAAGTCATTGAAGTGAAATCTATTTTATTAAAAACAAGAGCGTACAGTGAAGTATCTTATACCATTGTTGATTCTTTAATAAACTCCGCATAAAGGAGTGCATAGCTACTTTGTAAATTGCGTACTTTGGAAATTTCAATCAATGGTATGTAAAGCTGTTACATTCAATTTTCCCTTTTAAACGTGCCATATCATGACTTTACACTAATGTCTAGAAAATCATTATAATCACAAATATTAGGGATATTGTAAACAAATGACAGTCATTTCTAAATTAAGACCCAATTCATGCGGAACAATTTGACAAAATAAGAAATAAATGAATATCCACACTATGTATTTGAGGTAAAATTGTTGTTTTATTAAATAACTGCAGTGTTTGACTCACTGAATTTGTCCTACTGGCGTAATCATCTAGTGGGTCGTATTCCCGGTAGTTGTGTGCCATTTTCTCCTTTTTCTCCACTTCCTGTTTATAAGTTGCGTTCCGACTATATTGAATCGTTCGTAAAATGTTCCAACTGCGGACGTCCAAGAAAACAGCCTTGAACTCGAAATGTCATTGGTTGGATAATCTAAATCTAACAGAAATCACATATTATTAAGGGAATTGAGGAAAAAAACTTGATTTAAATGCTATATGACCGTTTTAACATTAACAAGTCAATACTGGTGGACAAGAAGCCACACATATGATTTACATATAGTCCGGTACCTTACGTACTCATGTTACTTACAAATATTTTTCAAAAAGTATTGTACTCCAAATTAGAAACAAGCACCGAATCTTACCAATCGGGCAAACTAAGACTATTCAATTCACATCGCATACATCAAAGAAGTGTTCACTGATTAATCGAGAACAAATTACCAGACAAAATACTCTACACCACCCAGTTAAACAACGTATAATAATTGTAATCTCAAATATCTACATTTAGTGGACACAGGTGTAATATGATGACCAAACACAGTTAAAAGGGGATAAAGGTGGACACATTCTTGAAGAAAAAATGATTATTTTTGTAAGTAGAGGACCTTCTCGTGTCTGATGAAATTCAACTCAGTTTTCCAGGTATTTAATTAAACACAAAATTTCGATGTTTCTCTTTTCTAGGCATGTCTTTTACATGGTAGAAATTTATTTTACTCATTATTCATGTCAATATAGAATCTACGATCTGTCATAAAATAAATTTTCATTGCAGAAAATAAGTCGTGTTGAGGAATTAGAAAAAAATCTTGTTAAAGATAAACTCAGACCATCCTAAAAATGAAATTAAATGTATTTTTCCCTTAATTTAGATCAAATGTTAGAAAATTTAGACCAATTTGAAAAATGTAAAATTCTTTGATCAATAGGTATGCACGTGGAAAATGCGATTTTAGACAAATTAACGGTTATCAGAATTCTTTGCTGTTTGACTATTTATTATAAGAATAACGGTTTTTGTACAACAATTCACAGCTAATACCTGTGGAAATTTCAAACAATTTTTTTTTCAACCATTGTAGAATTTACCATAAACATGACTACTCAGAAGTTTTTGTTGATTATACACACACATTTACAGGATCGTTTAAAAGCTGATAAAACAAAAATAGTGAAACTTGTTTGTCCAAAAACCATTAAAAAAACACCAGAAAATAAAGATTATGTAGGTCTTAAATTTTATGCATTTGTAGTAATCATCTAACAAACTGACACAACTGCACTCGTTTTTGTTTTTTTTTTTTTTTTTTTTTCTTTTTTTTTTTTTTTTCTTTTTTTTTGCCAGAGTTAGAGAATCGAAGTGTCTCACGCAGCCCCCAAATTAGGCCACTACTCTCACCCAATCTCATTACGACTACAAATGTAGATGATACAGCCGCGTCTCTTTTTTTTCAAGAGATCTAGATATATGTCTATTTAATTGAGATTACTTTTATTTAAGTTTGCTTGTGTTCTCTGTGTGCTTGTTAGCAGGAATCAATAGTTGTAGTAGCTATAGTAGGGTTAAACAAGATAAACGCCTCAATTCTCTCTAGCAGGAACTTACACCAATTCGAGAGTTTGTTATGTTTCAATTGAAAAGGAAAATGATCCAGTACAAACGTACTTTGAAGTCAAATGTGCAAGCAAAACTTTTGGGGAAAAGGTGATACCCAAAAATGTCGTGGGAATATCATTTTACTTTCTCTTCCGATAAGCACTCGAATTATTTTTATTTCAAATAATCTATACCGCAAAACTGTTCTTAGCACCTGGACTTTAATGGCAAATAATTAGATTTTCGTCAGATACCAATTTCCGTGTATGGATTATAATTTATTACCCTGTCATCATTTGAACAGAGAAAATAAATAAATACAAATCTTTTGATTGAATGTTGAATTACTTTATTTGGTGTTTGATTTAATACTATATTGTTCATGCTACATGTATGTAGCAACTTGCCCCCTTTTCGTTTTATTTAGTTTTCCTTTCTTGAACGATAATCGTTAACTTTGAAACAATGCTCGTAAATCACAGAGGACAGGCATAGATCAGTTCCCGTAATGATGGATTTGTGACTTGTAAGATCTTGGACGTTCATTCTTTGTCATGTTGTATCGGTCAGACAACCCTAGAATATTTGTCCGCATTTCCCCCTTTTTATTTTCTGAAACATAAATAATTCTAATGAAATTATGTAGCTTTGTTCAAAAAATCAATTACATTCCATTTCAGGAATGTTAAATATCAACCTCATAGTACAAAATGATAAATGAATTTAATGTGCAATTTTTTCCCCGATATCTTACCAATTGCTGTTATGTTAGACTTGGGTTTATCTGTCAAGAAATTCTTGTAGCACATGATTCATCCTACACAGCGCACAGATCACTTTTCTTTTTATGTCCTGGTAAATTTTTGGCCACAAAACGACAGTAGAATGTTAGCGAGCGGAAATGCACTAATTTTACAAGAAGATAAGAATAGTTTTTCAGTGTCACAGTCTCATTTTTACAAGATACATAGAAAAGATATACACGATTATACAACTGCTGTTCAATGAATAACAAAGATGTATAAGGCAATAGAGACAACGAGAGGTCACATGAAAATATTAATCATGGGGGTCAATGCGTTTAAAACAATGCATCCTTTTTCTGTCGAATTTTTTTTTAAATTACAGTGGTACCTGCTTAAACTGGACACAGGTAACCTTGCAACATCAACTTCCGTAGGAATATCTTACGCAAACGTTTTGTCTCACCGGACAGCAAGCGGGTCAATAACAATGACGGTAGATCTTTATCTGACGAATAGAACGAGAAATTTATGCGGTGTAAATAAATACAAGAAAACAATAACCAGGCCATATTTTGCAGACGTATATCTGTGTCTTCTTAACAAAGGTATATATTTAGGTCAATCATTTTGTCACTATTATATCGTTTTTTTTCCGCGTGAATTTCGCCATGTAAGTCTGATCAAGGAAACTGGCGTGAGAACCCCTCTTCTTCCATTTTCCAAAAAAAAAAAAAAGAACTGCAATGTTGAATCTAAATCAGAAAAAAATCGAATAATCAGATAAAAGCAGTTCCAAAGAGTAAGCAAAGTTAAGTGTTAAAAGTCAGATCAATAATTTGATGGAGTAGTTGTCAAATTCAATTTATTTCATCATAATTTACAGACATCTTTAAAGGTCAGACTTAACAGAGTGGAATTATAAATTATATCTACCCTAGTTCTTTGTCACTGAAATGTGTTGCGATATTATTTCATTTATATATTGTAGATTGACGAGTTGATTACCCTTAAATCCAAAATAGTAGCATGTAGCCATATTTTTATAAAATTAAATTAAAAGAAAGTTCTAAGAGAAATCAAGGGTCTCAGTTTTTAGAAATATCAATAATACTGAGCGACCAAAAGATTGATGTACTTGTCAAACAATCATCTCAAAAATTTGAAATCACCGTAACAACGTAAAACAACGTAAAAACTAACACGTTTATTCCAGTATAAACTTTTAGGTTAATTGTATATTCTTTTAATCTTATAATTGGTTCTGCAATACGTCTTTTGGAGAATGTTATCTGTAACTTTTATTTTACACAAAACTGCCGTAATCTATCACCGTGTGAACGAATCTCATTACACCGTGAACGTCTTCAGAGAGAACACCCCATTTGCAATTCTTGATAGTGAATTAAAAGGAACATTTAAATTCGTATCGGACAAAAACAGAAGTCAAAAAATCGAGACCGTTTTACAAACAGAGCATTCATCGAAGTCCCGATAATTTGTCCAGAATAATGTTTGAATTGTTATATAAAAATGCTCACCTTGCTGACGTTTGAACAGCTGATTACACGCACGCAGGTGATTTTATAGAATGTTGCAGATTATCATCAATTCAACTGGAATACACTGTTGACATATTATTAATAACTAATAACAAACAAATAGGTCTCTTTAAGAAGTAGCACAAAATTAATAATAATAAAAAAGATTTTTTTTTTCACAAAAATAATTCAATATGGGTTTCCCTTTATTTGTAGGATTTAAATTAAGCAGGCACGTAGTATCGTTCTTAAAATGGGAAAGGTGGGATGGGGCAGCCAGAAAAATTAATATCTTCCACAAGCCAAAAATGTTAATGTATCACGTAAATCCTATGTCGGGGTGGGTGGTGTTAGATTTAAACTATTTACATGGGGGAATTGGATTATACGGCGATGTGTTTGTGAAGAGGAGGACCAACTGAACTTTCAATAAACATTAATTTTTCACACTCGATAATTGAATTCAGTTCGGAAAGATGAGGAGCGGAGGACTGGAGACAATCCCCTCCACACCCAAGCATTATACCTCGGAAAGGGGGGGTTGGGGGTTGGGGTGGGGTGGTGTTTAGCCAAATAACGTTAAGACTAAACATGTAAATTATGTAAATGTTCGGGGGAAATGATTTATACGAGTTTAACGTCTTTGGCAGTCAAAACCAATCAATATCCGAATACGCACGGGGGACTGTGCTTTTCTTGACCTAATGCGAACAACAAACTAAAAGTACAATTAAAATTGCAGAAATTGCGTAAATCAAATCCTCTTGGGTTCAATGGGAAACATATCACTGTACAATATGAAAGAGACATACCAAAGAGACCATATGAAATCACGAAGAGAAGAGCTTAGATGATGTAATACCTGCACGTAAATGTTCTCTCCTTTGTATCTGGGTTATCTAGCAAGCCACAAAAATGGTTCTATATTTTTTATAAATATGTTTAAATTTAGCATAAAATGCTCAAATTTAAATGAGTACGTGTCCACTGGACCTCTTAAATTAGTATTTTACTATTATGAAGATTGTGACAAAGATCGTTTTGAAAATAAATGTCTCTTTGATAATTTTACACTTATATTGAAACGTCACCACTTGCCAGTGGTTGCCAAAAAAAAAAAATAAAAAAAAAAAAAAAAAAAAAAAAAAATACATGTTTGGCATGTACCGCAGTTGAGCGGTGAGGATTTATTTTTTCGGGCCAGCATTGACTGTGAGGACCTCGGTTTTTACGGTCTCATCCGAAGGACCCGTCTCCATGTTCCACAGTGGGATTCGAGCCTGCGACGTAAGGATCAACTCTCTATGCACACCGCAACTCTGGATAACCATTGTGCTACGTAGGCAACTTTTCAACCCTTTATCAATATAATGCATATTTTAAAAATCGAAAATCTCACTACATAAATGCAGGACAGCAGATTATAAGTTTCCTCTTAAATTGTAAGAGAGTGGGTGAGAACAAAGTTTTTGTTTGAAAATGACTTTTTTCCGCCATTAAATTGATCTCCTGAGAAAATGAAAATTCTGAAACCGTGTTGCACATCATCAGAGCATCAACGACCATATTTCAAAAGATAGCCGTAAAGGTATGAGAATTAGGTGGGAAACATGTTTTGTTTTCAGTTTAGGATATTGAAAAAGGACCTTGGAAGTGCATTGTTTGGTCTTAAGGAAGAACATCAGTTTCCATTTTCCCATCACACATTTCCATCAGTGTATTCACAATCTGATATTAATATATTTATATTTACATATGTGTTTAGTGATCCATGAAAGAGCTACTGAAATATTATTTTTGTATCCATTATCTATATAATGAAACATTAAATTATTCTAACGTCAAATTAAAGTATTAGAAGAAATATTAATGAAATTAAAGAAAGATGCTAATTATGACTTGAAAGGGTTTTTTATCTAACATATCTTGCTATTGAACTGACTTTTGATTTTCATAATCTTTTTGTACATGGAAACAAGTCAAAGCAAGGTTATTTGAAATAAATTGCCGAACTCGAAACGAAAGTTATTATATTTTTTTGTGCAAGGACAATCAGGTTCTACATGTTTAAGTTAAAGAAATCGTCTTGAAGTAAGACAGAATGTTACATTTTCTTGAAGAAGACGATAACAGCAAAACCAACGGTGTTCCGCATCATGCATCACTAATTAGTCAAATAAATAAGCTGTTTTATCTACATTCCATAAGTAACAGTAATCCCAAAATCCCCAAAACCCAGGAATATCAGCATTCGCTCACAATTTTATTGAAATTATAAACTGCAACTCTAAACCGGTTAGCTTCTTTGGATATCACTCCGCTTCTTTGTTTGTGGTTGAACTGTATACCGTGGCGTTTTGTTGCGACTGTAAAATTTAAATAATCTCTTGGTTTTTTGTTTGTTTGTTTTTTATTTTTTTGTTTGTTTGTTTGTTTGTTTTTTTTTTTGTAGCCTGTTATTACGGTGTTCTCTGACTGTTAAAATACATATCATTTCACTTTAAAATGAATTATTTTTACTCCGTTGTGCAACAACTCTTTACCGGCCAGCATCGCAAGGCATCACTTTATTTCTTTATGATAATCTTTACTGTATTGTTCAATGTCTCTGCCTCCGAGGGGCGTTTTCAAAATGATCATTTATCATGACATATCAAGGTTATTGAGGTGAACCAAAGTTATGATGCTAGAACTACTAAAGTATATTTAATTATTTATAAATATGAAATTTCCTTGACTGGGACTAACTGTTTATTTACTCATTTTAATGTAAATGTACTTCACAGGTACAAGAAACCTATGCAAGTGTGTCAAATCATACATATTCAACTGTCAAATGAAATATTGAAAAACACCATTAATTAAAATGATAATAAACGTAATCATATCTCCCATTTTACGAAATGTAATTATGACTAATTTTTAACACAATAAGCGTATTTTTTTCACTTTCGAACTATCACTTACGTGTGGTTTTTGCATTTGTCTTGCTCATTAATAACAGGACAAAACCCAAGAAGTACGTTTTTCACTTGTTTAATTATGCTCAAGTTGTTTGTCATCCAGTTGGCTATAAGCAAATCATTTTAGTTGTATTTCGATAAGATTTTTGTCCCCCGCTTTCTAGAAAGCGAGGGGACATTAAATTTCATTTGTCTGTCTGTCTGTCTGTCCGTCCGTCTAGCTGTCCGTCAGTCCGTCCGTCACAAAAACTTTAACCTTGCCCATAACTGTTGATTAAGTGAAGCTATGTCTTTTATATTTCACATGTGTATTTCTTGTCAGTACTCAGTATTCAACGTTATTCGACAGGAATTTGAATGCAATGAAAACGTGAGTGTGGTGATAACGGGTGGTAGTGGTGTAGGGGAGGGGGGAGGGGTCATGGTCGGTTTGTCGGACCCAGGTTTCACATTTAGGCTCTTATTGTGAAACTTAATAGAATGAAATTAACCAATAATTTTTCAAGACTTTGTCCATTTTTACTAAAGATTAGAGAGAAAGAACCACGTAATTTTGATTCTAGCACTTCTCACTACACCTAACAACTCTAAAGTACACCTTTCTTCCATGCAGAATTTTTATTACTAGTAATCAGGCGCTTGTTACGGACCTCTTTCAACTATTTATGAAATAATTTAATTCATTGGTAATGATTAAACCGAAAATGTATTGAATAGTGGGGGTAATTTTATGAAGAGGAGACTATAAGTCAGTTCTTTTTCTATCACGAAAGGAAACTCCAGACAGTTATATCAATTGAAAATAAAGGTCTTAAGACGGAGGAAGTAATGCAGTAACTGACCAGTTGACCTATATTCTACCCAACATGACGTTTACATCCGGTATGATGTCACTTGTTGTCAATACTACTGAATATAGTAAGAGTTTTGCTATGTTACTGTGTCAAGGATATGGATCTTGCAGTATCCTTGAAACACGAGCAAATAATATAAAGATTCAGACTACAAGGTAGGCGTTTTAATAAGGTAGAAAAAAAAATTTAAACGCAAGTTTAAGCTAAATTCTTTTCAATACTGTCAAAGTGCATTCAGGTTTTGTTTTTGAAAGTTATTTGTTAGGATGATTTTCTTGCATAGAGGCACAATGGTGGCGCTCTGTTCAAGATCCCTCTAATATTTTCGACGAAAGGATATTGGAGATATTAAGATAAGAAAGAAAAAGAGAGTTACTAGTAATTCCACAGCAAAATAATTACCGTAATTCCTCCGAAAGGTTTGTAATGC
Source organism: Saccostrea cuccullata (assembly GCF_032062105.1). Lineage (NCBI taxonomy): Eukaryota > Metazoa > Mollusca > Bivalvia > Ostreida > Ostreidae > Saccostrea > Saccostrea cuccullata. The sequence continues at coordinate 316,458 of NW_026929644.1, read as the reverse complement.
AGCATGGTATTTAAACTTTCTTTAAAATACATATACTTTTTAAGAAGAACTGAAAGAAAAGGGTGTCAGATGCCACCATGCCCCTGTTCATCCGTCGGCGACTGAGAGTATTAGTTAAAAGGACATGGTCAAAGGGTTTCAATTTTTTTTTAAGCAAAAAAAAATTATGCTGTTTAAAATTATGAAATTTTCAGTTAGTAAGAAAAAATCACAAATATGGACAAAAAAAATCCATGAGGCAGTTTTGAGCCAAGTATTCTTTTTCGAGCATCATCCAAACTTTTCCCACTAAAACAAGCCCTGTCCTTCCACTAGGCATACACAAACTGTCAAAAAAAGTACCCCTATCATATTTCTAAACATTGAATAAATTTTTATATATATATACACAGCCAGTTGTATGATAATAGGAGAGAGGGTGTATAATAAAATGACCCGATGTTGTACCGAGTTATGTTAGCTGATGGATGAGTGTTACCCAATCACACGTAATAAATACCGGTGTAGTGGGAACCTAGTGAATGAAGCGAGAACTACCCGGGGGGCTATCGTGACACTTCTATCCCAGACGGGTACATCTACCTTAATTAGTGTATCTTCATCCATTCATTCATTTATTAATTTTTTCAAAGAAATAATTTTCCAAACATTATCTCTCCGGTCCTGCTGGTTATATATAGAGTTTTAGGGAGTGATCGGGGGGGGGGGGGGGTGCGTGGGTGTGGGTGTTAAGCAGTGTTCACCTGAAACATTTTACTTCCTTTTAATTTTCATATAATTTAGAACCTCATTTTGATATCTTACAAATGTATTTTCCCTGAATTATTTTTCAATATTGGGCTAAAAGATTTACTAATAACATGATAATGAAGATACATTAACGTTAAATAAATCATATTCCCCTATCTTGGGGTTTGAATTTCCGTGCTCTAAACAAGTTCAAACAGAACGAACTAAAAATAGAATTTTGTAGATGATTAGTTACTCGGGAGTCCTTAGAGTAAATCCCAATTAGCCTTATGGCCTGAGCATGATATTGTGATGTATATCATTTCTCATTAGCTTCTAATTGACCATATTTTTCCTTTTTATTTGACCCTAATGGGGTCACAGACCTTATATACCTAGTTTTATGGGGTTTCTTTTTTATCATTATTATTAAAGACTACTTACCTAATGAAAACGATAGAAAATAAAATTTCACTCATTTTTATAACTTAATGTTTTTACTAGTAACTGAGGATTAAAATGGGGGAGGCTTTTTGCCATGCGATTGTAACCTTCTCAATCTTTTATGAAGGGAGATAACTTGTTGATTTACCATATCTTTGTGAATGTTATTTTAAAAAAAATGAATCCGATCTGGGGCATTTTTTATCTGTCTGTCTGTCTGTCTGTCTGTCAGTCAACAAAACATTATCGTTTGCCATGACCTTTGAAAGGTTGCTGCAAGTGCTGCTATACCTGTGTGTTCTTGTGACGAGGCCTTCCTTTGGGTACCAACATTTGTGATCTTATGATCTTGACCCTCGACTTGAACCTAGCCATGAAAAAACTATAACTTTAGCCATACCTTTTGTACGGTTGGTTTTTGGGGGTTTCTTGTATCACATCTGCAATTTTTTGACAAGACTTTTGCTTCAAGATCGGTGTCGAATGCTGCCTTGATTTACAAATCTGCTCTTTGCGAGGAGATGCTTCGCCTTGCAGTGCCCTTGTTTGGTTTATTTCTAGTACACGCGAATTTCTAAAAGGAAAAATATGTTCTAATTCATGTTCGGAGAGCAGTGTGAAGAAAATGTCAAAAGAAATCTGATCTTTAACGTTAATCCTAATGAAATGTTTTATGTTAATTTAGCATTTTGCGTTTCCCAAAATCCCAATACATTTGTAACGTCTATCCCTTGTTGCAACAGAATACTGTAATCTAGTTTTCGGTTACTGTAACTGGCGGAGGATTTAATGATGATTTGATCGCTGCACGTATTGTACAAAATGTATAATGTCCAAAATGTGTTTTCATCATGTCGTATTTGTCTCCTTTACTACTATTGTATAAATGTTTGTTTTAATGTTCCGTTGTAAAGGTAAACAACACGGGATTGTCCCGACCTAATCTTTCTGTCTAATTATAATGAGCCTCGTTTATAATGTTTTTGCATAAAAACAACTAATAAGCTCATTTTAATAATTTTACGACACCCTCCCCCTTTTCTCTTTTTATTCGCCATATCTTTGATTCTCCAATGAGCATATTTGTCACAAGCATGACTAATATTTTTTCAATAGTTTCTCTTTAATTGTAAAGTTTCTTTTACTTTTTGTCAAGAGTCCAACAAAGTACGACTAAGAATTGCAAATTGGAGTAGATTGGTACTATGAATGGGAAATAAGGCTGACAGTTTTTGATTGATGGTGTGACGTCGAGCCCCGCCCCCTTGAGCTTTAATCTGACGACCAACTGACAGGTGCAATGTGAACGAAAAGTTAATCCGTGTGCAGGAACCAGTGACACTGTGTGGATTATTTCCTTTTCTTCAGAAAACTGTCAGATTTTAATGTAAGTTCCATTTTTATTGACAAATTAAGAAAAGTCATTTACGTCCAATATCCTCCATCGGATATTGTATTATAATCTCAAAAAAAAATTTATTAGAACATAAAATTTGATTTGCTATCGATTACCTTGAGCGTTTTTATATTACCTGTATAAATGCAATTTATATACAAGTACACTTGAAAAGTATTTTGATGTTGTTACACAACAAATGGGTACTTAACTAACAATAAATTCAAATTGACATTTAGTGTGATTGAACTGCAACAAAGAAATACATTTATCTTTATGGTTGACTTATCTAACTAAAGAGTATTCGAAGGAAATATCAAAAAAGAAAATGAAAATTAAGTGTTTGGTTTGAGGTAAACCAACATTTTATGTCATGTATCCTGCTTGGCAACACAGTTTAAAGACACTGCTTCCTTCTGCTTCTGGTGCAAAAAGTTTATAGTGTAATATTAATTATGCTGTGGACATCATAAGACGGTGTCTGATCAGTCTCCCGTGTTTTTAAATTAATTCAGACTGAACTTCAAAGATACATGTATTATAAGTTCTGTTTGTCATGACAACGTGACGTCATAAATTATTCCCAAAACTGCATATACATATTGGTATGTATATTGCATTTAAATTACATTGCTATCTGTAGATTTTAATTTCCTTTCCTTCTGTTTGTACACTTTTTATGTACAACTTAATTTAGCTGTTCAGATGCCAAAATAGGCATCCACAGTCATGCCTGCAATTTGAAGCATGAATCCGACACACGATGGCATGACCCTTGGTCTGTATGAAGATCGGTGACAGTTTTCATGCCTATCGCTTCTGCTACCTTTTTATCACACCTAGGCTGTCGTGCGCTGACAGATGACCTAGTTGCTATTTTACTCTGGTAGCAGACATCATGAAAACTTCTTTGGTCGCGAATTTACGTCCGTTTGAACATTGGAACATTTCCGGTTTTGATCGTTATCCGTGCATAAAACTTGAGGTGCGTCGACTTACTGTAAGAAATCAACATATTAACGTATATACATTTTGTGACGAAAGTTTTTCGCTAGAATAATTGTGTACTTTTTACTTTTAGCCGCCGAAGAAACGATTTAAGTATATTACTTAAGGTATAAAAAAATACACACCTGAAAAGATTACACGTTCAGTTGCACATAAAATGAGTTGTGGTTTATTCACAGTTTTGGAACACAATGGTAAATAATTTAGATATACTAAAATAAATCGTCATATTTTTATTCTCCGTAATTAGTAAGGTTTTGTATACATGGACGAGGCGTATCAAGTGAGACTGTTTAACAGAAAGGTAGCAGAATTCGCAGTTTAACCCAATGAGAGTTGGGTATCGCAGACCAGTAACAAACGAAGCCTGTTACTTGAATGTCCTTGAATGCTGGAACCTTCGTGTGTTAATTTTTAATAGTTTTTGAAAACTGCATATTAAGATGCGTGTATATATAGCAAATATAATGACCATTGAGATTATCGTCTAGTCTTTAGAGCATCTGAAAAGAGTTATGCCGTTAGATACTATAACCTCAAGAGAGACCAAGTCAAATGCTGTTGAATAAGCACTCAGTCCTAGACTACGACCACCCTTCCTTGGCTGGGAAGGCCGCGACTGACCTACATGTAAGTTAATATAGTTAGCGAGTGTTCTTTTTGTCAAACGCTCTTCAATTCAAAGTGAATGTTGCGGGTTCTTTGGATGAGACCTTTAAAGTCCCGTGTTGCTTAAGACGTTAGCCCTCTGTGCTCGATGCATATGGCCCTGAGTAAAAGTCTAAATTTGAAGCCTTTCACCGGTATATGACGACGTCTCTACATGAGTGAAAACTCTCGAACGGGACGTCAAACAACACATGATCAATCAGTCATCTTACCATTGATCAAACATGAAGCTCTCGTTTGGTAATTGCATAGATAATTAGTCCTGGACAGTTGTATAGACAAAGAACAAGGACAATTTTAATCTTTATGTTCTTTTTCACTACAATTAAAGGGTTAGGATCAAAGTTCTGAAAGTTTAACTGTTGTACCAAAGCTCTTGATATGTTTGGAGGGAGAGAGATTAAACAAGTACTCTTAACATTAAAATAACAAGTCTTTCTAAAATGACATGTCTTTCTTTTAATCTACAATTATAAGTTCACAATCACTGTCAAAATTTGCATTTTCGTTTTTGATTCAGCAAAATTCCCCTTCTTTATTTTATTTATTTTCCACAACCATAAATGTTTTCATGATTACCATACAGCCAAAATGATGAGAAGTAATTTAATTAAGTTTTCACTCGTGAGAGCAAAAGTCATGTACTAATTTATTACTTTCTGGGAATATATTACTTACGACATAGCGTTTTATGCGACAAAGAAAGCTATAATTCAGAGTTGGGTTAAAAGTTCGCGCTTGTCAATAGCATTATCATGATATATAGAAACACCTATCAAGTCCCCAGAAACAAGGAGATATTCCGATCACGTTTATAAAACAGAAACCCAAGAAATAGCTGAATCAAATGCAATTTTTGGGAAGTTGATTAGAAGATCAATTTTGGTTTTCCAATCAAATTACTCATTCGCAATTCCATATTCCACATACATTCGAATGTAAACAGACAGACACTGTTAGCAATTGTTTAAGGCAGCCAATGTTATTCAATTAATTAGAACCGTGTCAATTTTGTGGTATTCTGAATTACCGATAATAAATGAGTTGAGGTTTTAATATTATGTAAATATAATTAATCTTATGGTTAAGTTCACTCTAGGGCAGGATTATATTCGAGAAATCTGTCTTTGGCACGGTGATAATTTTTGTATTATTATTTGACAGATCAATCTTAATTTTTCATATCTTCCGCATGTTTAGTTCAGTAATTTCCAAAAAATGATTTTAATTATATCTATTTCTGATTTCTATTAAAAAAAAATTAAAAGTGGAAGTTTTCAGTCATGGATTTGAAGAATAGATCACTCGAATTTTATTTTTTTACTTTAATTTTTAATCAGGCGTCCATTTGTCATTTATTAATTCTAGACATGTTTTAAACAATTGACGCAAAGACGCAACTTAATTTTGAACTCGAACAATTTTTAAAGCACACGGAAATGCAATTTCAAAGATAAACTTCAAAACCTTTCCGGTGAAAATTCTTTTTCTTTGGTTCAATTAAGAATCATTAAGGAGTTCAGGGGTCATGGATTTGCTCGTAATTCTTCGGCTTGATTTATAGCATCGCTGTACAGGTCGTTGGACCGGCAAATTCTAGTTGTAGAAGCTTTACTTTCCCTCGTCACTCACACGCTTGCTTCTCTTTGCGTATTGTACAGAAAGTTCGTTCCTCCCGAGACGTTTCAGTGCAGTATTGTATACGACACAGGTTCTCAGGGGATATGTAAATTTATTAATGCGGATATGTATAAATAAATTGATGATAATCTATATGTAAACAATGTCAATGTATTTACATGCAACTTACAAAAATACGGTAATGTGAAATATTTGTCGAAACAGCAAAAAGGGAAAAAAAATCGTTTCGGAAATACATTCGTCTCAGCTTTTGCAATATATATATACATGTATACATGTATATTAATCGTTGGCAAGTGCGTGTGCCGAAATTGTGCATCTAGAGGAAATTCTCCAAATTAATGTACAAAAAAGTGATAAATCTACACAACGAAAGACAAAATAATGTCTAATACAAAAGTGTAAAGGACTACCTTCTTAATCATTAAAGCCAAATAAATAGTCTATTTTTGTGTGTAATTTGCTAATTAATATGCATTCGTCTCGGTGTTTAACCATAGACCCATTACAGGTGACTCCAAAATGCAATAGAAAACGGTTAATTAGTGACAATAGACATTAGCTGGGGGTGACAAAATCGCTCCTACACATGCACGTCTGTTGTGTGCAGTTTTATTTCCTGTAGTCAAGAAATACGTAAATGTTTTGAGCTGTCATCTGTACTCTTAGATTTAGCTGATGAGCAGAGAACATTTGCAACGTACTAATTCCGCAGTTATCCAAAGACTTGTCGTGTAGGCTAAATCCCACGAGATTTGAACACTATATTGGAAGTTCCAGCTTCTAGTTTATGGGCACTGATCGTGAATATGAAATTTATTTTTTTTGTTCAAAAGTAAAAGTTTTGATACTTTGCATTGTTTCCGCCAACAGTACCATATACGTGGCATTTATATTCGAACTGCAACTGGGCCTATGCTAATAAGACTTATCCCAAAATATTCTTTGTTTAAAGAATTGTTAAGTTTGCTCAATGCATAACATCGTCTTTGTTCATTCATCCTAAGAACTGAAAACATTTTGCTCACAAAAATAGGTATACCTGTGTTGGTTTATTGGTTAAAACTGCTCCAACTGCAAGAATTCTGATTTTACACAGAAATGTTTTAAGAAATTATTGTATCATTTTTATCTAAAACGACAACCTACAATTAGTCATTTTAATAGTAGTAAGCACCAATCCCATGTGCATGGTGTCAGGTTCAAATTTTCAGGAAACAAGACTTTTAATGTGTATTGTGTGGTTTAAATACGTTTTCCCCTTAAAAATAAGATGCGTTTGTGAAACCTGATGCCCCTATGTCAGCTTATGGCGAGAGTTGAATTTTCTCAAATGCATATCAAACTCCAAAAGTCAAGATCAAAAGGTCAAAATTGGTGCTGCCTTACGGAAGGTCTTGTCAAAAGGAATACACATTTGAAATATGAAAGCCCCAGCTCCAACCTTTCAAAAGTCATGGCCAAGATTAAAGTGTGGTATTTCTTTGTAAAAGTAAGTCAGTCTAGAAGGTCAAGGTCAAGGTCAAGAGGTCAAATTTGGTGATACTCAAAGAAAGGTCGTGTCACAAGGAATGCACCTGTGAAATATGAACGCCAGAGCTCCGTGCACTCACTCACAAGTTATGGCGGCAAAGTTACAGACAAACAGATAGGTAGACATACAGACAGACAGACGGACGGACAGACAAGACAAAACTTATGTACACCGAAACTTCGTTTACTCGGCATAAAACAATAAAACAAACATGAAACCTCCATATTCTGTGTTCCAGACCTCCTTTTTGGGATAAGGACAAATTCAGAGTTTTATAGAGGTACAGATAGATTTTAATCCTTACTGACAGGATGGACTGTAATATGTCAAATACAAGTAATCTACAGTCATCAGTGCATATTATCTGAGCAAATAATGTTTCGATATGGGGTTTGGTTGAGTTTTGGACCAAAACAAAACTTTTATCACGTTATTATTTGGAAAAGGGAGCAACTAAAACTGCGGGCATTTAGGTCCATGAGTTTTTTTTTTATCAGACAATGAATGCAGAAAGGTACCATACAGCTGAAGATGTTCCATAAGTTTCAAGTATCCTCTGCGTATGTTGATATTGAGGGAAGGGGTGATACTTAACCTGAGATATTTTTCAAAAAAGATACTTCATGTGTCAACCGTGTTCTTGCAATTCTCAAATACCCGATAATACCTTTATTTAAAAAAATCATCTGTATTCAACACATCATCAAGAACTCTGATAATTCTGTGTTATTGTTTTTCGAAATCTTAAGCAGTGTACTGAGCAAATTTGTCGTAACTTAACGCATTTAATGAAAATGAACTTCTTTGCAAAATGTTAAATTTTTTAACATTTAACTTAAATGTAACAAATGCAGAAGTGTTGCATTATTAACACAGTAACCCGATAACACGTACTTTTCCCTCAAGAGCAACCTTCTACAGAAAGTCTAAAAAAAAAAAAGGTCTTGCAGGAGACGCCATTATGACGTTTGATGGCGACTGTTACATGCATATCAGTATCCCACTGGGACCCCTAAACACCCTCCTGTACCTTTCCGTGGCTACTTCCGAGGGTTTCAAGTGTAAATTGTCTTGTGCTTTATCTGTTGATTCGTGAATGAAACTAAGTTACACATGGATCGATAAAAATTTTCCTGTAAACTGCGACAAATTAATGACAATTCGACTATTATTCCCACTTGTAGTAGCAGTTTTGATTGTCGAATGGTGAAGTGGACCATTTGTAAAACAAATCGTGGTTTAATCAAGTTTAATTTGTGTATTGCTTCATCAATTCTTAATTTGAATCCTTTCTACATTTTGACTAGTGCTTCTGCTTTCAACATAACACCAGAAATTGATCAAGATAAAGAACCAAGTTATATTGCTTAATAAATTATTCAAGAAGAAGAAATCACGCTCGTAAATACTCATTGAAAAGTAGATAGCTGATAATTTAAATTAGAAAGACTACCGATGGCTTTATTGCTTATAATTCACTAATCAGATTTTGCTTTAAACTTTCGATGAAGAATACTAATTTGTGAGCGGGTAGACAAACAAACATTTGGTCCCGTGTCATCTAGAACCATAAATCAGTGTGCAAGAATATCAATGGGGAATAAAAAGGCGTGAAATTAAAGCAACTCGAAAACAACTCATCGGACGCCGAACTTTTGCGCAAATATATTTCCTGATATAGAGTTGTCCACCTTGCCTGCATCTTTATAATACAAATAATCAATGGAATAAGTTTGTCCTTGATGATACGCGTCCATTACAAAAGCACGCTCTTTCTGCAAAGTAGACAATCCTTTGACAGATACTATTGTTAAGACAAATCAGAAATGTGACGTCTGTACTGTGTAGCTTTTAATTTCTGTAAAAAGAATTTGATGTATTTTTGCACAAACAATGTCATATTTTAGCCACATATGAATGTTTGTATTATAAATTAATCTAAAATTACATTCATTTTCGTTGTTATTGCTTAATACCAGAAAACTGCAGCAAGTTGGTTTATATCGGGGAACATTCGTTGTAGAATAGTGAATCAAATGTCTAATAAATGGCACTGTGAGTATGAGAAATGCCAGTCAAAATATGACCTAATCTTTGATTCAATTTGCTTATAAGTCCATTATAACGACCATATTTAACTTACAATATGCTGATTTTAAAGGAGGTTGGTGAAATCCAAGTTACATCAACTTATTTGTCAGTTGCCTACCTCGGTCCAAAAACTGATTGTATCCGGAGCATGTTCTTCACTATAGAATAGACCTATGTAGGGAGATGTAAACACCATAAGATGCAGATATCACATGTAGCGCAATACGACATCTTTAAGGAAAATTGACGATACATACAATTTACTAGTAGTTGCTATACCGGTATATCAGAACATCGGAAATTCTATCCTACTGAATCGTCTTTTTGTGACATGAAAGTTTTCTATACTTTTTTTATTCAATGATTTTTATAATACTTAAGTATAAAGTGTATACTGTTGAAATGAATTGCGGATAGATAAAGTAGGCAAATTTTTTATCACTAATTCTATCTTTTAATTAGTCCTCTCCGTGTCAGACCTTTATTCATTAAAGCTATTATTAATCAAAAACCTCTAATTTCATTTTAGAATTCAATTTAGAACTTTCCAGTTTGTACGAAGAGCGTGGGTATGATTGACACATATTCCATACGTTTTTCAGACGACAACAGTGTTTCAGTCGCAGCAACTTCCAGACAAGAGTTGATTTTGTTCATTTGTATTATTGGAAAATCTTGCAAACCGGGGTTATCCCGTTCTCGTTTTATAAGAATCTTTTTGTTTACCCGATATAATGATTTGGACCGTTATTCTTGTAGGATTCCGAGGTCGTCCTCAGAGGCACCTACGGATATGACGTTTGGAACACTCCTTATAGATGATGTTTCAAAACGTCTAAATACGGAGCTATTATTGATCCCTTGCCACTCTAGAGAATTATTTCGCTATTTTTATTTGTGAAATCTATTACACATTGTGCGTGTCCTGTTTTGGGTTAAAATTTCTGCCATTTCAAGTCATTTTGATGGCTCACTTGTTGCGGCCTGCGACATGTGCGCCCGAACAAATGGTTCACAATGAACAGCTGAGCACATACCGGCTCAAGTATTTAGCAAGTTAGTGGGATAAATGAATTGATTGAGCATTATGGCGAGTTAATGCATACTTCAGGCCAATTGAGGCTGTTCGTGCCCTGGGGAATATTTGATAGGTCCATTGATTAAAGACTTGAAAACAGAAACTGTTGATGGCCTGTTTTAAGCGATTAATTGAACCTGTAGTAACAAACATAATAATTCGATGGGGATTATTTGTCCTCGTGTAGTTTTTTGCGATATTGTATTAAAACGGCGTGATGTTCGATGGCACACCTATGAGATAACTCGTTTGATGACGTTTTTTGGTTTCGTGTGTATAGTTTTCAAATTACGGGGAAAATGTCATGAAAATCTCGAACATCGGTGTATCTGTGTACATTACTGATGGGTTACCGCAAATTGCAGGACGTGCTATCGTCTGATCGAATCTCTCACGGGAGCCAGAGACAATTAAGACAGAATGGTATCAGCATGTGCGGTTAATAATGACTTATGATTCCGTTATCAATGTCGTTGCAGATTCCACGAATTCTAATTCGTAATTAAAATTGCTTTTTCAAAATGTCAATTAATTTCTTTTGCTTCATTTAAATGATAATTAATTAGTTAATTTCCTGAACAGATTAAAAAATTCACTTGGCCGCAGAAAGCGATTACGGTTGTTTGGTAATTTACAGTCTCCTTAAAAAGAGAGGGACAGGCCTATTTTTATGTCAATTAATCAGAAACTGACATTTGTTTCCCCCTTATCACTGATCGTATTTTGAAATAATAACGCTAGATTTGCATAATTTTTCCGTCTACTGGGCAAAACACGGCTTTCAGAAATGCTGAGCACGTTACCGACACAAAATGAACGTGTAGCATTTACAAGACTTTGACGACACACTACCTATTGCAAGCTTACAAGTATTTTAAAAAAAATAGTTAATATATATTATCTCATTTGTTACCAAGATCTATATTGATCAAAGAAATGATTATTTACTTTATCAATCTTCATTCGTTTATGTTGAGACTAGAACTATATTGTATATTGAAATCAAAATCGACCCATCTTTACTGGCTATCAGTACGAGGTCCAGCTATTCTAAAGGAGGCTGGGAGGGGGGGGGGCCAAATTAATCATCAGATACACCTTTTTTTAGATATGGTATCTTAAGCTGTCAACTATCATTTTGGAAATGAAAATTTCATACAATTTGTTCAAATTACTAGTATATCTTTATATGGAGCTCTTCTTGTATAGGAGATCAAATTAGTCTGAAAATGGCCACAATCACCCATCCCTCTTAAGAGAAGTGGACAGGCTTAAGCCTCTCTTCAAAGAATAGGTCCATAGCATACTGTTTGTAACTGAAACGCAGAAGTCCTTTATTTTTGTCAAAGAAATAAGAATTTTTATATTTTTGTTTACAAAACTGTGGCTTTTTGATATTTACAGTGACAAAATTTGAGATAAATTAACAAAGTCTATTTTTCAGTCCTATCCATTCTCCCACGATTGCTTGCTTCTTGTTTCAATAATTATCAATAATCTTTATTGTGTTTTCACAGCCCACAGCTTAGTTTCGTGTTTCAACTCGTGAAGTCAAAGGCATAGACACAATTGAGGGTTTCTGAAGGGAGAGGGGGGTAATAGGCTAGATTCTTCTTACATGTATATTATATACTTTTATAAGAGTGAAAATGTTTTCTATCTTATAAATTAATGATTAAAGGCCATGATGCAACATTCATCGAATATGTGTTTTACTTAGCCATTTTTCGAATTTTTTAAAATTTGGTGTCCATTTGGTTTGTTATTCTTTTCTGAGTGAGAATGCTTTGAATATATTTATTTATTTAAAAATCATAGTGTTTTGCTATATTTTTGGGATGTCTAATTTCCTGTCCATCTGATGGGGTATATGGGAACAAATCTCCCGTGATCAATCAGGTCCGAATAATCTGATGTTAAGACAAAAAGAGAAAGTAAGGTGTCCGTTTGATTAATGTATGTCTTTAGGGGACTCACTGTTTATGTTGAAAAACATTATTGTTGTTCTGAGCAAATCTACCTTGTAAAGAATACCGGCTTATCAGTGCATTAAAGAGAGAACAGATCGGAATGCCTATTTAGAACGGTGGCAAACAATAAGACTTTTCCATTTATTTACTGTGTTTTTATGTAATAGTTGTAAACTTCGCGAGCAGTTGCGTTTATTTACTTCGTTACTTCATGTAATAATTGTAAATTTTAACAGCGAGCAAATTTTTATACAAAACATAATATCCAAGTGTGGACCTGTAATGAAAGAAAAATTAATCAACTTGATGTATATCGCGATATTTGAATATCCGGGTCATAGCTATAGAGCTAATGATAAGGAAAAATACGAAAGTTTATTTTGACGTCAAGTCATCTATCCGCTTTATTTAAATGAAATAATAACACATTTCGCTGTTTTGTTGACATTTTTATTTACATCGAAATATGTTACGTGTATAACGGATATACCTGGTAATTTTTACCCCAAAGGATATATTCGCATGACAAGATAAATTAACATCCCCTTTTATAGGTTCCGGGTTCTAAACGTGAATTTTTCTTATGTGATATTGTTCCGTTAAATTCCATAATTTTACCATTTCGTTTAGAATAAATTAAACTAATTAAAACTAGTCTGATGAACTAACTATTTGAAGCATGTAGGTCAAGTTCTCTTCGTTTTAAAATAGAATATGTATACTGTATATACAGGTACATGTAGATGCACACTTTCTATAAATATATTTTTTTATGTTGCGCATGGGTAAAAGAGATTTTGTACTTTTATTTACCATTTATAACGGGGAGTGACCTTGAGACTTTGGCTGCAAATCAGATAAAATTCGACTCTTATTGCAAGGACACCGAACCACGAAATAATGAGTACAAGCAATCATCCAAATTTAGTAATCTATATACAATTACACAAATAAATCTCTGGGTTATTAAGGGGTTTGATAACTATCAGCACACTATTTCCTTCCTTCGTCGAGAGTCGCGACTTCAGTGGAAACAGTTGCCACGTGTAGCCCTGCTCAACCAACTGAAAGCTAAATACGTTCATTCATAAAAAAGGAGAAAAATGGATTTCAGCTATGTGATAGATGAGGTATTTTAATATCAGGTCTATGTAAACTGGCTCTAATTTCTTGGAACTAAACCAAGGACATTTAGCTTGAAATCGGAGCCTAATTTCTCCAAATTTAGGGTTCAAGGCCAACGAGGAACAAATCAGAGCAAATGTCAGAGTCTGGACAAATTATATAAAATTATCAATATCTAATGGTCTACTTCACTCGTGTCACAGCATAGAAACAAAATTACTTAGATGTTCACACCTGTCGTCCATGCTTTAGGCCACCAATACATTTATCATCAATTGTCCGTTCTGCAGTTTATACCCGCGGCCACTATTCGACTCCAACAGCAATATCAATTTTCGAGGGTATAATCCTCTCTTTATCACTTTTTGATCTGCTTAATTTGTTTCTAAGGCAATGTACTTATAAATAATGGGGTCCTTGTGAAGGGTTTCTGAAACTTAAGATCGTAAGGTAATAATCCCACGTAAGCACAAGGTATTAAGAGATGTACATTAATGAATATGTATTGAATTATCGTTAAAATATACAACTCGCAAGTTCGGGGCTGTTAAAGTGGGGGAAGTGATCAATAAAACACCTTGTATTATAATAATACAACACTATACAGTTTGCTTAGGTAGCAGTTTTAGTTGGAAAATCAACAGGTGATAAAATTCAGGTGGATTTTGTCTAAACTGGGTAATATCGATGACATGCCCATACTAAACAACAGATACAATCTCATAACTCCCAAATATAGTAATTTTATTTCATTCGGAAATTCGACACATGGGGTCCATTCTTAAATATAAATTTGTCAAAGTTACAATGAAATACAGTAATAGATGTTTCTACTGTGTACGTCGATAACAGCTGGCGTCTCGTTCGTACCCAGCGGTATAATTGGACCCAAACGACTTTCCATCAAGTTTCACCGTACAATCAGGGAACAGATGAAAGTGACATATAGCCTCATTTATACACCATATTTCCAGATTTTAAAATGTACTAATACTGTGTGTGTGTGGTTATGGATATTTACGCAGTAAATTATCATAAATGAATTGATGACCATTCATTTAATGAATCGTTTATCTACTTTGAATAAGTAAACAAGTGCTATAATCAAAGATTTACGACTGTTTTATTTTATTCTCATATACTAGTTTTTCATCTATCGAGTAATGATTAAAAAAGATACTCCGGGTATAGAATTCATTGTACTTTTGTGAATATATGATAGAAAAAAATCCCATAATTTTCAGTTTTCATTCAGGCGAACTAATTACACTTGCCGTAAAATGACAGTTTAAGTACCTTTGTAATTGCTTCAATGAAATGTGTATCCAGGTGAATATACTTAATATTCTATTGATCATTGACAATAAAATAGGATTTCACATTTATGCAAACGAAGCGCAGATTTTATACCGCCCCATTGAAGCAAATCGATCAAATGCATCAAATAAAATATACAGGCTACTTAAAACAGCAGTTTTCACTTTTTTTTTCAATCGAGATCAACGTAGGATATTAGCATATATAATTACCGTTTATAATTTCTGATTTAATGGCTAAAGGTTAAAAAAAGTTTCTGAAGATAATCAGCGACAAAGCAATTATCGTCAGAAACATATCCTCAGAACACAGTAATTTATTAAGTCTTCTTTTTTCAATATTTTACAGATTTTCTGCTCGGCGCGTTACGTTATACCCAGGGGGCCTAACCAGAATCAAACGAGTACTGAAGATACAGCCTTACCCAGTCACCCACTCCCTTCACGTTATAGTATTCCTAAGCCTGGGCGAGACAACGTCATATTTTCATTGGCTACTTTGGATCGATTGATAATTACTACAAACTCCTCGTATTATGTGTATGTTATCATCAGGATATTAATTCCCTTTACACAGCAGACGACAGCCCTAGAACAAGCAGTTGACATTAGCAGAGTGAAAGGACTATTCCAAAAACGGACAACTGTTTCCTCTAGGCAGCCGCATGATTTTACCAGGAAACAGAGCTTTGGTGGTGCATAAAAGGATTATCTTCAAATAAACTGGACATTAGTTCTACTATAACACAAGCTAGTAAGTATCACAAGAGAGAGAGAGAGAGAGAGAGAGAGAGAGAGAACGAGAGAGAGAGAGATTTGATATTTACCTTTATATTGTTTATACAATTACACTGTTATATTTTTGTTAGTGTGGCATCTCTCTTGCGACCTTCTTAGATTATTATTTTTTTATATGAAACTTTATTCTTTTGATATTATTTAATATCACATCGTTTAAATGTCAAGTAGCCTTATTATTTTTCAAACACTTAAGCTTCTTGCTCAGCATTCAGAGAAACAATTGATGACATGAAATTCAAAGTGGCCTTCAGAACTTTGAAACTCTGCGAAAGACGCTACCATGAAAATGCCTCTTAGTCTTAATCTTCAAATTAAAAACAGTAAAACGGCAGGGTTTTGAAAATTAGGTTTAATTCGCTGAGATAAGAACTTTGGTGTTCATCCCGATAACATTACACACGAAGTTACACTCTAGTACAAGTTCATGTATTGTGCTGGCAGTC
Organism: Saccostrea cuccullata; assembly: GCF_032062105.1. Taxonomy (NCBI): domain Eukaryota; kingdom Metazoa; phylum Mollusca; class Bivalvia; order Ostreida; family Ostreidae; genus Saccostrea; species Saccostrea cuccullata. The sequence goes on along the minus strand of NW_026929644.1, from coordinate 300,213 downwards.
AAGTAAAGAGATAGGACCATGATATAGGTAAATTCAGATGTTTTCATTCAGATATATATTTTATTTTGCTGATGGTGCTCCACGTTTTACTTTCTGTAGGTGTTTTATAGCTACTGGTCGTCGTTTCGACAGATATTTAAGATATTGTCAGTCCTAAATTTTAAGGGCTCCCACTCATTTATTGATGTTTTATTTATTTTCGTGGGATTATCTTCCAAAAATAAATAGTATATCGTGTTACTTGCATTATGAAATTTAATGGAAATAGCATTTTTAAAAAAAGCAACGATTTTCTCAATTTTCCAAATGTAAAGTACATTTGTTTCATATATCAGAGAAAAATGTGTCCACAATTGATTTAACAGACAGCTGAAATGTAACTCAGAAGAGCAAGTGCATCAATAAAAATTGACTGTACTATAAAATGAATATTTAACAGAAATAAACCCTTGATGCTGCGTTGTAAAATGGGGAAAACGATCCTCCTCCTCGTAATCGCTGGCTTATGCAGGGTCTCTGGAAATGTGACAATGGCTTATCGATCCCCTCGCTCACAATTAACTTGGTGACAAAAACTAGCACGCTAGTCGTCAAGAAGGACAAGCTCTCGTTAGTTTCTGTCAGTTTTTGTGACAGAACAAATTCAAGGTTTTCTTAGCCGTTCTACGAAAAGAAAAATGCCTTACAAACTCGTCACATACAGGGAAATGACAATCGATTCAAATAAACACAGATGCTTGTTTCAGGGAAATGTTAATTGTTTGAAGCGTTAAGGAAACGTCGCTTTTTAAAAAAAATGTTACAGATTGATGCATTATTTGATCATTTATAACCTCCGCAACTATACGCTATATGTCACACAGATAAAGGGTTTGTCAGCTTCTGATTTACTGCACTATCATTTGCCATGAGAGAGAGAGAGAGAGAGAGAGAGAGAGAGGCGGTGTATGGGAAGTTTAGGGTCACTGATATGGACTGTTGTTTTATCTCCGTTGGAATCCCTCTATGTACTCGAAGCTGCAGCATTCCTCGGAATCCAGGCAACTTCCCTGTTATAAGGTTCTTTTCTTTATAGGAATAAGCACATCCGAGTAAATTACCGGTTATGTCCCCTTACCATGTCTGCAACTACTTTAAACAAATTTACAATGACTCTGAAGACTTTCCCTCAGATATATTCAAAAGAGATAGCCAAATATCAGTATAGCAAACTAAAAATGACAGAGCAGGCGGAAATTGAACAAAAATCACATTCGGTCTTACATGATTACCAGTGAACATGACATATTTACAAAAAATATAATAGTCATACTGTCCTTAATGACTCAGGCATCAAAAGACCGCAGACAAATGTTTTAACTGGTTAAAAAAATTCAATATTTTTTTAATTACTCATTTAATTTAACAACTATACCAGGGACTTGTCCCAGAAGAACCAAAACGAAGTACTCCCAATAATTTATTATTGCAGAGCAATTTTTTGATTGATCGTTTGCCGCTAGTAATACACCGTTGTTTGATAATAAAATGTCATTTGAAATGAATGGGACACATTGTCAGATTTTACGGCCTTTATTCTGATTTCGCTAGTTCTTCGTCTCTGTCCTGTGTACCGACTTTGTCCACTTCTTAGAAAAGAATGTCAGTAATTTTATCCCAAAATCCACCTTACCTAGAATGCATGCATGTCTTTTTGATCACTAAGTGAATTATGATGCTAAAAAAAGGGAAAGAACAAATTATGAGAGATTTCATGTTTATCTACATGGTGACCTTTTGGAGAGAAGCACGACAATAAAAGTCATCTGTACGAAAGCCCAGAAGGCTCATTCGAGATTCGAGTTTCAAAGTACGAGATTCGAAATTCGAAATTCGAGTTTCGAGATTCAAGATCCAAACTAACCAATCAGAAGCGAGTTTCAAAGTACGAGATTCGAAATTCGAGATTCGAAATTCGAGATTCGAAATTCAAGATCCAAACTAGCCAATCAAAAGCGGGTTCAACATTTGATTACTCCCCTTTATTATGTTTTTACTATGAAGAAATCGTTTAAAATAATTATAACTAATGGGTCATTTAATTATATTACAATGCAAGAAAGAGTGTTATATATATTAGAAGGAAATTTTAATAATTATTGGATTTTTGATCAGAAAAATATACTTCAATCTAAATTATAGCTTCTTAAATATTAAAAAAAATTACTTATATCATGAGTATATATATTTATTTGTATTGTCTAAAGTTAATTTTTATGTATTTTCCCGCATAGGAAAACCAAATGTACTTGTGGACAGGGCATCCCCCCCTCCTCTCGATATTCAACCCCAGGGCTTATTGGACTTTTTTCACAACATATATCTAATACACTTATTCATCGTGTGTTCAATGCCAAAAAAAAATCGTAAAAACCCAGAATAATCGCTCAACACAAAAAATACCCCACTATACATTATAAGAGAGAAAATATGCCACGTGCACTCCAGTTTGTTTACGTTGTACGCCCGCTGCTATTTCTAGGTTTAAAATCATGCATTTATTTTAACTTAAAATGTTGATTAAAATTAACTGTCTCTACATATATTTCTGTCTTAGTCCATGCTATCGGATTGACTCTGCATCTCGTAATAATCCCATATTTTCTCCTTAAATGACACCTCTCTTGTATAGTGGGGTGGGGTAATGTATAATTGTTTTTTTTTTTTTTTTTTTTTGGTTAAACGATTATTCTGGGGGTTTTACGCCCGTGATGTTTTCGTATTGTACACATTAATAAGTGTAATAAATATAATTTGTTAAAAAATTGTCCAGTAAGCCCTGGTATTGAATATCGAGGGGGGAGGGGGGAGGGGGAGGGGTCCTGTCCACAAGTACCTGTGGTTTTCCTATGCGCGGAAATACAAAAAAAAAAATAATAAGTGTAGAAGATAATACAAAAATATATATACTCCTGATATATGTAATCTATTTAATATTTAAGAAGCTATAATATAAATTGAAGTATATCTTGCTGCAAAAATCCAATAATTATTTAAATTTCCTTCTAATATATATAAAACACTCTTTTTTGCATTGTAATTTAATCAAATGACCCATTGGTTATAATTATTTTAAACGATTTCTTGATAGTAAAAACATAATAAAGGGGAGTAATCAAATGTTGAATCCGCTTTTGATTGGTTAGTTTGGATCTTGAATCTCGAAACTCGTATTTCGAATCTCGAATTTCGAATCTCGTATTTTGAATCTCGAATCTCGAATGAGCCTTCTGGGCTTTCGTACATCTGTGCTCGATCTTTGACATTTCATGCTGAAATCAAATTCATTCAAAGAAGCAGCGGGGTTTACAAAGCAACAATTTAAATACATTAGTCCTCGTGGATCGATTAATTGGGGTAAATGAGAGAAAATTATTTGTATTTTGTGGGGGCGTTCAATGAGGTTTAAATTTAGATCAGTGCACGTCTTGATTCTGATCCACCAGTCAAAACACGGACATCTGATGTATTGTGCAAAGAAAAACAAATGTAGTTATAAAGTTTTGTTACAATTTGTATTGAATGTTTAAATGGCTATGAAAGTAAACCGTGGACTGAAATCAAGGCATTATCTCTCTGTCGTGAGAAAGTCTATGCATGACGAAGGTTTTGTTCTGTCAATCAATAGCCAAAACTAAATATAAACTCTCCAAGACATGCACTTGATAGAAGAGTCTTCAAACACGAGGATACAGTTCTTGTAAACTTTTATTTAAAAAGTTTGTAAATATAGTGACAGTGTACAATTAATTATTCCAACGTCAGCACGACACGGAAACGAAATGATCGCCCTTCCACCTTAGTTGCGTCAGATGTCTCTCTTTTAAAAATATCGAAATTATGATAATTTACCTGTGCGATTAACCTTTTTTGAAGTGCAGGTTATAGGTAAATCACAAATTAAATGATCTTGGTTTAAAGTTTGTAATTTAATGACGAAAGAAAAATGACAGAGTTTCCTGGTAACTTTTCAACTTTTCTCTTTCCTTGCAGGTGATGCGAGGCAAACACCACGCCATGAGTGCCAGGCTTGAAGACGACATGGTTGAGGACAGCGAGCAGACGACTGCTGAAGGATTCTGGGATTTGCCCGGGCTGAGGGCCACAGACTATCAAATCAGAAAAAGAGCCCGACGTGAAGGGCCAGCCTCGCCCTCAGATTCGGGAACCAGCTCTACAACAGACATGACAGATGATGGAGAACAGAGAAAAATGAAAAGCCCTAAAAAGTCATCAAAACGTCGAAAGGCGTCCAACGCTCGAGAACGAAACCTACGTCGCCTCGAAAGCAATGAACGTGAAAGACAAAGAATGCACTCCTTGAATGACGCTTTTGGTGACCTGAGAGAGGTGATACCCCACATCAAATTGGACAGAAAACTCTCCAAGATTGAAACCTTAACCTTAGCCAAGAACTACATCAAAGCCTTGACAAATGTGATATGTGAAATGCGTGGCGAAAAGACTCCTTACAGCTTTGATAGCTCCTCAAAAACAAATGTAGAGGAAGAGACTGAAAGCATTCTGAGTGTGGAAACGGTAGACAGCGTGGATATAGAAGACACGAATGAGAATTCTTCCTTATACAACACTGATGCTCGGAATTTCTCATGAAAAGGATTTCATCTCCATAAATCACTGACAGACGACCGTGCTAATGTCAATGTTTTGTATAAGTTCGTGGATTTTGGATTGCTACAAAATGAGGATATTCGACATTATCATTCGGAGCTCATTAATGAATTCCATCTTGTGTTCGCGGCGTTTATTCTGTCACGCTATATTCCGGGCACGTGGATCTTCTGCTGTATTTTTTGTAAATTATTTGCTTGAGAAATGTGGCGTCTAGTTTCCGGATTCTAATTCCATCAACCAATAGGAAAATGAATCCATTGATATTCTAATAGCATGCTAGTTTCCATGGCCAAAACCCCCCATCATTTACAACTTCCATCACGAACCCTGACATGAAGTTAAACTTGAAATGTGTACAAAAGAGAATCTCGGAAACACATAGAGGACAAGAAATAATCATATGTTGTTCTTTAATTTCTGGACAGCGCAACTGAAATACTCAATACTATAATGGAACCAGCTGCAAATACTTCTACCTAAGGGCATGTCAAAAAGTAATTTATAAATATCTTCACGTGTATTAAATGAAGTTCTGTATTAAGTCCTGTATTAAGATAGTTTATTGTTATGACACGCTTGTACAAATTTGTATGTATTTAAACGTGTAAATATCTTCTAATCTGGGGACATGTGGGTCACGACTCTGCCAAGGTACACTCTCACGATAATAAGAGGGGTCCCTATCACCTGTTTTATCCTTTCTGCTTCACACGCGTGGCTAAGTCCTGGTGCTACTCGATACATCTTATGCCACATTTTACCGTTTGCCATCAGGGTTTTTTCACCTTATTTTTTGGTCAAATACATCTTATTCCAAATAAACCTAAAAGAGGGTCAATTGCTCTTAAAGAACGCAACAGTAACTTCTTCATTATGCTACTTTTTTGCTTCATTTTTAATTCAGATTCTAAATTTCTGTTTTTAAAAAGATAAAAACTTTTTGCTTTATGGTAGACATAGGCCATTTTCTATTTCTTTTAGAACCGAATTCTTTGGGTTTTAACATACTTGCGTTATATCCTGATTATAAGATCATCACATTTTCATTGATTTCAGTAGCATAATTAAATGTTAAAGTAATAATCACATTCTTTTCTCAATAATGGGGAATGGCTTGTCGATATGTTATCGATTCTCAGCAGGGCATTTTCATTCATTTTACGTTAGTGTAGGAATCAACGTTCCTTCTTGTAATTAGGGGTATTGCCCACGTGTTTTCCCAATCTTAACAACAACTGCCTACAAAGGTAAACCTCCTTTGTGTCTTCTACTGATAAAATATCAGCCTCTGGTGACAAATATCACTCTTACTATCGATATTTACAGGTTACCTTCACTGGGTATTGGCCACTTAAGATTCTATTATCTGGGGGCGTGGGCTTGCTTTCTTAGTTGTTTCTTGGGATTCAAATGAAGGCAAAATTTGCTGCTGCAGTACAACCCTGCCAGAACTAATTTTTTTAACCCTGTTTGTGAACGGTAAAACAAAATTATTCTGTGAAACTTTATAGGGTCCGTTTGATTTTGTGTTCTTTTGGTATAAATGAACCTTTGGCATAGACGATGACAACCCCATTGCCCTCATGGCTTCCTTTTTGTTTTCTCACTAAATATTGTGGTGAAGGTTCTAAAGAGGTCCATTAATTTTGGCAGATAATTTATTTCACTCCTTTTAGATGATCTTATTTTTTATGATGTATGTAAATACTGGTCAGATATAAGATATATATCTATATACATGTATGTGTACATATTCATAACAATACACTCATAGCCATATTTATTTTTGCTAAATGTACAATATATATCTACATATATAATTATCATTGGTATGTCATTTGTTGATACCACCCATGGTATATGTATTCACCCTTTTAAATCTCCTTAAAAGGATCATTGTTTTGTGCCTTTGTTTTTTTTTTTTTGAATTAATTACATTTACAACCCCATTCTTTACATACATTCTTTAAAAATAGAAAATGCATTAATGTAGGCATTATTTTGTAGTCTTAGAGAGCAAGTTTCCATTATTATTGGATGGTTTTTCTGTTCTATGTAGTTTATAACAAGTTAAGGTAGAAACAGGTTGGCAAAATTTTGTTATCACTTTACAGAAACAAAATCAGCGCGATTTTTTAAATTATCTACAATTTAAATTATTACAATCTCGTAGAAAAAATATTTGTATGATGATTTAAGTGGAGGTAATTTTGGGGGATATACATATATTTGTATTGTATTACACGAATACGTTACACTAGTTATGGTAAACCAATTCAATAAAATATATTCCCCCTCGTTTCACTCCCTGACTGCAAGCATGTAATTTATACCAAACTTTTTTTCTGTAATCTTTAAGCGATTCTTTAAGCCCCATTCCTTTCCTTTGAAGTCTAGATATTTTCCTTCGGAAAGTAATAGATGATAATGAGTATTTTTTTTTTTTTTTTGCTTAACTCGTTTAATGTTTGAAATCAACCATTGTTTTATTTCATAAAATCGTGCGCCATTACAAACATGTGATCAAATGAATAATAAGACTAAATAAGAATGGTATATTATTATAAAGACATCAAACGAGTGATTAAGTGCAAATGTTAACGTATTTCAGTCAAGACGGTTGTGAACTAGTTGTTTTAAATAATTTTTTTTATGAATGAGAGTTCAGCATTATCATGAATATCTTTATTTTTACTACCTGATCATTTTGATAAAACCTATTTAATTTTTGTAAGAAAATTATTATGAAAAAAAAATTGATAAAAATTGTTGTTTTTAAAGAAATGATCTTAAGAATTCCATTCTGATGATACAATGTAATGTTATGAATAGAAATAGTTTAAACATGGCATCTGCATCTTGGGATTTTTATAACGGTCACCTCCATACTAATGTCAAAGCATCATTGTAGCAACTTCCAGGAAGTGCAAAAGTGCACATGGGAAATCATTCTCTTCAAGGCGCAGGAAAAATCTACGTCAAGAAGGTGCATGCAAAAATACATTCAGTCTTCACATACTCTAGTGGATACATTCTTACCGAATGACATGATTTAATGTGCTTCCTCACTCCGGAATGGTTATACTGTGTATTTTATTTGTTTATGCATACATGCTTTTGCTTTGTACATGTTCAGCTTGCATTTCCCTCTTGCATTATATTGTTTTATGAGAATTGCAATAATGGAGTTTTAAGTTTTGCAGTTTAATCAACCTTAAAAGCATGTTCAGCTTTCAACTGGGAAGTGTCTAGGTTTTAAAATTAAAAAAAAAGTTTTGTCTCAAGTTCTGAACTATACTCCATGACATTGTTGATTTATGGGAACAATATCATTTTTTTTGCTCCTAATATTTTTTGACTGTAATAAATACATTGTTATCATTACGAAAGTCTATTATTGTTTTTAACATTAAAACTTTTAAAAGTAGATTATTTATGATAGGAACTATTATATTATTGTATCTTATTTTGAAATAAAAAATATGATATTGTATTATCTTATTTCTTTGTATCAAAATTGTGAAAATAAATAATAAAATATTTTTCTATGGCAACAAATGTAGTTTTTTGTGTCTTTGTTTCTGTTTTTTGGTTATGATTCATAAAGAATAAACTTCCTTTTGATAGTGAATACTTTTCAAAGTTTTAGATGTACTAGAAATATACGGTAGATCAATGTTAATGATACATGCAGCTGTTCCACAATACCTTTTCTGTTCTCCCATGTACAATGATTTGTGTACGATTTTGAAATTCGATCAGTTGCCTCTAATGGATAATTATATCGCCAAAAAATACTCTTTTTTCATAGTCTTGCATCTATGTTAAAAAAAAATACTTGTAACTTACGACTGAGACCAAATACTTAGGTTGATTATAAAAACAGCTGAAAACATTTTGGTGTCAGTCGTAAGTATTCTTTAAATCGAGATTAGGCCTTTACCTTTAATGATTGCCTTGATCTTAAATTCAACCTTTATACCTTAAGTGAAAATTCGTAAAATCAAGACAAAAATTCTAATGAATCTCATTATATCATAATCTCGTACGTATTTTTTCCGATTGGCTCCTTAATATTATTAGAAGTTTGAGGGAGAGAGTAAAATGCCGAATGTTTTCACTTTAATGACGCACGTTGGAGTAAAAGACGCATATTATAAGTTCAAATACATTTTTATTCATTGCAACCTTAAAACCACTTGATATCTCAATACCATCATAATGTCTTTAACGTATAAGACTGAAAGGCCAAGTCTGCGTGCATTGCTTCAACGTGACATTCAGCATCGTTGATTCCAAATGATACTGAAAGTATCATGCTTTGGACAAAACATCGAAGGAATGAAGGTTGGATATGTTCTACACAGTTGCTCGGTACTTTTAATGACAAAAGAATAATTGAGAGAAGTTAAGGTTAGACGACACGTTCCTCAAAAATATATAATTTTTCCTAAGAATTTGTCATTGAAGTATAGGAACTTAAACAAGATTCCTCACAAAAATTAGGATACCTTACCAGGCATTTGGACATTTACCATAGGGTCATGTTTCTTATATAACCCTTAATGACATATCAAGAATATGTAAAACCATTTTGAAAACAGTGTAGAAATCAGAAGACAATGACAAATATGTATATTTTTTTAAATAAAACCAAGAGATACAAAACATATGCATACATATATATATCTGCTACCATTCAATATTATTACTAAAGCAGATCATCATCTCTTTTTATGACTTACAATAACATTAAACATTCAATTAATGACATCACTACTGACATAAAGCAACCACCGCCATATTACCTCTGCTTACAAGAACACGTAAGTCGCGGGTTCGATTCCCATCATGGGATCGACGTGGAGACCGGCTCATAGGATGAGATTGTATAAACCGAGGTGCCGTATCACATTAGGCGCTGCATGAAAAAGATCGATCCCTCCCTGCTCAATGGCCCAACGTGCCAAGTCTAGGACAAAATTTGCAGCTCTCCACCGGCAAGTGGTGGCGTCTCCATATGAGTGAGAAACAAACAAACAAAAAACTACCAACAGAATTATCACAACTGACATAAAACAACTATAACAACCAACAACTTCATATCGACAACATTCCAACTAATAATATAAACACCAAAATCAAATCATAAGAAACAACTTCCCAGAGCACCGCTATAACCAACTCACTATCAACATCAATACACCAGCAAGAACAACACCAGACTTAAAACTAGAATATCATCTTTACCAACAAATAAAAAATAGAATACATTGTAAGTGCAAGCACGTCGTCAATATCAGGAACAAAAAGACACCAATGGAGCAAAAAGCAGAAATCAACAAGCTACGAATCCAGCAGAAATAATACCTCAAAAAGCAACACAACAGATACAACAAAACAGATCATCTAACATTATATAAATATTGCATGTAGTACAATATTCATTTTTCATTCCTTCGGTTACACTCATGTGAATATTTATTATATCATACTGAATGTTTTATACAAATCCATATAACAGTGAACCGTGCGCGCATAAATTCTGCGCAGACCTATTTTTTGAAATACCAACCGTCGTCAACACACGCTGGAGGGCGTGGCTTCATTATTCAGCGGGTGTTTTTTTAACATGTTGGATTCATAATTTACATGAAAGTAAAAAAAAACATTAATGGCAAAATAAAAGACACTTAACACACCAACTTTAACATTTGATAAAAAAAATTAATGGCAAAATAGCAACAAAACTTTATGATAAACGTGATGACTTCAACTTTTCTATCGTCAAATTATCTTAATTCATGTAGCAATATACATGTATCACATGTAAATGTAGTTTATGTCTCCAAGTTGATTCCATATGCAAGAATATGCTTTACGTATATGAACAGTTTCTAAAAGTAGGTAAGCTATTGACAAACAAGTCCCCGATACAAAGATAGAAACGGTCTCGTTTCAAATCAAAATCTCGGAAAATTTATGATTGATACAATGAACTTGTCAGCAAATACAGCCTATCTTTAAATTGAATGTTGATTGACATTTTACATACAAATTGTTAGGTCTCTATTTTCACATAAAAATTGCCAACTGATTTTTGTTTTTTCTCGATTATGACAAGGAGCACTTTGGCGGGTGAGCGATCGGTAGAGGATGCTTACTCCTTCAAGGCCCCTGATCCCACCTCTGATGTTTTTTGATCTGCTACTTGTTTGTACAGTTACAATGGACTTTTGAGCTTGATTTCTGCTGGTTATCTTCATATTTCATGTAACATACCGTGCTACTTTAATATATCACAAACACACAGCCATTTGATTGCTGACAAAAACAAAAACCAAATCAAACAACAGCTGTGAACACGAAATACTAGTTTTGCTTAATCGATCCACATTATTTTGACGTTTCACTTTTTTTTGCAGTGCCATGCAGCTTTATTTTTTAATACAGTAATGAAATATGATTTATTTCAGATATGGATACTGTTTTTATCGATTTAGAGCACTGGATTGAAACATTTTATAAACAAATGTCACAAAGTCGTTGATGAAAATTATCAATTTCCCTTGAGGGGGAAAGTGTATACATTGCCTAAAATGTTTTATCATTTTTCATACCCTCGATGATCTCGTACTACAGCTGTAAACTTCCAGAAAAATACAACTCAGTATTGAAAAAATAAATATTAAGTAGAATGCCTACTTGACACAGAACAGTGGATAACAAAATTCATCATATAGCATCATTTGACTTTATAGGTATCATTTATCTTTGCAAAAGAAGTTATTTTAAAAAATACCAAAATTATAGGGTTTTTTTGTTTACATGTCGTATAGTCTATACGACATGTAAACAAAAAAACCCTATAATTTTGGTATTATCTAAACGGTATAGATAATATCAAAATAGATGTCAGTTATTGTAGTAAGTTGAGATAGCATTGAACATATCATCACTGTCAATCGGTCCAGCAGAAGTTTTCAAGGGGTGAACTTCTTTCAAAGTTACTTTCAACTAAATGCAATAGTTGTGTCTTGCCGTTTGTTTACAAAAACTATCATCTTTTACCGATAACTTTGGAATGATTAGTGCAAGGACTCTGTTTTCACTCTTTTTTTTCTGCCAAGACCGTTCTTTCCATATTTGATCTCTTGATCCTCTCCTTGGAAGTTAAGTTACTTGTGCAAAATGTTAATGTTTGAGCTATAAGGCTTTTATATTTTACACGTATATTCTATGTATATACATATCTTTCTTTGGGTATCAAATTTTTGACCTTTTGATTTGAACCTTTGAAAAAAAAACCCATAATTTTTTGGAAACATTAAGTTCAAATTTTTTTTGGCGTATTTTTTTTCTTTTTAGCAATCGCACCTTCTTAGGTCTTTCTTGCAAACTCGGGAAAATATCCATTGTTGTTTTTCCAAACTTGTTGGAACAATCCAGGAAGGTAATTTTGATATTTCTAGTCTTGGCATCATAAGAACAAAGATAAGACATTAAACACGAAACTTTAGATTATACTTTTTTTAAGATACTTAAACAAAATGGACTTAGAACAGTGAATCCATGATTGTATTTTAGGTAATAAAGTCAAGAAAGATTTACGTAGTTACTAGCATTTGGGAGTACTAGCAATGAAGTAAACCTTGCAATGATTGCCATAACTTGATAATGAGTTGAAATGTATTAGATATTATAAAACTTGCTTACTGTTTGCTGCAGAACTGTTGCAGATAACGAACAGTAACCATGATCAAAAGTCTATTAATAAACTCGGTAATACCAATCAGGAGCAGAGCAAACACGGACCTCTAGAGAAATATGGGATCAGGTGCCATAGTGGCGTAAACATCCCCTATCACATCAGCTATGTGCTCCTTGTCATGATAGGGTAAACGAACAAAAAAAATGCGGACAATTCAGTGTAAAAAATGGCTTAACAATGTATTTGAAAAACTTCTGTTTACATACAACTTCATGATATATTGTATTTGCTGACAAGGACATTATATCGACCATAGAATTTGCTAAATATTGACCAACTAGAAAACTGTTAAAGCTTCAAACTTATTTGTCATTTGCTTGCTTCGTGTCAGAAACTGTGCGAACTTAGAGCATGTTCTTGTGTATCGAATCATCTTAGAGACATACATCCCATCTGCAGGTGAAAATGGTATATTACTTACATAAAAGAGGAAGTTTTAGATGGAAAAGTTGAAGTGAACACGTTCACCTTATCATAAAGTTCTGTTGTTAGATTATACCATTATGGTCTTTTTCAAGTAAAATATCCAAATACGAAACAGATTTGTCAGACTCTGTGGTATTTTTCCTCTAGAGTTCAAAGGGATATATCGAATGAACGTGGAAATAAATTAAAATGAACATTGTTTAGAGATAAAACGCCATCGATAAATCTAAATGTTGAATTTATGACCACAGCAAGACACTTCTTACACGTAGAAGTTTTTTTGTCCCCCGCTTTCGCGAAAGCGAGGGGACATTAAATCTCATTCGTCTGTTCAAAATGTCACAAAAACTTTAACCTTGCCCTTAACTTTTAATTTAGTGGAGCTATAATTTTCATATTTCATATGTGTATTCCTTGTGATAAGACCTTTCTTTAGGTACCACGAAATTTGACCTTTTGACCTTGGAGTTTCAACTACTTTTACTTTTACTTTGGTCATAACTTTTGAATGGTACGTACTGGGACTTTCATATTTCACATATTTATTCTTTGTGACAAGACCTTTCAATGAATACCAACAACTTTGACCTTTTGACCTTGACCTTGGAAATTTACGTACTTATGAAAAAAATATATCCTTGACCATAATTTTTGAACGGTAAGAGCTACGGCTTTTATACTTCATATATTTTATTCTTGTAAGAATATTGGATACCAAGAACTTTGACCTTTTGACCTTGACCTTGGAGTTTTAACTACTTTTTAAAAATTATAACCTTGGTCACAACTTTTGAAAAATACAAGGACTTTTATATTTCACACATGTATTCTTTGAGGCAACACCTTTCATTGGATACCAACAACTTTGACCTTTGGACCTTGACCTTGGAGATTTACGTACTAAAAAACTTTAACCTTGACCATAACTTTTAAACGGTAAGTAGGGCTTTCGAACGTATGTAATCCTTGTGAGAAGACCTTTCATTGCATGCCAAGAACTTTGACCCTTTGACCTTGACCTTGGAGTTTTAACTACTTTTTAAAAACGTTAACCTTGGTCACAACTTTTGAACGGTAGAAACTAGGACTTTCATATTTTAATTATATGTATTCTTTCTGGCAAGACCTTTCATGGGATACCAAAAACTTTGACCTATTGACCTTGACCCTAAAAGTAATATCTTGCCCACAAAGATACCGAAAGCGGGGGACCACAATTCTTTGAATTTGCTTGTTTTTTTTATCTTTTTCTTACAAATAAAATCCTTCTAATAAACAAAAGTAACTGTTTAATTCTTAATCCCTGCTTTTTTGCTACTAAAATGTCTAGAAAATCACTTTTGTTGGAAACCTAGTTTTGGTTTTTTGGAAAAAGATAACTGTTTTGAGTCAAAATCCCATAGGAGAAAAAGCTCACTTTAATAGATACCCCGGTACTACAAAGAAACCATACGATGTTGTGTTTGATGTGTGTCAAACGGTTTCCAAGACGTGAACAAGCCAGAATCAAAACGCTCACTCGAGTAGTCCGGGGGATGACGCGCTTCCTGTTCTTTGCAAATCATTATCAGAGAACGACGAAGTTGGCAAGGCGCTTCCGAAATCTTTCGGCGTGGGAAAGGATCAATACGAACCCGGACATTGTTCATTTTTAATCTAAAATGTCATCCAGATTTATGCATTTGATTTTAATGATATTCTACAAATGTTAAAAATTGTTTTTATTAGCATACACAGATGGACGAATAGATTTACTATTACATGTACGTTGGAGTGTAGATATGTGCTATACTTTCTTTTCGGGATTATTCGTATATTTTCATAAATTTTGCCATTGTAAGCTAACAATTATTATCAATTTAATAATACATATATATAACAGCTTGAATCGAAAGAAATTACATACTATAGAGATGTACAATAGTAAAGCTGGGCAGTTTTATATGACCTATCAGCACTGTCATTCAAGCTTTCAACGACGTAATTTGTGGTTCAATTGTTTGTTTTGCCTCAAGACGTCGAGAATTTGTTCTCAATGGTAGAAATTTTTTTCATCTCTCTAGTTTAAGGTTACGATATCTGATATGCTGAGCAAATGAAATTGGAAAAAAGTCCCCAAATGAAATCATTCAATTTAATCAAAGTCTAAAGGGCTTCGAAGAGACTTTTTGCACTTAGATTTTATGATGACCTAGAATCCAACAATTTGATCCTTGTACTTGTTACTTCTTTCCTTTCTCGAGCGCAAAAGTGTTGACTAAACCTCTTATCATTGAAAAAGGCACTTGCATTACAACGCTCAGCAAAACTATATTAATCAAACACTAACAATAAAATGTTACATTAAAAGTTTAAAATTTATCAATTTAAACTTATCTTTAAATTAAAATTAATAAATTTTAAACTTTTAATGTAACAGTCTTGCATGTACGTGAGCACATCTGTAGGTCTCCAATTATTTTGGAAAATAAAGAATAAGCGCTACCTCTGTAAAAAATGTTTTCTGGATACCGAGATTTTATGCATTGTCCCGAGTAAAGATCCTTCTTTCTCTACATTGAAAATTGATAAACAAATTCAAAATCTGTAATCTGTATAATAAAAAAAATTCTTACGAACATGAAATGAACAATTAGTAAAATTGATACATTTTTTCCAAATGTTGTATTGTTTCAGATTTGTTCCCATGGGTCTTTTCATTTTTTTTCTCTCCGATGAATTGAATAACTAATTCAGAAACACCATTTGTCAATTTGATTTATGGCGTTTAATTAATTAAGTAATGCTGAAGAACTTCAAAGACGTTTGTTTTGCGCATCCTATAGAGACAATGGTCTTCATTCAGTTTTAACCTTGTGGAATAAGAATAAGGAAATAATAATACGCAACTGCAGACAAATAATGCATTTTAATACTCTAGAGGAACACCCCAAAGGCAGGATTCGCCCAATAGTACCTCGTGATATCATGCCGTTAACTAAAAAGAACAATTTTCACATTTTCCTGTTATCAAAATGTCACTAAATGTCTGTTACGATTTCAGTACTAACACAAACTTCAAGGTCAAAGGAATGAGGCAAAAATATTGATACCACAAAAAAGGCCTTGATACAAGCAACAGAGAAAAAAGAAAACCCTAGCTCCAAATGTTCAAAAAATGTGGAGAAGGTTAATTTTTTTTTTAAATTGGGTAGGTCGAAGGTCAAGTTTATAAGATCAAAATTGTTGGTAAAATATAAAAGCCACAGCACCAAACATTCAAACTGTTGAGGGTAGTCTTGTCATTAAAATGCATTGCATGTGTGAAATATAAAAGCCACAGCACCAAACATTCACCTGACGTCCGTGGGCGGGGACTATAGAAATTGACATAGGAAGCCTCGTTTAATTTAAATCTATTGGACAGCATTTTTGAATTCTGAATTTACAATTTTATTTCAGAATGAGATGGAAATATAAGGAATCACTGTCTAGTTTGTTGGGTATACCAGGGATATCAACGATAGTTGGAAACGTGAGATAATTTATTTTCACTGTCAAGTTTGTTGGGTATGGTCTTGGCATACCCAACAAACTTGATAGTGATTCTTTAAATATGAAAAACCAAGCTCTAACCCCTAAAGTTTAATCTTGCCCATAACATTCGATTGTTTGGAGCTATGGATTTCGTCTTTCACATGTGCATTCCTCGTGACAATGCCTTTGTTTTGGTACCAACATGGTTGACCTCTTGACCTTGTAGTCTGATCCACTTTTACAAGAATTAACCAAACTTTTACATGGTCCATAATATTCTTAAACTGTTGGTGCTATGGCGTTCATAAGTGCATTGATTCGCACAAGACCTTTCCAAGGATATGGATATTTTTTACCTTTTGGTTAGTTTGAATCACTTTTCAAAGTCTCTAACCTTGACATAACTTTTGAAAACTAGTTAATACTAGGACCTTCATATTTCACATCTTAATTCCTTGTGACAGAGCTTTTTCTCGGATACCAACAATTTTGACATCTACCATAGAGTTCTGTTCTACTTCTGAATATTTAAACCTTGGCCATAACTTTTGATAAGTTGGTGCCATGGCTTTAATATTTCAAATGTGTACTTCTTATGACAAGGCCTTCCCCTTGAATGACCTGGATACTTATTTGACCATTTGACCTTGATCTTGGAGTTTGATCAATATTTAGAAAACTTTATAACCTTGGCCAAAACCTTTGTATGGTTACTGCTTGGGCTACTATACATCATATTTAAATTAATTCATTTTTCATTTGCATTTGATTTTTTTTTTACCTTCGCCAAAAGCTGCCATACGGGGGATTTACAAATACATCTTTTTTAAAAAGAAAATAAGCGTAAATTGTCAAGGTCAAAGGGTAAAAAATGTTTTATTTCAGAAGAAAGGTCTTGTCACAAGGAATGTACGCGTAAAATCTGTACCAATAAACGTTAAAAAAATTACCCATGGTAAATGTTTGTTGAATTTTTGCAAAAGTAGGCCAAACTCCAAGATCAAGGTACAGTACGTATCTCAAGGAAAGTCTTGTCACAAGGAATAGGAATGTGAAAAAAAAGCAACTTCTTCAAAGAGTTATGGAAAGTTTGGCGGAAATTCATACAAAAAGCTCTTAAATAACTGATTTGTTATGTTAAATGCTTTTCACTCGTACTTGTAACATACTTTATCTTGTGCTGCGTCTATCTACAACTGTCTTAGCATGTATAGATGAAGGTTTAAAGAAATCATCCCAGACACTGAAGCCATTTTAAACTTCTTGTCCACCTTTTGAAAAGTTTTATTAAAAGATTAATTTAATTTGATATGGGAATGGATGGAAAAACTTTATTTCGCCCTGAATTAAAATACATGTATATAAAATATACATGTTGACGTGCCATTGAATGAAAAACGGTTTAATGAAAATGATATCGTAAAAAATGAATACATAAAATCTTTCCAGATTGTCATATTAAAACAATCAGTTAAATTACTGTTCCTAGAAGTAATTTTAATGCAAAGAAAGTTTCTTCCGGCAAATCCATAATGCATCTTTTATCATACGAAAATTGGGCATATTTAATAGGTCTCGCTGAACGACTAAATCTAAAACTCATGTATTCTAACATTTTGAGCAATAATTGACTTATGTCTTAACAACACTCTTTATTGATTTCACTTGCATAAGAAACCTCTACGGCGACATATCTTAGGCGTTTCGGGTAATCTTTTCTAATATAAACTTCTTCTAGTCTTTGCAATCCCCGATGGCCTGTTAGGTTTTATATAAAGCAAACCCATCGTGTGGGCAGGACACATAGTTTTCGCACAATCTTCAATACAGATCACCAAAATTATATTAAAAGAATGAAAAGATCAGTAATGATCAGCCGAATGACATATGCACAGAAAACATTTCATTCAATTTACTTTATCAGACGTTTTGGTAATCCAGTCTGAAAATGTTACTTAGACTACGCAATAAAGAAGAAAGTCGACTGAAGATCAGACGAGAGAGCCCCGACATCCGGAACCGTGGCATTCTGGGAACGGAAATGTATCCGGGATAATTTGTGCTTCTGTCGTGAATTCTAATCTCGCGTCTGATACACCATCAAAACTCACCTATTAAACAAGAACAAAAATGTCATTCATTGATCCGATAAATGCAAACCCAAAAAATATGAGCTTATATAGAATGAAAATTCAATCTGTGAATATTTATCTCAGTGCAGATATTGTCCTAAAACAGATTTCTTAAATTCTGGTGGCGAAAACTATTTTTGGATCTTTAGTTTATATTAAAATATTCCCTTATCATTTTCAAGAATGATATCAAATTATACTATTTTTAATGAACACAAAAATATCTCTTGCTTGATTTCATAAGATTTTTTCGAGGAACATTTGCAGTTATGACCATTTTATACCATAACTGATTTCCATTCCATTTTTTAATCCTTATTTGAATCGCTTGCAGCATAAAATCGTTCAGATTCATCAACAGAAGAGTTTCATAACTAGAGATCTGTTGATTCAAATCTTGCGATAAATTTGAAAATATCCCAAAATACACAACTGTGCAGTGTATTTATAGGCTACACAGACGGCAGATTTTCGGTTTTCTATATCGTTTAGTTTTTATCGGTATGCTTCCACAAATAACATGTATAAATATGTAAGTTTGTATTTCAAATTATATTTATGATTTGACTTATTTTTATGAACTAAAGGGTAATTTAAAGTAACAAAATAGATACACACAAGTTGAGGCAAAGAAAATCAATTCAGGGTTGAGGTACTCCGATCCTCAGATTCTGAAAATCAAGGATTGACTAATTGAAAATGCTCACAAAAGTTAATCATAATATATAGTTATTATATTTTCAAATTATGCTATTTTTCCAATTCAAATTTGATCAATTAACACATTTCAAAAATAAAAATCATAGGTATCCATTTTGAAGAAATTCCATATTTTTTATAAATAATG
This sequence comes from Saccostrea cuccullata, assembly GCF_032062105.1. Lineage (NCBI taxonomy): Eukaryota > Metazoa > Mollusca > Bivalvia > Ostreida > Ostreidae > Saccostrea > Saccostrea cuccullata. Next base: position 280,847 of record NW_026929644.1, on the reverse strand, counting down.
TACTTTAATTTCTTTTATTTACTTCTATCATTTTAAAATTCAAAGTGTATAAAGATTCCCATGTCATTGCAAAACTCCATAAATCACTTTTAATTTCATATTATTTGAGAAACATTGGTATCTATGGTTAGATTAAAATGAACATTAATTTCTTGATATATGTAATTCTAAAATGCTTTTACGCGGTAAAAATTTCAGCTTTTAATTAGACCTTTCTGAGAACTTCAAAGAACCTTGAAACACATTGAGAGGTATATAACGAAAATTGTTGCATGAAAAGTTTTAATTTTCAAGCTTTATTTTGAGACTTTTTGAATTAAATCATAAATTAAAGAGTTGTCCTTCCTGGCTGAGGATCGGAGTCCCTTAAAATTCATAAAATTCAATGAAATTAATTCTGAATCGAAGTTCACAGACTTTGTTAAAACTTTTTGAAAATAATGATGCCATCACTGCAATATAATAACATTCCTTTTTTTAAAACCAAATGTAACCTAATTAAACACAGAAAAAAGTGATTTACAATACATTCATTAAATCTAAATATCAGGGATTTCCTTTTATTTCCCGACACCAAAAATATGTTTAAAGGTTCCCACCATAAGGGAGGCAATCGAGAGTTTATTCCTGATTATTTTTAATATTCCCCACGTTATTTTACATCTCAAGTTCAAACTGATTACGCAAAACAATCTAATTATGAATTTAAGACACAAATTAATGCATGGAGAAACCCAAATCACTAAAAGCTGCAATGGAACAAACAACTATACCCAGGAACGACATTTTGATTCAGTTGCTGGGGTAAATCTATTTTTACTAGACAGGAAGTAAAACCGTACAAACACTGATTTATTGACCACTTTCTGTCTACTTCTGGAGGGATTACAAACTGAAGTCGCGTGGAACATCCAAACAGTCGTAGCCAAGTTATAAACCAATCGTTTATAAAAGTAAGTGTTGCATGATATCAAATTCAAGTGCCATTTCATACTTTATTTTCAAGAATTGTTTTGAGGACTGAGGGCTTTTATAAATTTAAAAACATCTCCCAATGAAGTTTTTATTGAATAAAAAGTCGTGTTTAGTTTTGAAACTTGTTTATTGCTTGGAAGAATACTCGTACTTAAAAATTGTATGCAACTGACATTGTGTTCCTATCACGTACATGTATTTTGTTTTTTGTTTTTTTTTTTTGAAAATTCAACGGACATACCCAGTATTGACAAAAATCTTTGACATTTTCAAAAGATTGTAACGTTTTCCAGCACCATGCGAACCACATAAAGTCGGTCTTTGATATATTAGACTTTTCACGTGGTACTGAAAGCTTGCTTTGATCTTGAAATTGGCTAACTTAAAAAGTAAGTCTCGTCTAGCCATTATATATAGAATAAAAAAAAAAAGAAAGAACATTGATAAGTTTTGACTTGTAGTCTTTCCTGCCTTGAACTTGACTTTTAAAAAAAAAATCAATTTTTCCCCGCTTATTTTTTTAAAATTACAACCGAGTTTTACCATGTTTATATACTTTTCCCAAAGCATCTTTTCACAGACGTTGCGCTCTTAAATTCTTTATCCGTTTTTTAAAAAAACGAACTTCATCCGTATTTGATGTTTAACATAAATGATAGGCGTTTTGCATCATTCAAATGCATAAATTTGAATGGGATATAAATGTATAATAAATTGCTTAATTAATATTGTTTCCTTTGTTATATTTTATTTCAATCTCTGACTTATTCATTTCCAGGATAAAACCTTTACTCTACATTTCTTTCATCCTCAGATGCCAACGGGTATCCGACGATGTGTTTCTTTTCTACATGGAAGAATGAAAAAATCGACGGTTAATTCTAAATGTGCTTTTACAGCCGACCCATGTTTCTTGGAAATGTTCAAGATTAAATTTGTGTTATTTGAAAGGAATATGTAAAGTATCTGAAACACAGCTATAATGATATAGTCAAATGTGCATACTTAATTAGAAAATCGGTTTTGTCTCAATTTATATTATCTTAGAGGTTAATGTGATTTGTTGTCTGATGCATATAATATCCGGTATCGACGCCTACGATTCTGCGAGGAGTTGCTGAAAAATGTGACACGATCCGTAGTTCTGCATTTTCCTTTTGGTAGATTTGATCTAAATACGAATAAAGGCTCTTTGTTTCGATAAAAATTAATATCTAAAGAAATCAGCGGCATTTATCTTTTATCTGTTCAACCACAAAGCAACATAAGTAATAATTAGCATTTGACCTCTTTAAGTCCGCTAAAATCAGAAAGGGTGCAAAATTGAAGACCTAGCTAAAAAATGAAAACACTTTTATTACAAAGTAATGATAAACTAGCTGTAAAGAACACTAGTTGTGTTGTAATATTAAAAAGGGCACATCAAAGTGGAGCAAATATCAAAGCTGCATTCGACATCGATCCCGTCACAGTTACGTCACTTCCGTTACACACATAAAGACAAACTAACCCACCCTCAACACATTAAATACGTTAATATGCCCCCCCCCCCCAACGTCGTTGCTAGAAAATAATGATTATCATTGTCATTCTTTCGCAGAAAACAGGCGACTGGCTTTTAAATCCAAGTCGATGGATTGCAGACGTCAATGAACCTGCTGTTAATTATCTTTTCCAGGAAATAATTTTCATATGAGAAGGTATATATCTGTATTCAACAGATGCATCGCATAATTGATGTTTTACATTTTAAATATGACTTCATAGCCAAACAAAAGTAGGAAAACAATTAATAAATATATTTTCTTTAATCGACAAAGCAAAAAACAATATAGTTTAATTTACATTTTTCGGGCACGAAAAGCGACATGTAGTGGAAATTTCTTTGTCATCTGTAAACTTACTTGTATAAAGAAAGCCAGCCAGCCCTGTGGCGGGTTATCATATTCTGCCACAAAAGTGTTGTTACCCTGAAATTAATCAGAAAAAAGTATCAGAGCAAGTGACATTGTATTTTTACATTGAAATACAAGGTAAATATATTGAAAATGGGTTTCTCGAGTTTCGACAGCATTAAATTCCATTCTCAGCACTCAATGAAATCAACAAATTTGTATAAATGGAAAATGGAAAATTTTGAAGTTACTATGCTATATAGAGAAACCAAGAGTTCCATTTTCACAGGCACTTGTTTTCTGAAATTCAGATAATATTGCGGGGTGAAATAAAATTGTAGATTTAGTTTAAAAATGTAGACATACACTTAAATTACACAAGGACTTCCATGCCAATTTCAATAGGCAAGTGTAAATTATTTACATGCATATTTGGCCTTCTAGAAACAGTTAAATTACGAGATTTGCATGCATATTATCCTGCAACATCATGATGGATTTATATGTTGCCAGAACAGGAGACAAATATTTTTTAACAGTCTCTGTCGTAACAGTCAAAAATTTTATTAAAGTCAACATTTCGCAATTCATATGTTTGATACATGGTTTCTGTTGGTAAATACAATCTTCCTTAATGTTGATCGACGTCTTTTTACTTGAATTGTTTGGCCTTAATTTCCACACTGATTTGTCTAATGATTTTTTTGTTTACCTGATCATGATGAGAAGTACCTGCAGAACTGTAGCTCTCTGCTTTAGAAAATGTGGATAGATCTGTCCGAATTTTCTCAAACAGAGAGCTACAGTTCTGCAGCTAGACGAAAAGCATTCGACGGGTTTGACGAATCGTTAAAAAACGCTTACTCCTCCATGGCACCTGATGGCACCTCTTTTTTGTGCTTAGTTTATAATTTGCATTTACTTTTAAGAAAGATCCGCGTTCGTTGTCTTCACATTTGTTCTGTACAATACAAATAGTTTATCATGCTAATTGCATTAACCCTTAAATTAAAATCTTTTGAGAGCAGAGGTTGGAGTTTCCTTAATTTTTTTTTTTCCTATAATTAACAAAGATTTTTATGGAAAAAAAACTTTGATTTAATCATATTGAATAATATGAAAGAGACATTACAGTCCGTCGCGTAACGTGTACGCAAATAGCTAAAGCCGGATGTCTCTGAATGGAATCGACTTTTATCGTCCTGGCCAATCACCAAAAATAAAATAAAATAAAATAGATAAGTCTAACACAGAACGAAATTAAAGTAAAAATGTAGTTGATTTAGTGTGATGTAATATCATTAAAAAATTGTACCGCTGTCATCTCAGTCTTACTTATTCGTTTATTACAAAAAAAACTGAAGTTCTACCTGATGGTATTCCACATACATTTTTAACTTCTATATGATATTGCTGATCCTTTCACAAAGCTATTTCGTTTTACTCAAAGTTTATTCATATATTCTGTGCTTTAAAATGTTTTTGGAATTTTAAGTATAGTTAATATATTTTCCCCTTAAAATAAATGTGTTTTGTTACCCTTAAATATATTTTTTAAAGATTTTCATTCTAAGTTGTATAAATATCCACTGAGTTTTTGAACATGGAGACTTTAAATTCGATTCTGAACTGTCCCAAAAAGATAAACAGTAAAAGTTGCTTAGTATAACGAGGAGAGATGGTATTTATGTATTTTTTTTTTTAAGTTTTAAAAAAGATTTCTTCTTCAATGGCAAAATTGAAATATTTGTGACTCCTGAAGAATTCAAATATTACGTAAAACAACCTCCAACGAAGAAGCCAATGTTCTTTTTTCTTTGTCAATAAATTTAGATTTTCATATGTGTTTGCTTTGAAATTATTTCCAATACTTTTATGTGCATCAGTTGCAGATATACGTGCATGCTGACACGGGTTTTCCTTTCTTTCTAATAAAAGAGAACCAAAAAAAATCGAATATCCAAGTTTAGATCCAGGGGATGGACAATATAGGCTTTTTTTTAATACTAGACAATGGATTTCCTTAATTTTAGTGTCAAGCCAATCCCTTCCTCATTAAAGTTCTCTTGTCTGCTTATCTCCCCGGATCTTGTATTGGTTTCATAGAGGAGATCCATTGATGTCAGCAGTGAAGAACTTAACCACACAACGGTCCTAAAGGCATGCAACACTGTCCACTGTTTCTACTAAATAATTCTGATTTCTTAAGTATCTTTTCTCTGCGTTCTGGAAAAAAACCTTGCCTTTTCAGGTTTTGTTTCTTGCCTTTTTCAGGTTTTGTTTCGTGCCTTTTTCAGGTTTTGTATTTTAGAGTCTGCGGTTGTCTCTGAGAATATTATCACTAGATTTCAGGGAATAAGTCTGCATGCATCTGATTGTCTGCATTATCGATGTCATCAAAGCGCAGACGAATTTTGCAGTTTGTTACAAGATGAAATAAAGAAAATTGGAGAATAAAAACATCTAAGTCTGAGACCTCTCGGCGACAACGTTTTCTAAAGTGCATGTATTGCAAATTAACTTTTTAACGATCTTAGTGTATTGAATTTAAAGTTAAATACAAAATTCACAATTTTTATGTTTATGTTTATACATGAAATAAACATGCAGCAAAATATTTTGATTGCTTGAATAATGAATATTTGAAAATTTAAAACCCAGTTAGTCTAATGAGTCTTAAGTGTGTGAAAATATATGAACATATAGTAACAGTATAAAACTTTGGTGTAACCATGGGGACAGACCTGTACAGTCATTTTTTGCAATATTAGAGAGTGATATAAAGACAGATAATTTTAAATTAATAAACAATTGGTGTGCATTATCGTAAGGTGGAAGAGCTTGTGTTTGGATGTTTTTATTATTAATCCTGAACTCACCAGTTCTTGTGCTCTGTCGTTGAACCAAATAACGGGGTGAGGATAGGGTTTTCTGGGATCGTCAGAGGAGGCTACCAGCAGTCTGAAGTCACGCCTTAATTAAAAGTGGGAATCAAATTTACTAAATTTTAACTCCTCGACTAAATTTCATTTCAAAAAATAGGAGAAACGATAAATGATAAATTTATCGCTGTTATACAGTTTGATTTGCATTAAAGTTAGATCTCTGGTCAAACCCGGTAATTCTAAAACTTTTTTTGAAAGGTAAGTAATAAAACTTGATGTGTCATTTCTTAAAGGTGGTCTTTGTAGAACGTTTCAACTCAGTGCGTAATACATGTATATTGCAGAATACTAATTAACACACTTTGAACTCATTTTAAGACTATATGAACGGTATTTTAGATGCTGGGATTTGTAGTTCAGATTTGACACTTGATGTTTTATTGATATGCTGTACCTTTTCCCGTCTATAGTCCTCGCGTAATAAACGTCCACTGTTTTGGGCCTCCTGTCGGTCATTAGAGTGATCTTTCCGCCATTTTTTGTCTGAATTTTAAAAAGTTTTTTTTTCATAAACGATTTCTTTCTCTTCATAAAACTCAATTCAATGTTTAATTGAAGAATTCAGTACTTACAAATTCCCTCTTCCAAGTCATTTTAGGAAACGGTGTTCCCTACAAAGTACAAACTTATGAAATATGTAACAACATGCATCAGATGTCACATTCATACATAATACAGGTATCTGCATGCGTCTGTTTATAAAAAAAAAAAAACAACACTTTTTTGTGCTTTTAATATTTTGTATGTTTGCATCTTTTGTTTTGTTTTTGTTTTTTTGTTTTTTTTTGACATTGTTTTATACATATATTTTCATCTAAATGTTCAGGTCTGATGTCCTTTTCGGTGAACAGGGCTGCTGATTTAATGCCATCAAGTGGACTGTAATCAATTTTAGCTGCATAACCAAAATCAAAAGACCCCCACAAAGTTTTCGTTTTATGGATCTTCAAAAGTTTGGAAAATAACATGTATTTTCGTAATTCAGTCATGCAGTACATGTAACAGTACCTATTTAATACGTAAATAAACTTTAAAAGATGCATATTTTAATTTTCACTGATTAAACTTTTATGTAATTCAGAAAAAGATGTGTATACCAAAGGACTACTGAAAGGTTAAAAGTAGTGTTCAAATTAGCGTGAAATAAAGTACGAAATAAATAGTGATTAGTTATTGTAATTAAGGAATTCAAGTACAATTTACTTTGGCAATAATTTCTAGACACAATCAACGGTGCGTTTTATGTATAGAAGTACAGAAGTACGCATTTAAACGACTTTTTTGAATAATAGATATACAACTTCACGAGCACGATCAAATAGAATCATTTAAGACTTTGTTCCATTGTATTTAAGGAAACACGTGCATAATTCCCTGTATATTACGCTTTTGGATTTCTACATGCGTGACATGGAGTAGAAGTTAGCATCTAACCAGTAGCGATTTTAATGAATTAGTTTTCTGCAAGTGATGTTTAGGAGTAACGCGCATTTTTTGCGAATTTCCACTAAATGTATATGTGGTAAATTTTAAAAAGATCATTTTTCCCCTCAACAGAGTTTATCGAACCTTGTATCCCTTTGATAAACGTTGATTCTGAGTTACATATCTTCGTTCGAAAAATTAAATACACTATATAACTTTGATGTAATTTATACATGTATTTATACTTTCCCCCCAAGTCTCTTGAAAGACCCATATAGAGTAAAAGAAAACAATTTAAGCTAATTCAGAGAATCTGTGTTTCCCACTTCAGGAAAAAGGTAGATCTAAATTGGGGGGTTGGGGGCAAAGATACTTGACATATCGTCAGAAAATAATCAAAAGTTTTACACAGACAGAAAAAACGAATTTACGACCTTGACCTTTTCACCTCAAAATAAATGAGGGTCTATCTTAAGCCTTTGGGAGTTGTGGTATATAAGTCCATTACAAAAGCTCAAATGCTTCTCAATATATCAAGCGGAAACAAAAGTTTTTAAACAATCAGATTGTGTGATTTTATGACCTCGACCTTTGAACCACAAAATCAATAACGTCTTCTTTAGGCCACGGGAAGTTTTTTTATGTAAAATTTCATTGCAAAAGTTCAACATCTTCTCGAAATATCTTGCAGAAAAGAATGTGTTACAGAAAGACAGACAGACCAACATTCAATGAAATCGAGGGAAATAATCGTTTATGTAAATGTTTATTGTACTCACGGTAACTGATTGCAGGAAAAATGCTCGTAAAGAAAACATAAGACTGGTTTCATGTCCTGCGCAACTATGTTCAGCGTTTGGTAGTTTTCTGTGAAAAGATATATGGGAATATCATTGGCAGTTTGAGATCCCTAAAGGGAAAAGCAGACTGGAAAACGTTAAATTCGTTGTGTATTTCAGATATATGTACCTGAGATATTTAGGCCCTTGCAGTTGATCGAAGTAATAATAAGCATCGTCTGGTTGGAAAAATTCATCACCGCCAGTGGTTATAATAAACTTGTCTATGTTCTTATATCTATCATTGTATGCTGAAAGAACACAAATAGTATTTGAAAGTAACTTGCAATGCTGCAATGAATGTTCTTTGTAAACTGTGTAGGATTGCATAAGCTACATCTGTTTTTGTTTGACACAACACCCAAAATAAATAATGATCAGAAAGGAACCAGAAAGTTTTAATTACTTGCTTCCAATCCCTTTGATTTAATAAAATAATTTCAAAACAAGAAATGATTTGAGAGTAAATTACAGAGAGGATCAATGATCGCCGCCATTTTGGACACAGCCTCGCTGTCGAGCTCAGCGGTGATGTTGACGTCGAGGTAATCGTCAAAAGCGAAGGTCCAGCCTCCTAAGTTTCTGTACATGTGATGAAGATTCTATCAAAAATATTGAACAAATGAAATGGTGGCGTGATTTACAAAAGATTACATGAAATTATTGATTGATTGTTTGTATGTTGTTTTATGTCCCGTTCAGAAAGGATGAAATAAAGTTAAAAATTTTAAAAATGCTTTTTGAATTGAACGATATTACTTTAAAGTATGGGATTCGGTACATGTAAGTTTCAAACACTATTTACTTTAACCATGTTTAATAAGTCCAGAACAATCGGTGCCATGGCAACCACTCTTTTGTCAACTGCCGCCGTGGTCCACGTGGTCCAGCCTCTCTATCAAGCAGAAATAAAGAAATCAATCCTCAACATCGGAACCCCTCTCAGGGCTCTCACCATCATGTTCAATTTTGAATCTGCTTTTCGGGCACTTCCTCACAATAGTCCTACTTATCTCTGAATAATCATACGTTAATTTATTTATCCCAATCCATAAAAGAGTACATATATGTATATTTCGGTTTTGAAGCAAGTAATTGACTGCAAAGTTATAATTATCAGAATTATAAGATACCTGCCTTAGATGCACCAGAAATAAAAAACTTTTCAACCTTGTTTCCCAACTTCGCTTTTACAAAATTTTGTATAGTATCCATGGCACGAACAGCTGCCTAAAAACGAAAAAAAATGTATCCAAAATACTCGTAAGTTTAAAAAAGTCAAACATTAAGTTTATTATGAGTGTACTATCATCTACTCTATACTTTTGTCATGGGCATGCGCAGTAGTATTTCTGGGTCAGACGTGTTCTCGATGAATTTCTTCCACGTCCAAGCGATAACAGCGTCTTCTTTCCTCCTTTTCTTTTCGGGGTCGTCCTTTAATGAAAGGGATAATGTATAACATATCTATTCATTCAGTCCATATTACATGTAAACCTTGACTGCTTATACATAAAGTATGGAGAGGGTATTTCAGGGTACTAGTATTGCATGCCTGTTGCACCATCTATTCAGTTTTCTGAATAAATCTTGTCGAAGTGATGAAAGGGATTAATATCAATTTTGTTATCAACTAAGTACATGTATATTTTAACAGTCACTCTTAATAAATAAAGCATATGGGTAAAAATCGATGTTTATCGCCATTCATACACATATTTTTCTCCGCCTGAAATAAGGCGAAGCTAGTCATTTTCATCGTTATCGTTATTATATAACCTAATTATTGGTTAACCTGGTATTGCAGCTAGTGAGTAAATTTAAAGCGATTGTTCATATAAACACTGATAAAATATTGGAGACATGAGAAGGTTAGTGAAATTCCAGACACTAATTGCGCTGTCAGATATAAGTGATGTGCCAGGTCAAAGCCAGAAATGTCAAGGGCATTTGACATAATTATTTAGACCTTGACTCTATTTACAAAAAAAATTAACATTTTATGCTTACTCCAGCTGTATGGTCTGAAATGTCAGTCCAAAAGGTTTTACATATGTAGTATGGTTTTGTGGGAACGTATTATAAATGCGAAGTGTCATTTTTAATATCTTGTGATCTTACTTTAAAGGAAATCGGTTTTCAGAAGAAGGAAACCAGATCCTACCTTACTGCTTCAAGGCAGATCTATGTATATATATCTATGTTAATACTTTTGGTCTCCTTTCATTAAATGTCTATGCAAGTCGTAAAATGAATTAGAGTTTATTACGTTAAATTAATAATTTAATTAATGTGTATTTTCAAATTAAAAATATTTTCTTCGTTGTCAGCCCAGGTTGTGCACATTTCAACATAGGAATTGGTTGAGCTTTTGGTATTCTATTGAAGCTTTTACCTTAAAAACGATGGGCTGATTTGGAATCATTTGCAGATCAGCACCGATTGTACAAGCGCTGACAGCCATCACAGTCGTCAATGCCACGAAATTATTTGTAATCTTTGGAGGACTGAAATTATTCAATAAATATAGAAAACATTATGCAGAGTTTAGCAAAAAGTGCACAAATTTCTTAAGCTCATTATTTATTAATAATAACGTGATTTTAGCATTTTTGGAAAATAAGCAAGTTTTATTATTTACAGTAATAGGAGTAAAACAAATACTGTCAGAGGTATTTATAAAGCTTTCTTGGAGGGATGATAGTTCAAATTGACCTTTAGTTAAAAAACTTCGACTTGCATCCAACTTTCATCATAACTTTCAAACGTATATATGAAATCTCAGTGATGTTAAGTAAAAAAAAAATGTTAAATAAAAGGTCGACACAAACACCAATTAATTAAGTAACATTCCCCTATCTTCAAAGCAAGGGCATAAAAATTTATTCAGTCTCAAGGTATATATTTTTATATACCCGTCAGTATTGCTTCCTCCGTCGATGAGCATGAAGGCGGCCTGTGTGTAGTTGATTTTGTCCGGGATGGTCACAGTCAGGTAATGCCACCAGATCGGATGATCTGTTTCTGCCTCTGTATCAATGTAAGACCAGGGAAAGTTTACATTCTAACGGCATCTTAACAAAATTTATCAATATTACTCTGTTGAGTATTAGTTCTACTGTCAGAGACCCAGAGGAGCTTGTGCGATAGTAACGTCCGTCTGTAAATATTTTTTTTTCAAAACGCTTCTCCTCCTACAACAGAAATATGCAACTGTTTCAACAACCCATTCCCTGTTATGTCCTAAGCACAAGAACGTGTGGACACACTCCCCAATGTTCAGCCCCGAGGCTTGTTTGACATTTCCTTGCAAACTATACGTTTTATTCATTATATACTAGAACTTATTTCTCTATTATAAAGTAAAGAGGTGCATTTTGTATAGAACAATAATTTTGCATTTCTCAACGATTTTCTCTACGGAATACACATTATGAATAAATTGATTATAAATATAATTCTTGAAGAAATGTCCAACAAGCCCCTGGGGTTGAACTGAGAGGGGGTCTGTCCATGAACCTGTGGTCTTCGGGTCTAAGTTGAACAAATAATACACTTTTCCATTTCAAGATCAACGTGCACATGTATAGGAAAGACAAATTTAATGCTTAAACAATTATGTTTGTAATGTAATTAAACAAATGTTGAGGGTTTTTTCTTCCTCTCAAAAATCATAAACTGTGCAGAATTCTCGGTGCTTGATGAAAGTGACACTTTGAACGCCAACCCCCTACCTTTTAAGACGTTTGAATTATTTACCATAGATTACTTTTCTATGACCAATTAACAATATCCCGAAACATTAAATTAAAAAAATATTTATTATATAAGAAAAGATAAGATTTATTAATATCAATTTGGAGCCCATCAGGGCATACAAGTAAAGATAAAAACATACAAGAAGAAATTCAAAATTGATAGTAGAACTAACAGAAGATAAATGATGATACAGCAGTTGGGGATTACAACATATATAATCGACATATATATATATATATATATATATATATATATATATATATATATATATATATATATATATATATTTTTTAAAATTCATTTTATATTGAAGGTCTTGTAATTGTATATTTCTAACTACATTTAAGGTCTTGTAATTGTATATTTCAAATATGAAAAAAAAAACAACAAATAATTCGAATCAGCCAAAGGGGTGCGAAGAAAAAGGAAATGGGAATCCTGTCCTTAGAACTGTAAATAAATTCACGTTATCTGACAAATTGATAGTTATCAAAATAAGATAATTAATATTCAAACAGTCCTGAGATATTAAGACTCAGTTTTTAAGTACACTAGGCATTTCAACGTCCAATTTAATTAATTTTAATGAATGCATTTTATGAATGAATACTATACTTACCAGTTTTCCATTTTTGTGAGGTCATATTTAAGATATACATTGTATATTCAGGTCCTCGGTAGGACCCGATCTCTGAGTATTTATAATGGGGGTCGGGACGGTTCACATAATCGTCCAGGGGCGTGGCCTGCAGAAAAACCACAGATGAGGCGGCAACGGTCATCCATATCCACATAGTGAAGAAATCCTTAATGATGGAGGGGGGTAGATCCACCTTAATCTAAGTCATTTGATTGTCTTGTGACCTAATAATCACAAATCGAGATATCCTCCGCAGTGAGGACATTTTGAGCACTTTCCTGATAAACCCCTTCATCGTGATAGGAGGGAAAGCATCTATAGGTGTCGGATGATATCGTTAAAAATTGAAGTTCCTTAATTATTTATCCCCATATACATTCCATTTTAAGAGACTTCCTGTTTCTGACATTGGTAGCTTAAGCATTGGCTGAAAGACAACCGGTCTCAGTGGTAAATCACCCTTAACGATGTAAATAAATTCCTTGTACAATAAAAAAAAAGTACTGTTTTTGACATGATTATAATGTACACTGACAAGTTTAAATGTAGGGTAAGCATAAATAGATTCAGAATTTAAAAGTAAAATATAATTGGTTTGCTCATGTGCAGAACAGAACTTAAAACTTCCTGTTGTGTTTTTACTAATAAATGTTCCTCTTATCTACAAGTATACATGTACAACGCTCAATTTCTATTTCCTTGTTGTTGTTTTTTTTTGGGGGGGGGGGGCTAAAAGTTGAAAGTTCTGGATTTTAATGCAATTCATTGAATTGAAAGTGCAAATTCCCTTTTCAAGAAGATCTTGGTGTGTTTATTTTTTTATTATTTAATATTTAATTCATTAAGTTCATTAAAACATTCATTTATCAATGCAGTTGTTAAAATTAACCCCTTTATTTATTGGTGAGTCATCTTTAGATATTGTAAATTAATGGTCTTTGAGAATTTAAATATATAAGTCACAGGAAAATTCAAGTTTATCAAATAATATAAACACACCTTTAAAATATGAACATTTAGATTTAGATTCATGAACTCTCATATACTTTTAAATATATTACATTCAAAGTTTAAAATTTGAGTTTAAACTTATCTAATACCTATCAGATAGTTTTAGATATAAGATATAAGTTTAAAGTTTATAGATTTAAACTTTTAATGTAACAAATACAATGTATATCTGTATACATGCATATTTAGCAAGACGCATGCACGGATCTAGGGGGTGGGGGGGGGGGGGGGGGGGGAATTTGCAGTTATTAAATGTATATAGTAAACAAAGTAAAGGTGACATTGGACCCTCCTAGAGAACGGACACCCCTCCTCGAAGGATGGATCTATGTAATAATGGTATGAATAGTCATTAGCATGAAAGCTTTGAAAGTCCTCCCTCCCTCCCCCAACGAAATAGGTTTTTACAGGGAAAATGACTTGTGGTTTTGTTTTCTTTTTGTTTTTGTATTTTGCTTGTCAGTCAAGAAATTCTGGGTTGGATTTTCTTTTTGACGGGGGTGGACCCCCCTGGAAAAAATTCTGGATCTGCGCCTGAAAACGTACTCCTTTTCGACGCGCTACGTTTGAAGTACATATAACAGTTCCCGAGGAGAAAGAAAGTGGGAATTTTGTAAGGTGGAAGAAAATACTGATAAGTTCCATAGAAGGGAATATAAGTAATTAAAAATGTCCGCATTAAAAATATATATATATTCATATAGCAAAGCAATACATAACAAAGTCGCCATGTCTGAAGGAATTGTGAATTTAAAAATATTAAAAATTAAAATATTTTGAAATTCCATTATTGATCAAGAAGTAACTGTCCAATGTAAAAAATGCATGCTTCGCATATTTCTATAAAATAAAAACAAAAATATATAGCGTGTATTAATTAGGGATGTATATAAACAAAGGTATGCATTGACCTTTTAAAAATAGAAAATACACACGAGATTACACGAGAATATTGCTTTTTTAAGTGTAAGGATTTGAGACAAGTAAGCATGTTCAGACAATCAGTGAATATAAATCGGGTTTGACATTCATTAATATAACTATTTTCCCAGAATGCATTGCGAACCAAATAGTTTCAAAATGGAGCACATAGCAATGAATGTTGTGCTCTCTGGCTAAAATATTTCCTTTATTTTCAGCATGTAAGTGATATATGCTCGACTTTTAATTATTTTTATGATCATTAACCCTATTTTGAACATGTGCCTTATATAATGTCATTTTTGGTCAGGAAAACAGGGGTTATAATTCTTGTTTCCAAGCAAGCGATTTCATTAAAATTTATTTAGTTTTGATGTATAAACAAGTTTCATACATGCATTGCCCTTGATACAAAAAAGTCACAATAAAAATTGTTTTTAAATGAAGTCTGGTTTAGAATTGTGAGAAAAAACTTCAGCATTTCTAAAAATGTATTTTAGAGACAGTCTCACAGACATTGTAAACAGACCCAATCAATTCATGGAACCCTAGGAAAGTTCCGAAACTATTTTATCATCAGTCTGACCAGTCAGCTCATGACATATTTATGTTATCATATATCAGCCATGCAGTATGAGAGAGAAGAGTTTAATAATTTCATTTTGAAATTGAGAAATTAAGAAAAGAAATTTGTCATGTCTAACAACTTTACCGGTGTATCTGTATCTGTATTGTTACATCACAGTAACCATACTTGCCAACCTCCAGCATGTAAAAATGGTATGAGTTGGTAATGAAATAAAACAACATAATTACCATGATTAAATTTTATTATAATATACAAAGTATTTGTCCTCTTTGAAAAAGGATTTAATTTACTATGCAAAAAAATTCATATATAATTTGATTTAATTTACATGTTAAAAATGAATAAATATTTCTTTGACCTGTAGTATATAAGTGTGCATTTTTTTTAAAGCCTTTTCACATGTTTCAGTTTCTGCTAAATTTGAAAGTGACTTTCAGTTTTGGTTATTTTTCCTCTCTATTAACTAATTAACTACTGTAATATGTTTTAAATGTGAAGTTAGGCATTTTTTTTAACAAATGTTTTTTTTCCCCAAGTGCAATGAATCAGAAAGTGTGTTTGGTTCAGTTCTTTCCCTGATAAGGATTAGAAATTGACAAATTTTATTGTCAAAACAACACCCAGTTAATTGTTTACAGCAAATTTTAGTAGAGAAATGTTGATATGAATGGTGATGAGCTATTTAGAATAAGCAGTGGGTAAAAGCAAAATGGTTGATTTCTCCAAAAACGTGTAGCATTCCTGTTCATTATGCTAATGTGTAACTCATGTCTTTGTCAATCAAGTGATTTCCTATTACTGACCTTTTCATTTCTATTCGATAAAATATATTGAAATATCCTTATGAAAAAAGATAACGTTGTTGTTGGCGTCTGGTTTGTACATATTTCAGTTTGGCTTTGGTTATGAATTTTTTTTAGGATGGATATTTTTTTTGTGTATGGATACAGTCAGCTCCATGGAAAAAAATATATGCAATCTTTCTACATAAAATTCCTTCTTAGGAATAATGGCAGTGTACTTTGATCATCGTTTGGACACTGACCGGGTGTATTGGCTGTTTATTTTTCTACGTATGCTTAGTATATAGCATTTTTTTGTAGACACCCAGTGTTCCAGTTTATGATGGCAGTCCTATCTTGGCAGTTAACACATACAGTGATGACACGGGTGGATCGGTTAATCTTTTTCTTGATGAGGTAACCAAAATCATCTCTGAAATTCTTCAATAAAAAGTTATTGATGATATGGTTAGAACCTAAAATATAAGTTCTACAGGTAGAAATATTAAGAGATGTCAGATTCATGATTTGAAAAATTGGTGTCTTCATTTTAGGGAGAAAAGCTGCTAAATGTTACACTGACTCGTACTTGTCAGGCCACTTCTATGGCCTGTTTTTAGCATCTTTGGTAAGTTGGTAATAAAATAAAACAACAGGAGATAATTAAATATTTTATTCCCTGTTCTCTTTGTTTTAGCAAAGACAGATCTTTTGTCTGGCTGTAGGGTGGGTTTACAATGTGAGAGCTGCTGGTCTTTTGGAATGAACATTTTAGATGTTGATATGAATGGTGACACGAATAAGCAGTACAAAATGGTTGATTTCTCCAAAAATGTGTAATCTCTCCCCTTTGTCACAAGACCAGCATTAAAATCTGTCCTATTTCAGTTTGGCTGAGTGAATTTATTTTAGTTAATTTTTTTTCCAGATTTTAAGAAACATTAAGCATAGCAAAAATGGCTGTCCTCAGGAGAATTAAGGTTGAGAATGTGGCAGAACACATACAGTGATGACATTGGTGGAGGTAACCAAAATATCTCTATTTAATTTGTATAGATGATATATATAAATTAAACATTCTTATCAATGTCTAAAATAAAATCACCTGAAAGTATACCTTTCAAATTTCTGTTCAACTTTGATAAATGTTGGATATGTAAACCACCATTATCAGCAGACTTTTCAGATTAGTTTATTTAAAAGTAACTGCTAAAGTTTAGTGTCTGATAGTGTAATTAATAAAATTTTTACTGTAGTCTGGTGTATTGATGGTGTGGAAAGCTGATGCCAAAGGTCGACTTCAACAGAATCCTCTTCATCAGCACCACATACAGGAACCGCTGAAGATTATGTTGTATAGGCCTGTACCCCCTCCAGACCCCAACAAGTAGGTCAATCATCAGGGGAAAATAACTAGCATGCTTAAAATCCAATGATTTAGGAATAGGGCTACAACCCTTTTTCCTTCTCTGTTATTTGTGACTTTTTTTTAATGTGAAATGAGACTTCAGTGAAATAGTAATTTACAAATTAAAATAAAAAAAAAATGTTTACCAGTTCAAATTTTTTGAGTTAGTTTATTTTTAAAACATATATATATTCTTTAGAAACCATGGAAACGGGGGAAAAAATCTAAAAACCTGCTTTGGCATTAATTGATGAAATGTTAAGAAACTTGGTATTTTCCATGGAACAAAAGATATTTCATTAAAATTTACTATAAATTATCAGTATAAGGAGATAAAGATTGTAATTTTTTTCAGTGATATTGCCCAGCTTGCTAGAGCTGCTGTCAGTGGGGATGAGAGTGCTTTAGATATGTTCAACTGGAAAAGGGGCAAAAACAACGCAAGAGGTGGAGCATCCTTCGGATCTCAGGAGGCTCTGACGTTTTTTGTTGGTGGAGCCACTGGTATGTTACTCTTTGTGTTTTATAAAATCATTTTTTTTACATATAAAGTTTTTTTAAAGTTTTTTTTTAACTTTTGAAAAGAAATGTTTCTTCTTCAAGCAGCTGGGTTTTTATGGCTTTTAACTTACACCTAAAAACTCCATGTTTAGCATCTGTAACTTATAATCTGTTTTTAATTATACTTTCTTCAATAATATTGAAGTCATTCCTTTTTATTTGAAGAATAAATCTGTTTGTTCAAAAGAACTGCATGCTTTATCTATCATCCATTAAAAAAAAAAATCATGAAATTAAAATCTTCTGTATCATAATTGTGAAAAATAGTAAAATGTCAAGCATGAGTTTTCCAACAACAATGTTGTGAATCTGCTTGTAAAAATGCAAGTTATTTTCAAGTGCACATAAAGCTTTGTATTACCATCAAATGTGATCAAAGATTTGGCAATTGATATGAAAATGACTTTATGAATGAGTGGTTGTTGTAGTGAATGAATTGATATGATCTGTATTATTGCATTATTTCAAGTATGAAAGTGGATGTACTTCAGTTTTGCCCTGTATTCATGGTAAAATAATTTCTGTTAGGTGTTCAGAGAATCCTTACCCCTGGGCTTATGAATATGCCCTTTGTTCATGGTAAAAATCATATCTGTTAAATCTTAATTTAATTCTGACTCCTTGACTGATGAATAATGCAGAGATTGACTGTTTTCATCTTCGCTAGCCAAGGGTTTCTGATACGCTCCTCTCCTCATAAACCCTTGGCATACGGTGAAGTCAAAAGACGGGATTGTTTTCCGTCACGTGATCTCGAATCTATCAGGTACGCACAGATTGCGTCATCGCCAGAAATAAAGACACGTGTTAAAAAAAAAATTAAATCAACGTTTTTTCAAGAATAATTAAGAAGAAATTATTGAGTTATGTTTATTCATTATTTATAGAACAAATCTGAAGCTTCAATATAGATCCTTAATCACATATTTAGAAGATATTGGATGACACCATGGCTATTCATAGAATTGAATGTTATCTTACGGATCGTTGTTTACTTGCGTTTTTCATTTCCGAGATTAAACAGGAAAGATGTATCCCGAACGCAAATACCGTCATTTACAAAAAACAATCGCTGATTGGTCGACCTGGGTGTACTGAAATCCAATCAGAACTCTGGAAAAAAATCCTGATTTTTATGAACACTGTAGGCCAAGGGTGTATGAGGAGAGTAGCGTATCAGAAACCCTTGGCTAGCGAAGATGGTCTGTTTTCTGAAATAACAAGTTAACTTTCTATAATATTATTTAATTAAAGTTGAAAACATGTAATATGTCAGAACAAAGTTTTATATCATGTAGTTTATATCAAAAAAGCTAAGCTATGAACAGTTCTGGAACTTCTAAGTTACATCTACTTGCCAGTTTGACTTGTAAACTTCTGAACTGTAAGAGTTATTCAAGCTGTGAAAAAAAGACTTGTCATGTATTCTAATTATGTATAAAAATACAGTTAAAAGCAAAATATTTCTCATCACTATGCTTGATTTCTGAACTCTTTAAGGTGGTGTGTACTATGTTAATGATGCTGGCCAGTGCTCCCAGATCTTTAATGCGGATGGACCTGTGATGACCTTATTGCACTACGATGAGAAGAATCTGCTGATCACAGTAACAGAAAACATGTTGCTGACTCAGCACTTTATCACACCAGAGGGAGAGGCAAGGGAGGTCATGAAGGTAGGCTTTATTATTATGATTTTTTTTTTCTTCCATAACTTTTTCAGCTATAAGTATTACAGTTTGGTTTTAAGGATTTATTAAGGGTGTAGAGAAAAGGAGGGGGAGTAGCAGTGTTTTTCGTCTGTAATTTATTCATAGTAAAAAGTGTTTTATGTATTTGATGTACAGGTTAAAATGAGTGGAAGGGGAGAATCACCTACCATAGTTTGGGCAGGATCAGGCATCCTGGCCACAGCTCTAGGAGAAGGAGTAGTCAGGTAAAGAGAAAACAATTACAAAATATCATATATTCAGTAAAATTTGTGATTGTTGAATATTGAATTACACTATAGCAATTCATTGTTGATATGAAATTGTCTATCCATGATAGGATGTGGGACTTAGAACATGAGGACAACTACATCCTTACACTGGAAGGTCACAGTAGCTACGACCATAACGAGAGTATCACTTGTATTTCTTACTGTCCAGAAAAGGGTAATGTTTGTTTGAATATAAATGGTTTACACCATACTTACATGAATTAATCTATTATTGTATTGGAATTTGGTTTCCTTATCTGTGTATTTGAAATATTGATGTAATACTTAAATTTTTATGTTGACAGGAACTCTGGCAGGGGGGACAAACATGGGAAATGTGGCTCTGTGGAAATACTCTCCCCCGCTGGGAGGGAAGGTGGTAGACGGGGAACTGAAATGGAAACTTCAAGCCCCAGCCACAGTGGAGGGACCCATCAAACAAATCAGGGTACGGAACATTGTGTATAGTTTAGAAGGGGGGAAAATTGGTTAGCAATGAAAGAAAATTATCATGTGCTACTGATGAAAAGAACAAGTGGATTCTCCTAAAAAGACACGTGGAAAGCAATTTACACAAAACTTCTTATTTACACATTTGTATATTTTATACTGCTAGTTTACTGTAAGCTTTTTATGTTTCAGTGGGGATCTAACAAGCACCTCCTTGCTGTCAATACTATTGCCAATGTGTTCATGCTTAATGAGCAAGTGATGAGTGCAGGATTTAAGGAACAGGTCAGGGAATCATTCAAGTCTTTAAAATAAAGAGATTAAAGGCAAAATGTTACCAATGCAGGTTTGTGAAAGATATTTTAACTAAAATGTAATTTTCAATGACAGACTGCAGTGGTTCAATATGGACCAAGTTCCTTATCCATAGAAATGTTCTCCAACATGGCTCATCATGACCTCAAGACAGATATCCAAGTCAAGGGCATTTTTACAACCAAAGTGAGTTATAACAAATTACTTGTTCATTGAATAGAATATCATAACAAAAATCTTGAATCAGTTCTAATTTGTGGGGGAAGAAAGGTAACCTATTGTCTTTAATATTTTCCTAGGATGCATTAGCAGTATGGAATGGACGTAGAGTGATAACTTACGAGTATTCTACAGACAAGTCTTCTATCAAAGCTGCTGGTAAATATAGCAACAGTTATGAATTTGATTAATACAGATGAAAAAATCTGATTTTATTGTAAATGGGATGGTAACCAATTTGAAACATGGTAACTCTTGCATAAAGGGTTTTACAAAACAGATACCATAAACTGTTGTCAAGTAGTGTACACATGAACAAAAGAAAGGGATTCTAAAAAATAAAGGAGGCAAATATATTTAGTGTTTTATTATTGATATCAATTTTCTGAAATATAAAAGTCAAAAATTGTTTTACAGGTACATTCACCACAGAAACCATGAATGTGTGTCTGTATGAACAGAATGTCTACTGTATTGAGGCCATGAAAGTTCAAGTCAGAACACATCAGGTAAAATTAAGCCTAAGCAGGACACACAGTCTTACATATTGAAAAGGACAGTCTTACACATTTCAACATTGACTGCAAAGAAATTTTATTGAAAAAACTAATAAAAACTAATCAGAATTTGTTATTGATGTTAGGGTACAGTCAAACAGACTATAAACTTCTCAGAACTTGAGGGGCAGCCAGTCAGTATAGATGTGTGTGGTACCTACCTGGTCATTGGAACCAACATAGGATTAGTGCGAGTTTATGACTTATCCAGAAGGTGGGTGAAAGAGCCTGTCCATGTTCTTGTGCTGTCTGCATAACAATATCAACTTATGAATAGTGGCTTAAAAAGTTTATTTGATTTGTAGAGAGGCCAAGCCCCATAGTCAGCCCAGGAACTTAGGGGAGATAATTCCTGGCTTTGGATCCATCATCTCCTGTAAATGTAACTGTAGTGGAACACGAGTCAGCGTGTTGATCAAATCAGTGAGTCAAAGCTCAATATTACTGTACCTGTGTAAATCACATCCAACATAAAATCTGGAACAATAGCCATTACAAAGCACGATGTTTCTCAAACACACATATGGCAGTAGTTCAAGATGATTTTGAAGTTTTATCAATCATGCTTAAAAATTTAAAATTGAAATTTTCAGACACATGGCCACATTGATCCAAAGATGTACTTCTGGGACACAGAGGTGGACCAGGTCTCCTATTTCAACTTTGAGACGGGTCGGGGTGAACAAGATGATTTTCCCCCAGAACAGATTGAGGGGGTAGAGGGGGACACAAATGATGCTGAGAGGTTTGTTTGTTTCTCTCACAGTTTTGTAAATATCATCTGAATTGAATTCATATAGCTTTTATATGACAAAACTGACAATGGTTTTTTAAAGGTAGTACTTAAAGGTTTAGATCTGGGTATTGGCTTGGCACAACTTTTGCCTTCGCTCTTAAACTGAATACATTGTATAAAAACATGTTTTTATTATGCTATAACATTAATTTTTTTTAAAGAGGTAAAACTCAGGCTGCCAAAGACATAGCTGGTCGTTATCCGATGACGCACTACTGGGATGCCCATGATCCCAAATTAATTGTCTGTGAGGCCAGAATTCTGATTGATGCATTCAACAAGAAGGAGAAAGAGGAAAAGAAGATTGTTTCCCTGTCTAAAACAATGGATGATGGACCGGTAAGTTTTGTACAAGAAAAATGAAGAGAAGTAGGGCTTAAAGACTAATAAAGCAATGTAATAAAAAGATAATGTTGATGTTAGGGTAATTAAGGGGATTACAAGAGAGTGGTACATTGTGGAGATTTATGTATTATTGTTCATGCCTGACTTGCAAAATATTTTAAATCAAATAATCCTGAACATGTGATCAACTTCCATTTACATTGTAAGTTGATTGTATCACAGGATATTCAAACAAGTGTTTCAGATGTAATAGTAGATAGATTCAGCATATACAAATAAGTAGGTCAGATGTTATGGCTGATTTGGCATCATATTAACATATAGAAGTAGATTTTATTTCTTCCAAAAAAGAAAAAAAAAGTGTAGAAAACTCAAAGATGTGCAAATTATGGTCTTTATGTATACTTTTTGTAGTTATCTAAACCTGAATTTGTACCTTTACAGGTCGAGGTGATGATTGTATCGTTATTCAGTACGCCGGAGAACGGGATCCTGATTCAGGACAGTTTTCCTCTCCCCGACCAGTTCCAGACACTGCTAGGAATAGAGGTCCCCTATCACTACTTCGTCAAAAAGGTCGGTTTGCTATTAGATGATGTTGTAAAGGGTTGATTAGCTACTAGTGGGGGGGGTGATTCCTATCAGTATGTATGTTGTTATCTGGGTTGTTTAAAGGTGATTATCTGCGTAAAATGATAAAAACTGAAGCATGAAGTTAGAAAACTGTTTTATCAGTATAGTATCTGAAATTTGTACAGCTTAAATTTTAATTTTGCACTTTTCATGGGAGACAAACCAAAATTAGCACAATAGCTGTTAAGAACATGAACATGATTAAAGAGAAAAAATTTTCCTAAATTAATAGATCTGAATTTTAGATGGCATGGTATTTTGTCTAGACACAATGTGAAAAGTATCTTTTACTTTACAAATGAGATGAAAATGAAAGCTGAATCTTACATTATCCGTACATACTTGATTTATTTTATCATTTCAGTCTGAAAACACTGGTGATGAGGACGATGGACAGGGGGATGGTCCGAGACCAGAATCCTCGTCCCCCCGAATGGTTGCTCGCCGGACCATGAGGGATTTTGTGGGGCTAGAGAACAGTGACAAAAATACTAAAGATGCCATGCTTAACTTCAGTTACTACCTTACCATAGGCAACATGGATGAAGCTTTCAAGTCTATCAAGCTCATTAAGAGGTATGAAAGATGATATCCTTGGAGAAATGTTGCATATAGATTATGAAGAGATTTATTACCACTGTTAAGTTTTCTTTCAGTTTCTACTCAAAGTTTATTAAAAGTGCATTTTCATTATTACTGGTATTTTTTTCCTTAATATGTACATGTATCATACATGTAAGACATACAAATGTCTTTGAAAAAGAAATTTAAGGAAAATGTTTTCTAATTTTACACTACTTTATCATTACAGTGAGTCTGTGTGGGAAAATATGGCTAAGATGTGTGTGAAGAGTCGCCGACTGGATGTGGCCAGTGTTTGTCTGGGTAACATGGGCCACGCTCGAGGAGCCCGGGCCCTGAGGGAAGCCATGAAGGAGCCCGAACTCGACGCGAAAGTGGCTGTATTAGCCATGCAGTTAGGACTCAAGGTAGGTTGTGGGAATTCAAATACACTCTACTGATAGGAGAGCATAAATCCAAGTAGTGAATGTCTTCGTATTGTTATGACCAGGGCCTTTGTTGAACGACAGATCAAAATCTTCTATATTGTAGAAGAATCAATTTTTGGATACTTGTTTCATATGGCCATGTTTTATTATGAAGAAATAAACAAGGCAATCCAATTTCATTTTTAGCTCTACTGGTCAGAGACCAGAAGAGCTTATGCGATAGTAAGGCGTCCGTCGTCCGTCTGTCTGTAAACAATTTTTCAAAACGCTACTCCTCCTACAGTTTTGGTCTGATTTTAATATAACTTGGCACACAAGTAGACTACACTAAGATACATAAAATAGTGCATCGATTTTTGATTTCGATGAACGGTGTTGCCATGGTTACTAAAAATAGAATTTTCTGTGAAATTCCTTTAAAACGCTACTCCTTCTACAGTTTTAGTTTGATTTCAATATAACTTGGCAAACAAGTAGACTACACTAAGATACATAAAATAGTGCATCGATTTTTGATTTCGATGAACGTTGTTGCCATGGTTACTAAAAATAGAATTTTCTGTGAAATTCCTTGAAAACGCTACTCCTTCTACAGATTTGGTCTGATTTCAATATAACTTGGCAAACAAGTAGACTACACTAAGATACATAAAATAGTGCATCGGTTTTTGATTTCGATGAACGGTGTTGCCATGGTTACTAAAAATAGAATTTTCTGTGAAATTCCTTTAAAACGCTACTCCTTCTACAATTTTGGTCTGATTTGAATATAACTTGGCACACAAGTAGACTACACTAAGATACATTGAAAAGTGCCTAGGTTTTTGATTTCAATTAACGGTGTAGCCAAGGTTACTAAAAATAGAATTTTCTGTGAAATTCCTTTAAAACACTACTCCTTCTACAGTTTTGATCTGATTTTAATATAACTTGGCACACAAGTAGACTACACTAAGATACATAAAATAGTGCATCGATTTTTGATTTCGATGAACGGTGTTGCCATGGTTACTAAAAATAGAATTTTCTGTGAAATTCCTTTAAAACACTACTCCTTCTACAGTTTTGATCTGATTTCAATATAACTTGGCACACAAGTAGACTACACAAAGATACATAAAATAGTGCATCGGTTTTTGATTTGGGTGATCGATTTTGCCATGGTTACTAGAAATAGAATTTTCTGTGAAATTCCTTTAAAACGCTACTCCTTCTACAGTTTTAGTTTGATTTCAATATAACTTGGCAAACAAGTAGACTACACTAAGATACATAAAATAGTGCATCGGTTTTTGATTTCGATGAACGATGTTACCATGGTTACTAAAAATAGAATTTTCTGTGAAATTCCTTTAAAACGCTACTCCTTCTACAATTTTGGTCTGATTTGAATATAACTTGGCACACAAGTAGACTACACTAAGATACATTGAAAAGTGCATAGGTTTTTGATTTCAATTAACGGTGTAGCCAAGGTTACTAAAAATAGAATTTTCTGTGAAATTCCTTTAAAACACTACTCCTTCTACAGTTTTGATCTGATTTCAATATAACTTGGCACACAAGTAGACTACACTAAGATACATAAAATAGTGCATACGTTTTTGATTTTGATGAACGGTGTTGCCATGATAACTAAAAATATATTTTTCTGTGAAATTCCTTTAAAACGCTACTCCTTCTACAATTTTTGTCAGTTTTCAATATTACTTGGCACACAAGTAGACTACACTAAGATACATGGAACAGTGCATCGGTTTTTGATTTGGGTGATCGATTTTGCCATGGTTACTAGAAATAGAATTTTCTGTGAAATTCCTTTAAAACGCTACTCCTTCTACAGTTTTAGTTTGATTTCAATATAACTTGACACACAAGTAGGCTACACTAAGATACATAGAATAGTGCATCGGTTTTTGATTTCAATGAACGGTGTTGCCATGGTTACTAAAAGTAGAATTTTCTGTGAAATTCCCTTAAAACACTTCTCCTTCTACAGTTTTGGTCTGATTTCAGTATAACTTGGCACACAAGTAGACTACACTAAGATACATAGAATAGTGCATCGGTTTTTGATTTCGATGAACGGTGTTACCATGGTTACTAGAAATAGAATTTTCTGTGAAATTCCTTTAAAACGCTACTCCTTCTACAGTTTTAGTTTGATTTCAAAATAAGTTGGCACACAAGTAGACTACACAAAGATACATAAAATAGTGCAATGGTTTTTGATAAGTACAAACCAGTAGAGCTACAGTCTCGACAGAGACTTCTGGTTTTAATGTTTCTTTAAAATCTTTTATAGGAAGATGCTGAGAGATTACTGAAAAATTGTAAGAGGTATGACTTACTGAATGAATTTTACCAATCTGTTGGAGAGTGGAAGAAAGCTTTGGAAACAGCAGAAATGTATGACCGCATTCACCTTAGGACGACATACTTTAACTTTGCCAAGCATTTAGAAATGAAGGGAGACTACTCAGAGGCTATTCCAAAGTAAGCCAAGAGAATAATTATGATGCATATGAAATGTATGCTTTTAATTATCATTTAATTTTCTTTGAACTTAACAGTTTGATTTCATTTGTTTTCAAGATGCACAGAGTAGAAAATAAAATGGTTTAATTAAGTGTTGCTTAAATTTCAGTCTTAATTATTTATTTATATTTCAAACTTAATTTGAATTTTCACAGTTATGAGAAGTCAGACACACACAGATTTGAGGTCCCAAGGATGTTATTTGATGAGCCTGAAGCTTTGGAACATTACATCAGTATGCACAAAGACAAGTGAGTAAAAATATTTGTAGTAGATATTGATAATGACCATTTAAGTCTCCTTTCTAACTGAAATGCATAGCAATTTAAAAAAAAAATTGTAGGATCACTCAATTTTATGAGAATAAAATTAAGTCAGTGCATGTGAAATGGTACACAAACTTTCTGTGATTTTCAGGGCTTTACACAAGTGGTGGGCGCAGTATATGGAGAGTACAGGAGACATGGAGACTGCTCTACAGTATTACGAGAACGCCCAGGATTATCTCTCCTTAGTCAGAGTCTACTGTTACTGTGGACAGATGGACAAGGTAAATTCTGTTATTTCCTTTTCTTTTTCTGTTTTTTTAAAGCCTGAGATGGGGTGTATTCTAAAGTTCTCTGTGTTTTGTATATTTTAGGCTGCTGAGATTTGTAACAACACAGGTGATCGGGCAGCCTGCTATCACTTAGGTCGTCAGTATGAAAATCAGGATCAGATTAAGGAAGCCATTCATTTCTTTACAAGGGCTCAGGCTTACTTCAATGCCATCAGGCTCTGTAAAGTAAGTTCTACCAGTACTCTCCTTTCTCATATTTATAAACACCTCAAGTTTGAATTGCTTAAGATTATTTATTTTAATTAGGACTTGTAGCGTATTAAATTTGAGCAATCATTTATTCATATTTTGATTAAAGTATTTTGTTTTCTGTATTTTTTTGATTGTATTTGAATAGGAACATGGTATGGAAGATCAGTTGATGAATCTGGCTCTGATGGGTCGACCTGAAGACATGATAGAGGCGGCTCGTTATTATGAACAAAAGCCAGGGGCTCAGGACAAAGCTGTCATGTTGTATCACAAAGTAAGTCAATAGAAAATGAGATCTTTTATAAATAGAAATGAGAAGTATAAAAAACAAGTTACAGGAAGGCTTAAATTAAAATATTAGAAATTCAACAAATAGTTATTAAAGTTTAAATAGATACATGTACTACAGACCCTATGATTGATATTATGACACTGACATTACATTTTTGTTTTCAGGCGGGTAACTTTTCCAAAGCTTTGGATCTGTCCTTCAGAGCTCGACAGTTTGGAGCTCTACAGCTTATTTCGGGTGAGCTGGATGAGCGAGCTGATCCCGAGCTCCTGAAGCGGTGTGGAGATTTCTTTATGGAGAACGGCCAATACGACAAGGCAGTAGATCTGCTGGCTATTGGCAAAAAGGTAGGAGTGTTGTCAGATGGGGAAAATTATCATCAGAACACTTTTATGTAGCAGTTTTAAAAGGAAAATGCATTAATTGTAATCATGTATCGTCCATGAATAAGACAAGATATACCACTAAAGGTGTAAAAATATTTTTACTTTTTATTTTTTTGAAAATATGTACATTTACAGAATTTTTTTCTGAACATAATTTTAATGCCAGTTGTGAAATTGACCAAATTTCTTCAGTCATAGTAACAATTTTAGGGAAGTATGGGTAAAATATTCATATTATTTCACCTTATTGTCTAGTACTGGGAGGCATTAAAGATCTGTATGGACCAGACCGTGGAGATTAATGAAGACTTGGCAGAAAAACTGACCCCCGGTAAGGACGACCCCGGGATCGACACGATGGAGAGAGTGAAAATCCTGGAGGCCATTGCGGAGGTGTGCATGCATCAGGGAGAATACCACCTGGCTACAAAGAAATTCACACAGGCCGGAAATAAAATCAAGGTAAGCGATGAATTCCAAAGTACTGTAAATCACTTCTTATTCGCTAGAACTTTATTTTTGTGTAATTACATGAGACAGAGTGCTCGAGGAAATATTCTTGGTTATATTAACATTCTTAAAAATTATATAGAGTAGTATTAAAGAAGCATTCAGGAAAATTTTGTCTCGCTAATAAAAATTAAAGGTCTATATTGCGAAAATATGGTGTCACAAAAATTAAAGTGATCTACAGGAATTAAAAAGCTTCTCAATTGCATTTGATGTTGCTTGCCTTTGATTGTGTTTTATTACTCTGCAGGCAATGAAAGCACTGTTGAAGTCTGGTGACACAGAGAAGATTTGTTTCTTTGCCAATGTGTCCAGACAGAAGGAGATTTATATAATGGCGGCTAACTATCTACAATCATTAGACTGGCGAAAAGACCCAGAGATCATGAAAAACATCATAGGATTCTACACCAAAGGGAGAGCACTGGATTCTCTAGCCGGCTTCTATGATGCTTGTGCACAGGTAAAACTGATTTTATCTTCTTTATTTAATTTTTGATTTTGTATTGTATCTGTATTTGGAATTGAATACAACTACATGATAAAAGACAAATATTTTTGTATTGGATGCTATTTTTGACATCTTTTGAATATGATTTATATAGGTGAATATTTATCAAATTTTTATTACATGCAGTAAGTTATGATACATTTGTTGGTAATATTTAATTTGTATATTCAAGGTTGAGATAGATGAGTACCAGGACTATGACAAGGCACTAAGGGCTCTGGGAGAGGCTTATAAATGTCTCACTAAAGCTAAAATGAACGATGAAATGCTACTAGAGGAAAGACTAGCTCAACTGAAAAATAAAATTGCACTGATAAAGAAGTTTGTCACTGCCAGAAGGTAGGAAAAAAGAAGAATTTCATTTTTAAAGGGATACAAGTCCCTGGATAGCTAAATACAAATAAATTATAATTTTGGTGCTAGAATTGTATATAGCATTAATTTTGCTCATGCATATTTATGTGTACTTTATATGTTGATCTTTTTAAAATCATGTCAATCTTTATCTTACTAGGGCATTTGAAGAGAATCCTGAAGAGGGAATAAAACAATGTCAGATTCTGTTAGAGGAACCAGATTTAGAGTCAGGAGTGCGTATCGGGGATGTTTACGGGATCATGATCGAGTACTATGCTCGTAGAGACCGGTGGAAGGCTGTAAGTATCTAATTCAGTAGGAGTTCTTTGTTCAAGAAAGGATGCAACTCAGTTAAAGTATGAAAACTCAAAATTATGCTGTGGGTAACAGCAGAAACCATGTACTAGTAATTTCAAGTTAAAATGATGATTTATGATAAATTGTCATGTTTAATATGGATCTCTTAGAATGAATGTTGTTCACATATAAGTTGCTGTAGAACTACAACCCTTTATTGTAGAGTTGATATGAGAAAGATAATGTGTAATTTTCTTTAATTTACAGGCACATGCTGCGATAGAAGAAATGAAGAGTAGAATACCCAATGTAAACATAGGTTATTATGTCAATATGCGGACTGTGGAGGCAGTGTATCGTGCTTTGGACATTCCAATGGGGGACTTGAATAGAGGCAAGATGAATGGAGTTATGGATGAAGAAGATGGAGAGATTGTAGAAGAGGAGGTCGACAACATTTACGGACACGATGAAGTCTGATCTCCTGAGAATGATGTGTGGATCTGAGACGTCTCCATTCCATCTGACTACTGTGATACTCCTACTTGTGTTGTGATACAGCTGTGTTTATCTGTTGCCATGGCAATTCACCTCATAGCTAGCTTTAAGAACACCCACCTTCAGTTTCTTCAAGATCTGATTTTCCGCCCAATAATGTTTTGTAAAAAGATCTTTATATTTTCAAATTATGATATTTCTTATTCCTGATTTTTTTTAAAAACATATCTGTAAAAGTTGTTCGTTCTTTTTCTTTATTGAGCCCCAGTGTCTGTTTTAATTATTTATATGTTTTTTTTTTTTTTAATTTGTGGCATTTTGTTTTGATGTATACATCATATGACATTATCTTAGTGCATTGTACCTTATTTGGTCAAAAAGAGAATTGAACTGAGTTCTCTCTTTTAAAATGAATATTTTGTAATATGAATCCTATAAAATTTGTTAAATACTGATGTACATTTGTGTTGCGAATCCTGACCTTGCAGACTCATTGAACTATCACATGCACACTGCCAAGTGGAAAAAAAACTTTTGTTGAAATATTTTGGGGAAAAAAAAGGTTCTTTGATGATTTCTGAATGCTATGATAATTTGAAAAATCAGGAAATTGAATTGCATATGGGGCATTTTTAAATATTTACTGCACTGATCAGTGATTATAGTATAACTTGATTATAAAGAACTCACTTATATTGAAAGATGGGTTAAAACGAAACTTTTACAATCCCTGTAGAAGATTTTAAATTGAATTCTGTAATCTAGTTATAAATATTTATTAGGATGATCTGAGAAAAATGACTTGTTATGAGTTTTCTTTGATTTTTTCTGTCATTTGAGAAGCATATTTCACCAGATAATCATGCAACTAACGGAGGTGATTTATGCTAGAATTTCTTTTGTTTTTCTTCTTGGGATTATTTTTGAATTGCGCATTCTTTATCAATTCACATTTCTGGTTGTGTATTCGTAATTTTTTTTGTTTTATTTCCTGCCTCTTTTGTCTGCTGATTGGTTTTTGATATATGACCGCCCTTCAACATTGAAGGTGATGAGAAATGCTACTATAGTTTTCAGTGTCAAGTCAGAACTTATGTCTATTCCATCCAGGTCCTGTAAAAGGACCCTATCCCCATTTAAAATTTAATTCCCTGAAGAAAAAAAATCAGATAAAAATTCTCTAATGACAAGCAGATTGAATAATTTAAATGCTTTTTATATCAAATAAGCTGAATTTTGAGGTTATAATGACATGTCAAGATTCAAGTAGAGAATAAGCTACAATCTACCTCTTTAATCTATAGTTGAATAAAATTAAATTCATTAGTTTAACTGTATTTCCAAATTTTGCCACTTAGTCAATTTAAAATTCCAAATGAAAGATACAATATCCTTACAATATCCTGTACCAGAAAGGCTATATTGGCCAAGCAAGTAACTCATTTTCATGATTTTAAGATTTCCATTCATATTTTTGGAAGTGTTCACTGTTTTATGTTGTACAGATGATTTTTTTTTATGATTTTTTTTTTTTGGTAGAAGCTAGGTTGTTAATTATCTATTTATTGACCCTGTCAGCATCTTTGTTAGTGTTGTGATAAGTTATTTATATGGGACAATGTCTGACAGTCTCTTAATGGTGTGTTAGTGTGAGTACAAGTCTCCAATGTGGATCTAGTGCTGATCACATGACCTATGACATCAGATCATGTGATCGAGTGTAAGACTGTATCTTGTAATGTAACAGTCATGTAAGACTGTATGTTGTAATTAAATAATATTTCAATAGTTCTGTATCAATCTGGTGCCGTCCATTTTCTTACTGATTAAATTGGGAAAGTATCATTTATACATGCAGTAATAAATGCTGAAAATGAACTGTATTGCTTTTTCTTCTTGTTTTATTATTGTTGCATCAAGTTCAAACCCTGTATAAATTTTATCTCTTAGCAAAGAACTTTGCCAACATGAGCTTTATTTATTTAAGCAAAATGAATCATTGGAATTAGGACCAGTGCATTCTTCACGAATGCAATGATTGGGTTACAATACAAACAAATTAATTAGATGCATTTTACATACATGTATATGAGAAGAACTGTATTGAACAGGCACATTTAGAATATGACAATACTCATTATAAAAAATTTCAAGTACTCCAGGACCCCTTAACTTCTTCTGACTGTCTGTCATCCATCCCAATTTTTCAGACCAGCGAACTACAGATCTGCGCTAATTCACAAGTTGACAAATCACACGTCTATAGATTACAAAGTTGTTCATCGATATAATTTTCTTTTCCATTTTGCACAGGATAGTTTAGATAAATAAGTTGAATGTACACTATATATATGATATAAATATTCATCTTTATGTGTGTTTGAGAAATAAAAGAGTTGACCCTTTAGGCTTTCCATGATTTAAAGACGCGTTCGTTAGTGACTGTTGCTTTTGCATCGGCAATCGTTCGTTTTGCAACGGGGCCTGTTGATTTTGCAGTTAAAAGTGTTGTTCTTTCTCATTTCCATTTCCATTTCAGCTTGGACTTTCAGTCAGGCGTGGTATTCTCGACGTTACTTAATTAGCTTCTGAAATTTACACAGTTTTCCTTCAATGTTGAAATAGAAATGGGATAGAAATTCGGGCAAATGCCAATTTGTGTATCGAATAACCAATAACAGTGTCTCGTCCGGCAAAGAGGTGATATTAATTTCTTAACCAATGAGAATCTATTTGCCATTTGACAGACGCCAATTACATAGCGCCAAGAATGCCACGCCTTACTGAAAGTCCAAGCTTACCTGGAAATGGTTCTACTTTGTATTCGAGTATGGTTGTACGAATTGTTTCATTATATTAACGTCATTTTACCCTTTCCGTTGTTGTTAGCTCAGTTCCTTACTCCGATACTTTGGAGCGTTTTCTACGCATTGACGTATCTTGCGAAACCGATTTACTGTATGTACGGAATTTTATCTCGTATAAGGATTGCGGGACTAGTATGTGTGTGTGTGTGCTTCTGAAAAGGTTCAGGCCTTGTTAATCAGGGGGAGGGGAAAGATGGTTGTCGGTTGTGTTTTTAAAGCAATTTTGTATTACAATGTTCAGAAAAAAAGACATAACAATAAGTAAATAAGTTTTTAATTTAATTCTATAAGAATATCGGTTGATTTATGTATTAAATAATTAAATAATAAACTTTGCCATAGTTCTTAAATAAACGCACTTCAATGCATGGAGAATTCTATAACCAACTGGCCGAGCTGCTTATGTTGCAAAATCATGTGGAATATATAGTTCAATGCTTTGTAGTAGTTAAGTGCTAAGAAGCCATATCAGCCTTTAATGGCCAATCGTACAAAAGGATTCTGTTGCCTTATGCGATTCATTCACACGAACTTCAAATTAATCGTGCAGTCTGGAATACAGCATTCAATATTCTGCGAAAAGCATATGTCTTCAGGCGACAAGGGGGAGTCAAAGGCAGAAAAACTAGTGAGATTTCAAGACATACGATATCAGAGTCTGGGAACAAATAATGAAAAGCCTGATACACGACACGAAGTCATCAGTGACTGTTATCAAGTGCTCAGAAATGCATTAACCTTTGGCAAATATATCTTTTTTCTAGAAGATAATCAATAAATGGGTAAAAATGGATACCTGGAATCAAAGCTCAAATGAATCGCTTTTGAAAGTTACGACTTTGAAACGAAGATAAAAATTAGGAGAGGCACATTTATTCCAATTATGTAAACTAATTGCAAAACATATTATTTATTGCGCCCATCAGAGAATGTTGGTCTTAATTTGCATTTACTGTACAAAACAAGTTCGTTGGATTAAAGCGCGCGTTCTATAACCCCCTCATTGTCATTACGCCACAAATGATAGCATAATGTTTGGCATCAAATCCTGGTAATAATTAATGCTCCGGTATTCTTGTATTTTTCACACCTTTTCCCGGATACTTCGAACCAGATGACGCATGGTTTGGTATAAAAATTCATTGCCCGGATATTGTTTCTGTCGCTGGCATCACGACACAGCCATGCACGTGCATTTACCTGCGTTTATACCTGTGGTGTTGAAAGCTAATGGGATTCTCGTTGTCTGTTGCCGGTAATGAAATTTCAAGTTCTAGGCCTTCAGGACATGAATGTGCCTGGATTTTTATATTTTATCGTCACAGTAATTTGAATTTAGATGCTTTATGTATTATAACAACTGATACTGAGTTATCGCCAATTAAAATTTTCCTTTTGACCGTAGGGTGTCTTCTGAGAAATTAGCAATTTCCTAGAAATAATTATTGTGGTTTCATTTATTTATTTTTAGTTCTCGTCATTTTAATGGTTTTACCTGGCCATGAATTTTGGTGATCAAAAATTACAAATTTGTGAAGGTTCATTTAGGTATTGACTGTCATCAAAGCTGAACATGGTTCGTAAAAGGAATTTCTCCGCCATATTCGATTGGTCCCTCGCTATATCCGAGGGCCATTATATAAAACCTTAGTCACTAATCGGTGTAATCACCGGTGTGAAACAGCACTCGGTAGCGACAAAAAATAAATATATGCTTCTAATGCAGGAGAGTAAGATAACAAAGAAATTTACAACAGTTGCACAAGTCAGTGCAGTATTGCAAACAAACACAAATACTTTTAACTGTTTGCAATAAAAGGTAAACAAAGATAAAATATTCAGGTGTTACGAATCAATGCAAAGAGTATGCCCCGGTACTGATATCGTAGTTAGTAATATCGATAAGCAAATTCAGAGAAATGTGGTACCCGCTTTCGGTGTCTTAGTGAGAGTATGGCATGACTTATGGCAGATTGTGTCCATAAGAAAAACCCTTTCACATGTCATTCAAAAGTATTCGCAAAAATAAAAATTTTGGAAATAAGTCAAACATGATGGTCAAAGGGGAAAAAAATCGGAGAGGGCTACATTATTGCAGCTAACGTGGAAAAATCTTGTCACAGGTAATACACATGTCAAATATGAAAACACTATCTCTTCTCAATCAAAAGAAATAATAAAATAGATATAAAGTTTTGGAAAATTAAGTCAAACTTCAAGGTGACAAGGTCAAAAATCATAGAATACTAAGTACAGTGTAGTTAGAAAGGTCTCATAAAGGATATTAACATGTTTAGTATGAAAGCCCTATCTTTTCTCTGTCAAAAGTTATGACCGATTTAAATTAACGTTAATTTTTTTCAAAAGTAGGTTAAACTTCAAGGTCACATTGTCAAAAATCGTAGTTTAATATTTAAAAAGATCTTGTCGCAGGTAATGTACATGAGAAATATGAAAGCCCCATCTCTTCCCATTCAAAAGTTAAAAGTTTTGTGAAAAATCGTTATTTAATATTTAAAAAGATCTTTCTCGCAGGTAATGTACATGCTTTCGAAATATGACACGCTACCACTACGCTACACAGCTCCTGCTTAAAAGTGATAAAAATCAAAAGTATTTACATCCATTGAAATGTCCTGACATGATACACATTGAAACATGTCCCTTCACTTTTGTCTGAAAGTTATGGGGGTAAAAGTTGGGTAAATTTCTCAAAAGTACTGGGTATTAAGAGGTAAAATTGCTGGTATTAAACTAACAATCTACACAGCTCCTGATCAAAAGTTGTAAAAATCAAAAATATTCACATCCATTGAAAGGTCCTGTCACAATAAATACACATATGAAACATGAAAGCCCTAGCACCAACAGTCTGAATGTTATGGCCAAGGTCAAAGTTGGGTAATTTTCTTTCAAAAGTGGGTCAAACTTCAAGGTCAAGAGGTAAAATATGCTGGTACTCAAAGGAAAGTCTCTTCACAATGAATACACATGTTCAACCTTTCTGCCCTCCGTCATTCCACTCGCCAAAAATTCTCGTACGCGAATAAAAGTTGGTTTAATTTTATTCGCGTGCGAGAAATTTTCGCCAGTTTATCGAGAGCCTCTTCGTCGCGGATATCATTTTCTCGATTAATCGTCGTCTCTGATAAACAACAAATTAAAAAAAGGTTTGATCGCAAAAATCAATCGTCCCTCCCCGGTTAATCGCGAAATGAAAGTTGTCGCAAATAAAAGTTGGCATCCAGTATGTGAAAACCATGGCTCCAACCAAATAGAAGTTTAAAGGTAAATGGGCAAGGTTAAAGTTTTTGCGGACAAACAGACAGACAAACGGACAGGGCAAATACTATACGTTCCCGAATTTTTTATTACGGAGACATACAACTGGAGCGAAGACCCATTCATATGGGGAAAAAATATGTTAAAGTATGAGAGAATGATTTTTTTTTTTAACTCTTTGGTGTGTATGCTATTTGAAAGGCAAATAATTTCGATTTCAGTAAAAAAAAAAAATTGGCAAACTGTTGATATTATACTTTAAGCATACTTTAATGTTAGATGAAATATCAAGGGAAATTTAATAATTATAAAGAAATAAAATTTCCACCTTCATATTTGTTGCATCATTTTTGCGATATTTACCGAATTGTGATCCTTGGAATTATGCATATGCCATCTGGCACAGAATTAAACTGAATTTTGTAAAAACTAACGGTAGAACAACTGTGGTAAAACCCTTAAATGTCAAGAATGGACGTTTTATGACGTACATTAATTAATTTGTGCACTGATATGCAATATGCATAAACAAATGCACATTGATAAATAACAAGGTTGTGTTTAAGTTTTTCAAGTGCATAATTTTGTGGAGAGAGAGAGAGAGAGAGAGAGAGAGCATTTAATCACTAAGCTTCTTCACGAGTCAAAATAGAAACAAGCAAATTCAAAGAATTGTGGTCCCCCGCTTTCGGTGTCTTTGTGGGTGAGGTGTCATTTTTGTGACATATTGTGTCTAATATGAACATCCTATCATGTCATTTATTTAGAAATTATCACTGAACTTGATTTTTTTTTAAAGATAAGGTCTTGCATAATTTTTTTTTACAGGTAATGCATATGTTTTCTCTTCTCAATATAAGGAACAGAATGTGTTTGTGGAACACTGGTGACCCCGTATGGCAACATAACGAAGATTAATTTTCTCTTAAATGCAAATTAAATATATTATTACCCAAAGAAGGGTTTTCTCTCAAGAAATACGATTTCATTCCCTCATGAAATAACATTTTTTGAAATAATCTAAAGGGTTAATTTTCTTAGGTTTATAAATCATTTGTGAACCCTTACCCTAACCGTTCAAAAGTTATGGCCAAGGTCAAAGTTTAAAAAAAAGGTCAAACTCTAAGGTCAAAGTCAAGAGTTAAAGTTCTTGGTATCCAATGAAAGGTCATCTCACAAGAATTACATATGTGAATTTTTAAAATTATGGACAAGGTTAAAGTGTTTTACCTTTTAAAAGTTTGTTGACATCAAATAAAAGGTCTAAAGTCCTTTATTTCCGTTTGCCCAAGGTCAAAGTTTTTGAAAAGTAGGACAAACTCCAAAGCCAAAGTCAAAGTTCTTGGTATCCAATGAAAGGTCTTCTCAAAAGATTTTGAAATATGAAAGCGCATATATTTGTCAACGTTTTTAAAAATTTTAAAAATACAACAAAAAATACAATGAATGGTTTTCTCGAATTACATATATGAAAATTTTGTTTTTATGCTTATAAATACACAAAAAATGTCAAAGTTGTTGGTATCCAATGAAAGGTCTTGCCACAAAGACTACATATGTGAAATATGAGAGTCCTAGTTTCTATCATTCAAAAGTTATGGCCAAAGTAAAAGTTTGGAATTTTTGTTTAAAAGTGGGTCAAACTCCAAGGTCAAATTTGAAAAAAAGGTCTTGTCACAAAGAATACACATGTGAAATATGAAAGTCATAGCTCCACTAACTCAAAAGTTATGGGCAAGGTTAAAGTTTTTGTGACCGATTGAAACAATGCTTTCACTGTTCTGTTGCTTCGAAGTAAAATAAAACAGTAAACAATTTACTTATTGTATTTATTACACGTACTAGTATGCCATTTTTTGCATTTTTTTTATATTTCTATCATATATTTTTTTCGGCATCTGACATTACCAATATATTTTTTTCGGAGAGCTACAGACCTGCAGCTACACAGGCACTTGACATTTATACTTATTTTTCTTGAACAAGCATTTGGAGTTACTTATTTTTCATGCACAGGCACCTGACGTTACTTTTTTTCTTGCACACCTGAATATATAAGAGGCACCTCTTACTTATTTTTCTTGTATATAAAAACAATTACCCCACACCTAATATATTTCTCATTAGAAAAATAGGTAACGTCAGTATTAATATTTTCCCTCATAAAAATAAATTACAAATATAAAACGTAAATTAGCATTTCTCAAAATAAAATAAAGAAGGAAAGCTTTCCCTGAAATCACATTCAAGCCATGTCAAAACACCATAACAGCTAGCCTTATAGAAGTTATGTTGGATTTATATATCTAGTTTAATATTAGCCTGTCCCTTCGTATGCCCGTTCAACCATTTTACGCTAGATCTTCTACCCCCCCCCCCCCCCTTACTATACCCTGAAATCACTGGCTAAATGGCCATGTCGTCTTGCAGACCCCTACCATTTTAAAAAGTCAAACTCACACACCACTAAAAATCTATATATTTAGTGCACGGATATTATTAAATATCTTTACAAACGATAAATGTGGCTTTCTATAGAAGTCAACTTTTTCATGTGCAGACTTGAAACTTTCTCCTGGGATGTTTAAATACCTGACATACAGGCTGACTGTTATTGATCCGCCTATCGAGACTAAATATTGCATTATCTATAAATAATCTCCAACAACTTTAAAATCCTTATCGTTTAAAAACGGCTGGTGACTCTCTCGTAATACAGGGTCAAGGGTTATACATGGTTGACAGGATTTTAGTTCCTTGTCAAACGGTGTAAACACATGGCAGTGAATGTTGAAATACCCTGAAAAACATTGACTACAAGTTTACCGACGAATGTCGTATTGTTTTATTAATGAAACGGTAATACCATTAAAGGATTTAGGGACATTTACGTATACACGCTAGGCAGTGGAAGTTATCGTAGGTAAGAGAGAAAGATGAAGAACAGAAAGGAGAAGAGTGTGCAATCCGATGAAAAGAATGTAAATAACAACGAGGGACCTGAATGTCGACAAAAGTTTTACTCGAGATTGTGTGAATTAAGAGACCAGGCCCGGGGGAGGGGCATCGGACAGGACTTAGTAGCTCATGTGTTCAAATCACGGGGAACTTTGAAAATCCAAGCTCAAGAGAATAACTCATGGTTCAAAACTATAACAATGGCCTTGACCTTATCTGTGATCATAACGGCAGGGGTCATGACCTGTGGTGGAATTGCTTTGAAATTTTTTGGGTTAGACGAGGAACTATACGAATTAATTGCTGAATCTCGCTGTATTGTTGAAAATGGGGGATTTACGATTGAAGTTGCTCGTCCCCTGACAAATTGTGACTGTTGCAGGAATCTTAAAGAGTTTCCCGTAGAAAGAAACATTACCCCCGAGGACTTTGTGAAGAAATATGCCTATACCGCTGTGCCTGTTCTTATCAAAGACGCAACTCATAACTGGACAGCTATGACCAACTTTAGTTTTGATTTCTTCAAAAATGTATATACGAAAACAAAAGGCGCCTTGACGACTATTGATGAAGAATGCCAATTTTTTCCATATAAAACAGAATTTGAGACTCTGGGCGAAGTATTTAACATGTCTGCAGAGAGAGCCAATTTTACAGCGGGAGAAAAACCTTGGTACATTGGATGGTACGTCTATAAGCTTAACATATTTTTTAGGACTTTATTGTCAATATTTAATGTACATTTTAGGTATTAAAATACATTACCTGAACCGATGAAATCTTAATGCAAATTGTGTCAGACTTCGATGGCTTTTATATTTGGCATCAATTAAAAAAAAAAAAATTCTCCTAGCGTTGATACGAAATATACTCATGAACATTACAAGTCAAAAACATACCTTGAGGTTAATTTATCATATAAGACACTATTTTCAATTTTTCATAAGCAAGAAAACAGTAAAATTAATTTATTGCCCACAACATTAAAACTGACTCTAGTTTGACATAGATATTTTAACAGCACTGAACCATGTGTCATTTTGCATTTTTAAAAAAAAATGTTTTCCAAGTTAGAATTATTTAAATGTTAAGGAGAAAGCAAAAACAAACAAACAAATTAAAAAAAA
The DNA here is from genome assembly GCF_032062105.1 of Saccostrea cuccullata. Taxonomy (NCBI): domain Eukaryota; kingdom Metazoa; phylum Mollusca; class Bivalvia; order Ostreida; family Ostreidae; genus Saccostrea; species Saccostrea cuccullata. The sequence continues at coordinate 240,357 of NW_026929644.1, read as the reverse complement.
AAAGTTCGAAAAGTTTAATATAGTAAATATAAGAAGTACTTAAACCATTTCGTGGCGAGCATGCAACCGAAACTTGTAAAATGTTCTCTCTCTCTCTCTCTCTCTCTCTCTCTCTCTCTTCTCTGATTTTGATGCAAGAAAATAAAAACAAAAAAAAATTAGCTGTTCCATTGTACTTATCTAAAGAATTTGAAAGGGTTTTTTTTCTCTCATAAATTCGTAGGTCTGTCCAGAATGATCTAAACGAATTTAATGACACTCTAGAAAATAGCTGGCTCTAAAATGTATATAATTTTGCGAAAATGTGGGGAAAACCAGCATGTTCACTCCACTTTATCATAGAAGAAGAACGACAACTCTGTTAATTAGTTTTCTGACAAATATTAATTACTGTACTGAGTTGGGTTTTCCAAAGGTCTTCAACTTGCGTTATCACAAACCCTTTCAGATTGATTTAAAAAATGTAGATCTCATAATAGTAAGATGTTTCAATATTGCGCACTTTACAGACGATAAAATGTAGAAATATGTTTCAATATCTTATTTTAATCTCGCAGAATTTAGTACGTTGTCGTGTAATGTTTATACATGTAACCGTACATAATCCATATATTAAACAGTAAAAAAAAAAAAAAATAATCAACAGCTCTTGTGCTCCCAGTATCTCTTCATCGTTTCTATCACAAGGAATATATTATTTCATACCCAAAATCTGCATGATTTTTTTTTTTTTGTAGCAGTAGTTTATAGAAAGATTTATTTTTCATACGACCAAAAAGCTCTAAATCTAAGTAAAAGCATTGATATATCTATGTTGATATTTCAATATCAATCATAGGCGTCGGAACCGGGAGGGGGGAGGGGGGGGGCTACGGGGTCTTAGCCCCCCGCTTTTTTTGCAAATATTTACATTATATAGGCATTGAAAATTGGGGTTTACCTTTTTTGTTGGTTTAGCCCCCATTTCAATTAGCCCCCCCCCTTTCAATTTGCTTCCGACGCCTATGTCTATCATATCTTAGTATACAGCCATCAGTGCAGCGGTTGATATATACAAAAGGATTATTCAAGGGTTCAATTCTCTGAAAGAAAGAATTCTGCCAAAATGACCATGACTAAGTACAGTGGTGCCTTGCTATCCAGGACGCCTCCGTCCCGAACGATAAGTGAATCACTTCTTGAAAAAAAAAAGAAATAAACAATACATTACATTGATTTTGATTTTATAGTTTTAATAAAGAAAATGATATTTAAAAAATAAATATGATTCACGAGAAAGAAAATGAATTCTTGGCATTTTTGTGTGAAGACTGCTTTTTTTCAACGCAGGATGTTTTTCCAGCATCGTCCTTGGCCTGTGACTATCTGAGCTGACCAATTTTAATTTTGTTTTATTTCGCCACATTTATATTTATCCAAGTCCATATACATGAAAGATGTATTCAATATAATAAGTTAATATGTCCAAATGACTTAAACCTGCTTAATGTATGGACGAATTCGTTTACTTGGGGGAAAAATACTTATATTTCATCTCTACTTCGACTGAAACAAAAAGCTAGAGCAGTCATCCTGACGAAAACATGTAATCCATCATAATAAAAATTTAAAGTTTTACTCAAATTGATGCAACAGGTTTTAGTCAATATCCTTATATAATGACACTCAATACCTGATACAAGTCTTCCACATATGTTGCTGCTGGTCCGAATGATTAATACGACAGCGTGCTTTTGTTGATTGTTAATTGTAAAACAAACCAAGTAAAATATCAATATCCCCTCGATCGGTCATATAGATACTGTAAACTATATATAATTATATGTAAATTATATAGACGTCCAGGTATGATTGCCATATGGTACATGGGTATGAAAAAAGTTTCAGTTCCTGTTATAATAAGGGCAAATTGTTAACTTTACTTAATTGAGCCAAATCTTAATTCATATTTACAATGTACTTTCTCATTCCTTTTGTTTTCTTAATGTCAAGTGAACAATCATAACTAGTATTAGCAACTTCCCTTTCATAACTGGACCTGAACAGCAGTTTGAGCATGCATTTATACTTCTATCAAGAATTTTTTTAAAACAATTGTTTACATATAACTGTTAGAAAATGCTACATGGAACGTTTGTAGATAACCAATTAAAATTTACTAAACTTTTAAAAAGCAATTTTGTAAGAAAATGTTTTGATCTATCAGAATTTTCAAGACTTTTGCAAGGCTATATAAACATTTGGCTCCTTAAAAATGCTGCATTTCAAAACAACAGACATAACCACTTAAAATTCATGAGTATGTGTTTAAACTCAAGTTTAGTCGCATGATGATTTTAATGAAGTTGACACATTTTTTATTCATTCCCAGGAGTAATTGTCATTCGGAAGTGTCCGCCATATTACGTCAGCACTACAACCGGCCATACTTTCTTCCGGCTGACTCCGAATCCAGTTCGGTGGACTGGATGTTTATGGGCGGACCCGGACTCGGAGCATTTGTCCACGTGAGTGTGAACGGTTTCTTTTAGAACATGAAATATGAAATAAAATACCATATTGTCAAATAAAGTTAATGAATTAATTAAAATGCACCACAGATTCTTGTGAACATGATCCCCTCCTCTCAAAAAAAGAAACAAGCACGGATACAGGATTTTTTTTCCAGGAGGTCCACACCCCCCCCCCCCCCCCAAATTAAAAACCACCAGACATTTCTTAACAAGCAAAAAAAATGTTGAAAAAAAATTAAAAACCTATTTCGGGGTGAGATGGGGAGGAGGCTTCTTTATACCTACATTTTGTTTGACTTTCCATAGGTGTCAACTTAACATAGATTCGCCTTTCCAAGGGGGATCCGCGCTTTTTAGGGGGTCCAAGGCACTTTTAGCTGCTTTAGTATATACATTTGATAACTTTGCATATTCCAAGGCCCCCACCCTCTCTTGTCTCTAGATCAGCACATGGAAAACTTGGAAATAAGAGACAGAGACACTTTTTGTATTATGAACAAGTTTGATTTTACTGCATAGATTAGATATAAAAGTTTAGCGATATCGAACTTGGAACCATTTGCATCTAAGCTAATGATAGCTGCAGAACTGTAGCTCTCCGAAAAAAATACATGTATATTGATAGACCGGACTCCGGTCAATCCATATATATTTTTTCGCCGGGAGAGCTACAGTTCTGCAGCTAAGCTAATAAGGCCTATGATAGTAATTTACAAAAAACACTTTCATTACTGTACATAGATTTATAATTTCATAAGACTGTAATTATTAAATTAAATGTTTATTTATTTTATTACTATTAAAGTACTGTACGTGTTGTATCTTAAATTTTTTTATAGATACATGTAAAGCAAATAATAAGTATTCACTTTTGTGATAAATTTTGATCGCTTTCATTTTCATTATATTAAAATGAAAAAGATTTCCATAATAATCTCTATTTCAAAATATATAAAATTGCTGATACTATAAAAATAAAATAAAATCAAGGATTATTCCATCGTGTAAAAGTTAAAGTTTGTGTTGAGTGAAGATGCCATTTACGTAATCTAGTTGCCTTGATTCCTAGAAACATATCTGAATTCCTAGAACATTTCTCTAAATCCTTATTGCTAGCTCTGCAACATCCTTCTGTATAGGAGAAAGGTCAAAACATCCGCAACTTACAATTCTTAAAGTCGTCAAATTTCTATGAAATATTGTGATACAGGGTTATGTTATACTTGCAAACAAATTGGCTCAGATACATTTCTACTGTTTTCTTTAAATTTGTCCCCCTAAATTCGCCTATTTAAGCTGTCCAGGGGCAAAATGGACACAAATTAAACAGGGCGAAAATTTTCATGTATGCAGGTATAGCAAACAGTTCTAAATTATCACGAGTATGCAAGTATTAAAGCAAACATACTTGTAAGATGTGACAGTCAGTATCATTTTCAATGTACTTTTGATGCCCATTCATGCTTTATCGCGGAAGAAACAAATCCCCTCTGTGAAAAAAAGGAAAAGGACGAGGGATAATGGAATTGTAAAAGGACATTCCCGTCCATTATCTCCATCTTAGCGGATTTATCTTTCGGGGGATGGCGCATTAACAGCTCTAAATGTAAAAGTGCTTTCCATCGTGAAGAACTGCTTATTTTCAGTCTTTACAAGTAGCAGTTGTGCAATATGCCCCTCAAACTCACACATTATCATAGCATTGTGTGATCTTTGTAAGAACATGGAATTATTTGATGTGTTTACGTGCAATTAAAAAAAATAGTAGGCCTAGACTGACATTTGTCACAAAACCTCGAATATTTATAACTTTTCCCCGAGTTTATTCTCCATATAATTATAACACTATATATAGTATCGAGATTCCTGCAAGTGACAGAAATAATTTTAAGCAACCCAAAAGATTAGTATTTTGTTCCTATCCAAATTACCACGAGCATTTTTTTCATCGTTCGAATAATTTTCAAAGAAGTGGCATTTACAATAAAGGAAAAAATCCAGCATCTCCGATGAGGGCGCTTGCCATAATTTCAAATCACGCTTTTCCAGGAAGTCGGGCGAGCACAGACGTTGATGTTACTTCCTCTATAGCTAATGGAGTCCGTCCTATCAAACACTTCAACAGGAAGTCAGTGGATTATATCTAGAACTCGGAAATCACGATTTTGTCTGCTAATTTACAATATTTATACGTGATTAGACTCACTTGAATGCGTTAGATGTGTATGTTAATATACTAGTACAATGATGCCAAAATGTAGAATATAGTGAAACACATATTGCGTTCCTAGCGGTTTTGATATTCCCCTCTCTCCATCAATTCAATTTAACATCACTATAGACCTATTAACTTAACTACATGAATTATTTTATAAAAAGTTTGAAAAAATGACCACACGCTAACTATGTACAACTATGCAGGTATTAAAAAGATTGTAAACGAAAAGTGTGTTCCCTTGGTCAGTTACGAGGGGCGTTCAATAAATAATGTCATTAGCTCGATGACATATAACATAGAAATCATATGACATTAAGCTAGACTTTCTCTCATTTTTGAATCTTTAATGAATTGATAATAGTTTATGTGACCACTTTTCATCACATAGTTTAACCGTGAGAAGCTGGGAAACAAGGGCTACTCGAGACACTGCATTATAAATGAATGGTAAAGAATCAGTAAACTAGAGTGACAATAAAAGCTTCATTAAAGCTGCTGTAAAACGTGTTAAAAATCCCAAAGAAATTTTCACTGAAATATGTGACATTTACAGCAACCAATGCCTGTTTTCTAGACAAATGAGCAGGTGGATTTAAATAATAAAAAATTATATAATGGGCATCAAAAATGGGTACCGTCCTTGCCAACAAAAATTATAACAACTTATGTGCTATTTGCCCAATTTCAACAAATAATATCTGTTGATGTATGACTGACTTTAAGACAAATAGCAAATTTGATATACATCATATCGGGAGTAGTATACAATGTTTTTAAGAAACGTTTGACAGTAAAAAAGCTTGGTACTCAAACATCGAATATTTTGAAAAATGTTTAGTGAAAACGACAGCGTGTAGGCATGTCTTAACAATTATTTTAAAATATCAGTAACTGTAGTTATCCAAGTTTGTTTCATATTCAAACAGATATATATATATATATATATATATATATATATATATATATATATATATATATATATATATATATATATATAAGCAGCAATGGTCCAACAAGAGCAAAGGTAATTTTAGAACACAAAGACAGATTTATATGCAATTTTCTTAAATATTAGTGGCACTTTTGTTCAATTTCGTATTCGGGGAGACAGTAATTTTTAAAGAAGTCTAGAAAGCATTCTTTTTGCAAAAAAATCGAAAGGTTTATTAGAGGAAGAACCTAGAATCAGGAATCCACTACATTACATTTCTTCATGAGCTAATGGAGTCCGTCCCTCACACACTTCAAGATTAAAGAGGTTTTCTAGATAAAAAGAAAGTTAATATTTTTTCACATCAACAATATTTGCTAGATCTTTTACCTTTTGACTTGTTTCTATTTCCTAACATGAAAAATACCTTTCAGAAAGATAAAAACAAGTCCAGGAAATCATTGGATCTGCTTTTTTCCTATACTAAGGGTCATCCCAAAAATGTGTTTTAAATACAATCAGAAATTAAATAAAAACTTTAACGGACATCTATTTTAATCAAAAGAGATTAATAAGTCAAATCATGAAGACTAAATCATTAAAAAGCGTCTTTTGCTTTTTTCAGATTGTAAACCGATGACATTGTGTTATTGAACGTCAGTTATTTATTAATTCGTCACACCCATGACATATTGATTGGTCTAACATATTCCTACATATTTGCAGTTAGACTACGTTCAGCGCCCATCCTGGCAGGCCCAGATTTCTGGACAGAAGACGTGGACTTTGATCCCGACCCCTGAGTGCGAGGACGTGTGTACTGAACTAAACGTCACAGTCAGTAAAGGGGACATCAGTAAGTATCAGTCAACAGGTGTAAAGCGACTTAATTATACGTTATACTATCAATAAGGAAAAATAAGTTATTTAAGTGAAAGCATTGCAGGAACTGGTTATCACTTACGAGATTTTAACAGTATTAAAATGTAACACTCGAAGCAGGTACTTTATCAGTAAGTACAAAAATGAGTTTCAAGAATGAGCAATGTCAACAAAATATCAATAAATGTTTTCAGTACGACAGATTTAATGTATATCAGTAGGGGTATAACATCTTAATTGCATGACAAATTCTGATAGCAAAAGTAAAGAGTACTTCATTTGTAAAGGTCATTGCAAGGGGAGGGAGGGGGGATGAATAACCCATGTAGGCGGGATTCTGCTATTTTCTTCAATAAAAAATCTGTTTGCACAAATTCTTGGCGGTCATTACCTTCAATATTGATAGTGTCACAGGATCATTATTTACTATTTACTATGGTTTAATTTGCGCATGCGTCATTTCATTCATTCACACATTCATGGTTTGTAAGTTCATGACCTCTGATGTCATACGGTGAGTATGGAATGTGTATGGGTGTGTTTGACTGGTTTTTCCAGTCACTGCGCATGGCTGGCGCGAATTTTATTAACCCTTGCATGAAATAATATTTTTATGACTTCGTATGAAAACCCTCTCAGAGACAGACGTTACTACTGACTTACATCGTATGTAACCTATGCTTATATAAATAGGAGTGTTAAATTCTGTCTACATGACCACCATTGATGATATATACCATACCATATTGCCATATAATACTACTTGAAGTGATGAATCATTATTAAAATATAATTGAACAATTTATCTGAGCTGTTTGTGTTTTGGAGAAATACGAATTCACGTATTGTGACTTATAAGAAAGTTACACCCTATGACAATAGCAATCACTGGCTATAGTAACCACAATAGTACTTGTGCATAGAAATACAGCAATGGATTTTCCTGTAATACACAGGGACGAAGTATCGGTCAATTATTGGGGGGGGGGTCCCAGTCACCCTTTCTCCAATCGTTTTACTGTTAATTTCTTTGTTTTAAAGTCAAATCCTTTCTAGCAAATTATCGCATTTAATTATTTATGTATTTTTTTGTAAAAAAAATGGAATCTTACATCCCCATCCATCCCCAACAAAAAAGGATATCCAAGTTTAGACAATTTTCGAGTTATGACACCCCCTCCCCCTTTTTTTGCTTCTCTCCTTTGAAAAAACGATGTATTTTTAGCCTGATATAAAAGATATAACTACAATTTAACAACAACAACAACAAAAAAAAAACAATATTAAGATATATATCACTGTTTATGAATGCGTCCCTTCCTCGTAATTTTTCCCCATTACGTTTTATAATGTATTTTAAGCCTACATGTAATCAAACGGACTAGCGGCCTTCGGTGAGTAACATCAGTAAACAGCGGAAATTGACACTAATCGCCACTCCAACCTTTCCCACATTACAAGTTTTTTCCTCCGAAACAAGAAAAGAAAACCAACAATCCTCTCTCACTCTTTCCTATGTCCTTTGTCAAGGACCTCATCTTGAGAGGCTTTCAAGTACCTAAATATGTAACAATGTAGATTCCTCTATTAAATAAACCACTTTATCTGAAATTGTGTTGATTGAACCACATTCTATTTCAAAAGTCATTTTTTTATCTTGCCAAAACTTGTGCGTTTCGAAGATGTATATATATATATTTTTTTTCAATTGATCAAACTGCTATGATGAATACTCTTCTTATTGCAGTCGTGCTGGATACAAACCAGTGGTACCACGCCACTTACATCCACCCCGGAGAAATCAGTATCACCATTGGGTCGGAGTATGACTGAATAAACCATGAGATTAAAAAAAGAAGTCTTTTTTGTGCTTTTTCTACAAGTCCCCTCATATGTATATGGGTAGTTTTTTTTTGTTCTCTGATACATTAACAAAGATAATCAGAAATCAGCATGTTAGAATGCCTTTGGCAAGAAAAGATTAAAAATTTTCACCGTAGATCATTATTCTTCTGCTTACTATTCCTTTCTTTTTTTAATAAATGCTTGTGATTTCCAAATTTATAATTAAGTGCACAGAATTTCAGTACACCTTGCTGAGCAAAATTACCGGTAAACAGAAATGAAAATTAAACTTGACAATTTCATAAATGAACGGTAGTCATGTACTGTAGCTAAGGTAGAGTTACCTCTCATATCAGAGTAATAATGAACCTTAATCTTCACAAAATTTTAACATGGTTCATGATGGTTATATGCCAACATGTTTGGTGAATCAATAACTTGAATTAAATTGAAAATTTCTCAAAATGACACAGACAAGAAAATGAAAGAGGATTTTAAAAATTGCTAAAATTTATTGAATGACATACTTGACAATTTTGTTAACATTTTATAAAACATGGCAGAGGATATATTGTTTCTCAGAAACTAAGTGATATATCACCAGTGCCAATTTCCAGATAAATCACTTTATACAGAGCAAGAAGTCATGACCAGCATTCTGAAGGAAGTACTTGGAGTAACAGCACAGAAATTTAGAGCATCTACGAAACAAGTACATAATAATCATTATCAAACAAACAATTACATCAAACAAACCTGCAGAAAAAAGGAGGCTCTAGTTTCATTTTCAGCTTGATGCCAAGTGCATTTATGTTGGATATCAAAAGTGAAAGTAACAAGATCACAAAGGTAGTTATAGTATATAAATATATATATCCATATATCAACAGCAACATAAACATGTCAAAATAACCAATGAGAGAGTTAAGGCTCTCTTTTATTTAAGTAAGTCCCTGCTAGCTAAGACTAAACATTAAATGGTTAACTGAACTGTATGGAGAACATTCTCAGCTTATCTGGCCTGTCATTATGCAAACTACCCTTCTCAAAAACACATAGCTACTATTTGTATGCATTAAAAAAATATATGTAGGACATCTGATAATTAGTGACAGAAAGGGGAGGCATTATTAAGCATGGAATAAAATTTTAAATTAAAATTATAAAATTATTATAAAAAATATTTTATTAATATGCCAGAGAACTTATGTTATTTGATTCTAAACATTGAACATTGTTTTCAATTCTTTTTTAAAAAAAGTACAAAAAATACCTCATGATCAGATCTGTCCCTTATACTATTATAAATTAACATCAGTGATGTACACTGGCCCCAATCTCATGCTATAACTAATACGATTCAAGTCTCTGGCTTTCTGGTTCCTACTTAAACATGAGAATCAAGGAAAGATCCAATTAAATCTGTCCTATTTTCATAATTCATTGATTACAAAAAGAATTTTCTTACAATTTTCAAATATAATGAATTAAGCAACATATACTGCTAAGAATGTTAATGTATGTACAATGAGTATCTATGAAAAATGAAGTTTATACAAATACATTTGTACACATTTGATCTCTTTAGAGAGAAAAAAAATAACTTGATTGGAAAGAAGATCCTTTTCTGAGACTTTCAACATAATGGGGGGAAAAGCCTGATATTCATGATCTTAGACTGGCATATGCAATAAGGCTGGCACTCTATGGCTGACAGAAATAGATTTTCCATGAGCCCCAATATTTATCACATATACATCAATATGCCACTTTGGACCAATGGTTATCTGTCCAGAAGAGATTGGGAAAGCAACTTTGTCCTTACAAAATGACAATATTACAAACGATTATTTCAAGCTGATTTTCCACATGCAAGAGTCAGTACATGATTATGGGGGGTGGGGGAGGGGGGACTTTAGCTGTCAAGAACTCGGACGTATGCAGCAGGAAACAGGCCCTCGCTTCCGTGTAACTCGCCTTTCCACCAGTTGCTATCCACTTCCTCTAAAATCGTAATCACATCACCTTTACAGAATCCCAGCTCCTCTTCTGTTTCCGCTTTGAATTCGTACTGGGCTGTTGCTCGCTTTTTCTGCAAAGAAAACCAAAATATTAGAAATCCAAAGCAAATAGTCACACAGCACCTGATAGTGGATGTTGTCTCGATTAAACATACTTGAAGCAAAATATATTTTCATTGCAAAAATTGAGAAAGTGAACATAATTTTACCTTACTTCAAAGTTAAGAACATTCAAATATTTTACAACAAATTTATTTTAATACTGCTTGCATTGGTTATAAACTTAAGTTAACTCTACAGGATAAACTGGTATCATGGTACTAGATGTTATGAAGTTTACAGTTAATTTTTATTTAAATACATTGTATCTAGAATAAAAATAAATACCTGATTTAATACAGAATAAAGTTTTATTAAAAATGGAATGTATAAAATGAATAAAAATTTTAGAAAAAGTATATCATAAAAAATATTTGTAACAATCTTTTCATTCTCGAATTTGACATTTCTTTTCTTTTGTGGAATTGATGATCCAGCTTTCAAAAAAAATTTAGTTAAAGGTTTCAAGCTATAAGGTCATTCCCTCAATATTGTGAAACAACTTTACTTGAAATCAATTGTTTTATAATCTAACGGAATATATGATTGAAAAAAAAAATGATGAAAGAAAAAATATATGAAGGTGCAAAAAATAAATAAAACAAATAAAAAAAAAAAAATAAATAAATAAATAAAAAAATGCTCAACAGTTCAGGAATTGTAATGTGTAGAAAACATACATAGCCTTTCAAATTCAAAAATGTTTGCAGGAGGTTAGAGTGTAAGAAAATGGCTTGAAAATTTTAAGAGTGTAAAAGAAAATATGAAAAAAATATTTACTTTTGCAATAGTTTTCCCTAAAACACCATTTAAGCAATATGCATCTATCACTGCCTAGATCACTTTGCATTAAGGCCACACACTCATTTACACTATTTCAATTTAATGTCAATAATGGATGACATGATGTTGAATTTGAAAATAAAAGAAGTTTTTTTTTATGCACCTGTCTGTCTGTCTGTCTGTCTGTCTGTTTGTTTGTCCCCAAACTTTAACCTTCGCCATAATATGCATACTCCACTAATTAAGCTCTTTCAAATGACACCAAGGTCAATGACCTTGTGACCTTGACTGTGGCCTATATGCTAAAAATAGTTTTTTTCTGCAAAATTTAACCTTCGCCATAACTTTTGAACCATAAAAGACTTCATATTTAGTATGCATATTCTACTAATAAAGTTCTTTGAAATGACACCAAGGTCAATGACCTTGGGACCTTGACTGTGACCTATATGCTAAAAATAGCTTTTTTCGAACTTTGTTGCTGCCGGGCGCATAGTGTTTCACAAACACATCTTGTTTTAGATTTAAATAGTGAAAATATTTGTTATAAGTCAACCACAAATGTAAATTGTAGGCAAAAAGTATCATTTTTAAACATATGCACTGTATGAATAAAATATTCTAGCTACACACTCTGTTTAAACCCCTTTTCAACGATCCTTACCATTGCCATTAATTGGCCACATGATGGTTTACTGGTTCCAAACAATGAAACCTACCCTCTTCACAAAAACAACTTTCAAATTACCAGTAGCTGTATCAAAAACTTAAAAAGACCCCATGCACAGTCCCTGTATTTGATCTAATGGTAGTCTTATATGCTACTGCATGCACATGAACTCTGGAGACAAAGCTCATGATGAGGAAATAGTAAAAGTGCACACTAAGTTAGTCAAGAGGAGAGAACAGAGGTCGATTTATAGAGTTAGAACAGATGTCAACAAACAACAAAAACAGAACAGATCACACTCCAAACTCCAACGCCATAGTGGGTTGTCGTCAAAGATCTAACACAGGACCGACTACTCTAGAGGTCATGCGTCAGGGGTCGTCTACCCTAGAGGTCATGCGTCGGGTGTGATGCTACCAACCCTGTTAGTGGCCATATCTTTGAGTACAATGGTCTGTCCACGATTGACAGATGACATCCGATGATATTCGATCAGTTCGTTTATAGAGTTGAACTTGACAACCCATAGGAAATATTTGCCTGCTCCGTCCCTTAATACTTTAAAATGCTGGATATTTTCTTGAAACCTGGAAGAGAAAAAGCATGCACATTTTGAGAGAGGAAAGAGAGATAATATGCATATATATATTTTTTTACCTGGCCCAATTCAACGAGCTTTATATTTTGTCCCCGGACCACAGATGAAGTTTTGTGAAACTCTATTAACTCGTTGACCGAGTTGTACTTTTCAACCCAGAGGTAATATTTGCCTTCTCCGTCCCGAAGGACCTTAAAGTGCTGCACCGCCTCGCGAACTCTGAAAGATAAGGTGCCCAGGATTTGTTGGTTATTTTAGCAAAATTCATCTGGGTGCTGAACAAATGCGTGCAAATAAAGTACAAGTCATTTTTAATACCTCTCGGAACACTAATTTTAAAGGTAGTAGATTAAAAAGTCCTGATATCCCTTATTTAAAAGCTGAATATTCTAATGATAATCACATTCAAAACCTTACTGTCATAAAAGTAAAGTAAACAGATCATTGGTATCCAAATAAATAAAGTGCCACTATATACTTTTGGACAACTATATTTTGCTCAAGATGAAATACACATACGTAAGTTTTTTAAAGTCAAAATTGCCATGATTGCTCTAGTGTTAGAACTGCAAGTATTCTGACATACTGCAAAGGACATTAACAGTGAATCAAAACCCAAAATCTGATGGACCCCAGTTCCTAACAACATACAATTCAAAGAAAAAGTTACTGGCTGACCTTGTTTCAAAATGCCCAAGTCATGTGTATGACTATAAATTCTTAGCATGAGTAAGTTCAATATAAATGTAAATTTTATGAGGAATGGTAAATAATGTTGAGGAAGATCAATAAAAAAACAGTTCCCAGTATTTGTTGATTCCCTCTGCTTTAAAGAAGGAAGGTTTTTCTTTTAAATTAAATCTTTAGATTTAAATGCAAGAATCTAACCTTTAATGATAGTTTTTGACATGTAAATTGTAAGATATATTATTTTCAAAATCAGTACACTTTATATTGATATGAATGGAACAGCTTCTACTAGTCTTCTAATTTGGTTCTACATTTGGGGTTTGATACAGTTGATTAATTTCTTTAATTTCCTTTATGAAAAACTTTATATCTTCTTGGAGAAAATGTATAGATAGACATGGTAGAATCATTTCATATGCAATAAGTATCATATATAGTACAAAAATGTATTTATATAAATATATTAATAGCATTTTCCACTTTGTTAACAATTATCCTCAAAACTGCAGGAAAAAATATGTTCTTGTTCAAGCACAGAAAACAAATATTTATGTAGGGTTGATTAACATTATTAACACTAAACAACCTTCCTGGCCGTGCCCTGATTATTGCGTCAATACTTGACACAAATCAAGGAAATGAAACCCTCATCAAAGTTCTACAAATACGTTCTTCTCTTTAATTAAATCACAATGGCAAGTGCATATAAAAGTGCTGACTGCTATAAAAAGACTTTTTCTTCACAAGAACTGAAAGGATTAGAACTGTGAACCTGAACCAATGCAGAGACTTTCTTCCCAACAATTTGCTTGAACTGTTGACCTTAAATGGTTTTCTTCAAATATTTTTCTTTCATTTTTTAACAGTGAATTTTATGCAAATACATATCATCAACAATTCTTTCATTTCATGATATCAGATATATTTTTATTTGATGCAGTAATTTTTTAGTGGTGCAAATAAATAAAAATCTGGTCAACAGGAAGAATCTAATATACGAAAGTCACGCACATTTTTAAAAATATATTATGACTTTTCACATGCCATTTCTACTTCCATCGAATTAGGAATTGTAGAATTAGAAATAGGGTAATATTATTTGATAAAAATTTAACATTACTGTCATAAAGTATTACATATATTATCAAACTGAAGGTTACCTCTGATATATGCTTTTTATTGAACAGCAGATATTTAGAAACATAGACTTGATATGTTGAATTATTTCTGCTAATGGAGACAAGTTGACAAATGTCTTTAAAATTATAAAGCTATACACCAAGGTTCAAAACTCAAAATGTAAAGTGGACAATGACCTTCATAAAATTCCTACCACTAAAAAGTATATCCAAATAGACAGGTTTTTTTTATCTGAGAAAAATTATATCTGATTCAAAAAATGAATGAAGTATAAATGATTCAAGATATTTGGTTCACAACAAACCCATTCCTACAAGAAAGAGCCTCAGTTAAAAGCTCTGCATTCTTTAATAATACCTTGAACATTACAAGGTGCCAAGTCGAAGTATTTGCCATGAACCTTTAGCATGCAAGGGTATTATGATTCCTAGAGTCACAAATCGAAGTTGGCATTGACTGTTAACTACAAAAGTAACCTTGATTAAATACTGTATAAAATTTTGGCGAGATGGAAATTTAGGGATTTGTCCTTTAAAAAATGATATTTTATATTTAGGGAGAAGTAATTTTAGTGATTTAAAAATGCTTAATTAAGAAGCTATTACAAATAAAATGCAATTAATTTTTAGAGATACTGAATTTTAGCTATCTCAACACCCGTACTAATAATGCAAAAATTACATCCTTGTTAAAAATTCTGCTTATACGGTATTGACTGAGTCAAACAAAAAACCTTTGTGCGCACTATGATTACCATTTTCTTAAAATAATATCATGAGGCATCTAAATTTTCTCATATTACTTTGAAAAAGGTGAACTTGAGGGACAATGCTCTAAAGAGTACATGACTTGACTTTAGAGAGAAGAAAGAAAATTCATCATCTGTGATTCTCTACAGCAACATAGGCCACTTTCAATCTCTACATCAAATGTGAAATTTGAAGGGAAAGTATTTACAAACTTACTTTACTGATATTGAGAATTCTCCTGGAGCACTCTCACTGTTCCTGAGCAGAAATGCCCCGTCTGGATGTATGAAGTTTCCTCTACCGTCTTTCTCTAATAATCGCCTTTCTGCTTCTAATCGAGGAATCTTCCCAGCAAACCACCTATGAGCAGAAATAAAACAAAGTTTTAATAAATCCTCTTGATGTAAATACAGAGAGTATAAATCATGAAGTCTTCACTAATTACAAAATACATGCTGTATCACTTTTTATCACTGTCCACATCATGTATGTATCATAGTATACAACTATCCTCATGCATTTAGCTTTTTACATGTACAACTTCAAAAAAACAATACAATGAAGATATTCTATTCATGACTAACTTCAATTCATAAGATTATTAGTCTTCTTTCTCATTGAACTTCAATATATTGTAACGGCATACTCACGGATGAGGTTTCATTTCTATATAGTTATTTGGTACATATCCCTCTTTACCATCTAGCTCTGCTTTGAACCAATTCTGGTCATCGTCCATACTTAGAATCTAAAATAGAAAAAATGCACATGGATAAATGTAATATAATATACATGTACATTCTTATTACATAATGACAAGTAGATAATCTAGACTGCTTTATTTTTCATCTTATAGACATGGGTTTTTACTTTAAAAATTAACACATGGTACTTTAGTGCCAGGCTATCCAAGTGTGCATAGTTCTGTTGGTAGGATTTGATGGAACATTAGGACCAAGCACTGTGATATGATTTTGTTATCTTGCAAAAGTTACAATTATACATGTACCTTTTATGTGCATGTTCTTGTAAAATTGCTTTTATCTGAGAAATGAATAGGCTTACAAATGCCATGCATGTGGATCTGCCAATTCTCAAGTAAAATATTCCCATGATTTAGTTTAATACCATTTTATTTTGATTTAACATTTCTCTCACTAGTCCTTCCTGTCACAAATGAAATGTTTTCCTGCATAAACTTCTCCTTTTATTTCTTCCAAAAATCTGTTTTGAAAATTCATGGACTCTTATTCAATACTGAAACATCAATTTTTCAAAATTTTATCACCCATATTTTCATTCCTTACATGAAATGAAATAAATCAGAAATTTGATATATGGTATGTGGTAGTTACTGAAATTCAGAAGGAAGGATTTCTTTTACAAGGTCTGAAATTTACTGTACATCCTTTTTTTTATTTTAGTGAACTTTACTGTTGCATACATAAAATCAATTTCGCATCTATTAGTATTCCTCAAGTATATATAAAGCAGTAACAAAATTCACAAACAAAGAGCAAGAGCCACTTTGGGCCTTATTTGGCCCTGAGAATTTCTGAAAAATCAAAACCGCTTAGTTTAGGTTGCAAATGCAGTATTTATCACTTGGAGTGTTGGTGACCATGTATCTATTAATTGTGACGTAATTTCCCATCTTGTCAATGCATTATGACGTCATAAATTGCGTCATTTTCCTCATTTACTGTAAATTCCTTTGAAAATGACTTAAAGTTGAAGCATTTTTTCAATATTTCATATAGAGCACAACCTCTGATCCAAAATATGCAAATACATAATGAAAGCTCTGTTTCTGAAGATCAAAAGACGTTTTCTTTTTTGGATCGTGGGCTGTGCTCATATTTTAATTCTTTGCTGAAGGTAGTCAAATACGCATGTTTTCTGCAAATTTCAAGAACATTGCGATTTCTCAAACCTGTTTTCCAATACATGGATTCTCAAAATGAAATTTTATTATAGAAAATGAAAGCACCAAGTGTCTACTTTATTTTGATATATCATATATGTGAAATGGGAAAGAGGGTGATAGTTAATTAATTGATATAAGTAGAGGGCCATCTTATGCATAAGATGGATTTTGCTCTTTGTTTTGCTAATATAGAGTTAATGTCTGATTTGTGAAAATAATATTATAAGGTGTGGCAAAAATTTAGTGATCGACAGTATATATATCATACATTACGTATTCTACAAATATTTAAACGACGAAAAGATCTCTGAACAAGTTTAATCCTAACTATGACTAATAGTAAGGAATAAGAAAGGGAATGTGGTAAATAATTTTAAACTGATTTTGTTGTACAGTATTTACATTTAACTAGAAAATATTTGAAACTACACACATGTAATCAATTTCCTTTAAAGGTTCATACAGTTTAGTAGATGTAAACAATTGAATAATGAGGTTTTTGTTTATTTTTTTTAATGTATATATATAAATACCGTAAAATACAGGTACATAATTATATGCACATGAGGAAGTCAATGCTGCTTTAAAAAGAATGATGTCCAATAGTGGGGAAGTGGATGAATGGAATACAGTTAAACTCCAAACTGACAAAAAAAACCGACAATTTGAATTCCAGCAAGAACATGTACATGATGTAAGCTGGTATATGTCTTTTTCCTAGCACAAAAGGGTGCAATGATAACCATCAGCCTACCCCCATCTGGACATCCCCCCATCCCTTCCCCCATCAACACAATTCAATGCTTCATCTAGCTGCCTTACTACTTTTTGGCAGACCTGTAGCTCAATATTGTCTAAAGCAGAACTCTGGAATGGACAATCAAAGATTTTCAAACAGTTTTTCAGTTACTTGAAATTGTCAAAGTGAATAAATGTATTTTTTAAACTCAAAGAAAAGTTTAAGAGTTATATCGCCATAATATTTTGCTACTGGCTTAATGTTTTATTGTGTGCTCTGACTGACTGCTCTTAAATTATTCTTATAAGTTAGTTGTAGAACAAAATCTGTCTAGCATTGGTATTTATAGTTCTTTTAATCCTGAAATTTGAACCTTAATTCTTTTCTCTGTTTAAGTTGTGGGTAGCTTGATAATTTGGACAAAGGGCAATAAAGCTTCCTGTATGACTTGTATAAAACATAAAATGTCATTGAAACTGCAATTGGTTTTGTTTTTACTTCAGTCGTTTTGTTCATTAGACCCATTATCACCTTTTCTTAACTCTGAGTCTCTGATTTAATGTAGACTGTGAGTTGATAGTTTTGTACATTATCAACAATTTTGATGCTTTGGGTAGTGGATATCAGCCTGGGTATCTCAGTGAAAACAGCATCCAAATAGTGTTAAAGGTCCCGTGCAGCCATTAATTTTTTTTCTACTTTCTCTAAATAATCTGGTGCTACTGGTCACATATGGACTTGCAGCTTAAAAATCTGCCATGGTCAAAAAGAACTCGGATTGTGTTTTTGTGGGTGTAGACAATTAAGAAGGGAGGAATGGAGAAATTGAGATAGATCTGTCTTGGTAATGGTTCAATTCCCAGTCAAGCCTTCTCTATACTGTCACACAACTCTTGAATCACTCACATTTATGCGCAAAATAATGAAATTTTAAGAATATATGTAATTACACACATTATTGTGCACAATCAAATGCAAGGAAATTAACTACCAAGCCCATCTAATATTCAGATCTTTTGGAAACAGACCAGCAGCTAGAATTTTACAGTAATGAGTAAATTTATTCTTAAAACTTGGTACAATCAATTTGAATCTACTTTGAAAGCATATTTTGTTTCAAACATATATACTGTTTTATAATAACTATTTCCCAGATAATTATGTTCCCCAAACGAAGTTGGGGAACATATTGTTTTTACTCTGTTTCTTATTAAGGTCTTCCGTCTTCAGCGGAAGACCTTTCTGTTATTCTTAGGTTTCTTTTCCACAGTTTTTATTATTTTTTTTCTTACATATTTTGTGCACGCGAGTTCTCGAAAACGCCTTGATCGATTTTCATGAAACTTTCAGGAATGATAGAACATCAAAAAATCTAGATATATATTTTTTTGTTTTGATGACGTCACTTCCGGTTCGGAGATTTCTGCGATTTTGACATTTTTAGAGGGTCACTTTGTCCGGCAATGTTCTCAAAAACCATTGAAGATAGAAGTGTGGATTTTTGAGGGATGCTAGAGCAAACTTTGGAGAAGTGCCTTTTGTATATCACAACTACCGGAAGTACGAAGCGCCGACGCTCGCTATGGCCCGAAAATAGACCTATCGCGAATTTCAAAATTTTTAACATCTTTTCTACGATAGCTTTTTACCTGGAAATATTTTGTTAAAACATATAGAACAAAAGAAGTGTAGAATTCCAAGATCTTTCAAATGATATCTTGTAAAAAGGGCTGGCCCCTAAAATTAAGGGCCTAGAGGGGCCGAAAGTTTTTTCTTTATATCTCAAAACGTATCGAGAATTTGTAATACATCAAAGAAGCAAAGTTGTCCAAAATGTTAAGCTTAATCTTTTGGCGTCTTCAAAATACGTCCGGCGTCGTCACTTCCGGCAAAACCGGAAGTGGTCGGAAAACGCGTATTTTTGCCGAGCTTGGGAAGTTTTTGGGTAACATATGTCTCTGGGAGCATAAAAATTAATTTTCCGTCCGTCGTCGTCACTTCCGGTCAAACCGGAAGTAGCAAAAAATGGCTTATTTTTGCATTAATTAACATAGTTTTAGATGATTCAACCCATTTTTTGGCGTTATTTCTCATTTTTGTTAAAAATGAAAGCTACTTCCGGTCGAACAGGACGGAAGACCTACTCGTTGCTTTGCAACGAGCTTTGCTCTAGTTATTATTATTTTTCTTCTTCCTGGGCACTTTTTTGTCCGCGAATGATCTCGTAAACTACACATCCAACTAAGGTGAAATGTTTTTAGGGTCAGTAGACATGTTATGTAGATTTGCCGAACGAAGGTCATTTTGCGCGCACGTGCTTGCAAGAGCGAGCACGTGCAACACGTTAAATGGCCAATATAATGTATATTGCCTTAACTTTTCTATTTTTTGATGAAATGCTTTGAAACTCATAATGTAAAGATATATTAGTACTATAGACAAGATAACATGGTCAAAATAGCAAGGTCTCACGCGCATGCACGTGCGCTTTGCTCTGATTGGCTGAAACTAAAGTCTCAATATCTTTCTTGTTTTTTAACTAAATCCTTTGAAATTTTGAACATAGCCACGCATTAGGATATCCTACAAAATGATATATAGCAATTATCATGAAAACACGTGCATGCACGTGCGCTGCAATCTGATTGGCTGAAACTTTAAATAGGTATAACTCCCTTGGTTTTCAACCAAGTAGGATGGGATTTGGAACATAGATATATACAATGAACTTCTACAAGAAAGTATGGTCACCATGCACATGCATACACGTGCGTGTACGTGCGCTGCAACCTGATTGGCTGAAACTTTAAACAGCTATAACTCGCTTGGTTTTCAACCAAACAGGATGGGATTTGGAATATAGATATATATAATGGACTTCTACAAGAAGGTATGGTCACCATGCACATGCATACATGTGCGTGTACGTGCGCTGCAATCTGATTGGCTGAAACTTTAAACAGCTATAACTCCCTTGGTTTTCAACCAAACGGGGTGGGATTTAGAACATATATAGATGTAATGGACTTCAACAAGAAGGTATGGTCACCATGCTCATGTATGCACGTGCGTGCACGTGAAATGGGTAAAATCAAAAAAACACTTGAATGAGCGTTTTTTTTATACTTTTGGATTAAATACCTTAATATTTAGCATATTAAAATATATAGATTGTGTAGACAATATGATATGGTCATTACGCACATGCATTCACCTGCGCAAGTGTGCAATGATAAAATTTGAATGAACATGGTACACCTCTGGGTAAATGTTGTCAAAGTCTCAAATGCATAGAGTTCGTCTTATTTAATTACGCTTACAGGGAATATGACTATAAAAGGGAGTTGGGGAGCGTTTGGGGAACATCTGTAACGGTCCCCGTTACAATTAGCACTAGTTACATAATGATATATGCCCCAAAGCAATGTAAACTTTGTTTTAACAACTATTTTGAAAGGGGTGGTAGTTGCATAGTGTGACCTATATATAAGTCCAACTAATAGAACTATTCAAAGCAGTACCGTTATTCAATATTCAAATGCGTAGGTATACTGATTATCAATGACTCATGCTTGAGATCATTGAGAAAAACTACTTATTGTAGTGTCTTCTTGAATAAAATATATTATGATACAATAAGTCCTATTTCTCAGACTTGGTAAACTATCATCGAGGTAATAATCAGACATTGGAAACTTATTTTTGATGTAATTTTCTTCCAGGAAGTCAACTCGCCCAAGTATCCAAAACAAATTAGAATAAGATATGATGGCACCACAATGTATGAATGGAATGCCACTAATTGCACTGAGAAAAATAATCAAATACCTTCAAAATATTATTTTTAGAAAAGCTTAATTCATCATCAGCAGTTGCTCTGAAGTCATGTTTCGCTATCGCCTCCATCTTGACCGTGATAAATTCCTGCGCGTGTTGAGAAGTCCTATATATCTAGTTTCCTTTCGTTTTAGACAAATATGCCAATGAAAGCATAAAAATTATACGAACTTCAATGCTAAATTAAGCTTTAACTCCTTCGAATTTTTGTTTGGAAATGCAGACTATAAGTTCACTTTTGTTTTAGTTTTGATAAAATCTACATTCTATCTCGGAAGGGGAAATCTGGTGATTCATCGAACATTTCGAGCCCGATCGAATTTTTCCAGTAAAAATATTATTTGCATATGTACCATAAATTGTACTATCAGTCATTTTAGAAATAAAAAAAAATCATGTCATCATTAAGATCAGAGGGAATATATTTTCCTCATCCATGCTTTATTAGTGTATTCTTTTAAATTGCCTAATCCAAATACATTTGAATCTGCAGATTGAAAATGTAAAGTATATCATGGACCTATATACTAACTTAGTACATAGGTCCCTGAGTATATGCACTACATGCATGTCCTTAATTAATATTATCACATCCACTTATTTTTTCTATTTAAACATATTTTATTGAACACAATCAATGGGATTGGACACAAGTTATGCCAACTTAGATTGTTCTCTCCAACACAAACAAAAATAACAAAAATATACACACGTGATGTATACAATAATATAAAAAGAAGAAGAAAAAAGGGCTGCAGAGAGAAAAGAAAGAACTTAACCATTATATAAAATTTTACGACACATAAATAAATAAATAAATAAATAAATAAATAAATAAATAAATAAGTAAATAAATAAATGAATAAATAAATAAATAAATAAA
The DNA here is from genome assembly GCF_032062105.1 of Saccostrea cuccullata. Classification (NCBI taxonomy): domain Eukaryota; kingdom Metazoa; phylum Mollusca; class Bivalvia; order Ostreida; family Ostreidae; genus Saccostrea; species Saccostrea cuccullata. Next base: position 217,832 of record NW_026929644.1, on the reverse strand, counting down.
TAAATAAATAAATAAATAAATAAATAAATAAATAAATAAATAAATAAATAAATAAATAAATAAATAAATAAATAAATAAACAAACAAACAAACAAAAGCAATGGCACTTTATATGCATACATTAATAATAATATGATTTTAAAAAAAATAGATTTGTGTTGCGAAGCACTGAATGCCCCGGCTGTTTGACAGTTATATAGGTTGAAATTTCTCAAATGCAAGTAAAACTCAAAGGTTCGTTAAGGCATAAAAATGTTGTTACCCAAAGAAAGGACTAGTTCTCAATGAATATACCTGTGAAATGTACTGACCATTAAGTGATTATATGGTCAAGGCTAACATTTTTTAAAATGGTCAAAGTAATAAAAGAATGAATCGTTTAAACGTCTAAATCGGCCCCCCCCCCCCCCCCCCCCCCCCCCCGATAATTAACACAAAAAAATTTCTAAATACTTTTGTCTCAATATTTTCACCAAACATTGTAGTTTACAAATTTCAATTTTTACTAACATCCACTGTAATTAGGTATTTATCTGATTAATATAGGGGTACGTTGTTTACATCGATTTCTCATAGACTTGATTCAGGCCACATCCCCATTTTGCAGGCCGATTTTTTTTTATATGAGCACATGGATGTTTCAAGTTATCGTAATTATGACCAATGTTAAGAGGTATACTATCATTTACATTCATGAAAGATTGCTTGAAAACTTTAACTTTAACATTACAAAGTTCTGATTTGAAAAGGTAAATTTCTGCATTTAAAAAGGGGCGAGAAAACTGTTATGAAGATTCATTCTTTAAGGGTCAAAATCAAAGTACCCTAGAGAATGTCTTTTCATAAGAAAAACACACGCGAAATATTAAAAAGACCAAGCACCAACTGTTTAAAAGTTATGGCTAAAGATTTAAGTTTTTCAAAAGTAAGCCAAACTCCAAGGTCAAGGTCAAAATGGTTGGTACCGGCCAAAGCAAGGCCTTATCACAACTGACAATGATGTACCTGTGAAATGTGAAGGTCTTGGTACTAACTGTTCAAAAATTCTGTTCAAAGTTAAAGTTTTAAAAAGTGGATATAACTCAAAAGTAAAGGTCAAAAGGCCAAAAATATTTATATTCAGGGAAAGGTCTTATCATAATTCATTTATTTATGAAGTATGAAAGCTCTAGCACCAACTTTTCAAAAGTATGGCCAAGGTTAAAGTTCGGTAAATTCTTGTAAAATTATATCAAACTCCAAGGTCAAGGACAAAAGGCCAGGTACTTTGGTACCCAAAGGTAGGCTTTGTCATACGAAAAACACGTGGAATATGAGAACTATAACACCAAACAGATAAACAGACAAAAAGCTAGAGAGACGGATGGACAGGGCAAAAACTATGCTTCGAGCATAAAAATAAAGTTACGATTTTTTAACTCTACAGGTTAAACCCCATCCTCGATCCCAGCTTTGAGATTAAAGTTATACCTACCGTCTTCCCACAAAGTTTTATCAAAATAGAAAATTTGACACACCATAAACCATAAGCTACTTGACCTGTTTCCTCCAATTCCTAAATCCGCCCTTGGTAGGAATACAAATAATTAATTTTTTTCTATTACAGGAACGTTGAAAAAAGGGGAGGGGGACAGTCAGAGAAAAAAATCCAACTTACGGGAAGAAAAGAAAGAAGAAGATGTGTGTCTGTGAAAAACTGATGCCCCTCCCATACTAGCTAATGACAAGGGTGTAAATTATTCAAATGCAAATATACCTGCAATAATATAACCCTCTCTCTTTTTTGGGGGTGTGGGGTGGGGTGGGTATATCAGATAAAAATCGGAGAGGGCTACATTATTGCAGCTAATGCAATTTAAACTCAAATGTCAAAAGGTCAAAATTATTAGTACCCAATGGAAGGTCTTCTCACATGGAAAACACCTTTGAAATATGAAAGTTTATACGGACAGACAAACAGATAGACAGACAGACACAAACTATATGCTCCCCAATATTCGATTAAGGGGGGATAAAAAAAACGTGACAATAAAACGAGGGGGGCGGCCTTTCAATGAAATATTCAATGCTAAAGATAATGTTTGAGAAAAAAAAACCGGGGGGGGGGGCTGCCACCCTCCCTAGTCACTATTAGCAACGTGCCTGGATTATGTGGTTCTTAAATTCCAACATGCTTCTTCGTATCAACTGGAGCAATCTCCACTTTGCAGGATTTAAGGTCAGACGATATGTTCCCCAAATATCTGTTTGGTATATCTTCATAATGTATAAAAAAAAAAAATATACAAAATTTTAATAACTTTCTGATTTCTAAACTGGTTTCTAATTGTTTTTAAAAATTTGAAACACTAAAAATGTGAGTTTGGCAAAATAAGTTTTTTCCCTTAGGGATTATATAAGGAATGCCATCATCTGGTATCTCGAACAAATGCCTGGTAAGATACCTCAATTTTTTGTGAGTAATGACAAAATCTTGGAAATAATTATGTTATTGAGGAATTTAACGGCTCGTCTGTTAAAGAGGGATAGATAGAGTCAGAAAGAGAAAGAGATTCATTATAACATAGTCAAAGTCATAATTATATGTATCTGAACTCCGGCGGCTTCGACTGAGAGCTTAGCTTTATGTTATAAGCATGATAAGTGATAACACGGGCATGACGGGTACAGGTACACTGTACGTATGATATGTCCAATCGGAACACGTTCGTCCTTTTCCGTCACCCATTTGCGGTTACGGAAATGGCCGAGTCGTTGATCACTCTTGCGGCCTACTTTTACATAGTTCCGTTCAATTTTACAAACACGAGAAATGTGTATGTGCCGTCTCAGCTGAGTCTCTACGATGAAATTTTCGTGGAGGATTTTGCACAGAGAAATATCTATTTTATCATTAGAACTGAGTGCAAGAACGTTATTTTTTCAAGTAGTAGGATTTAAAATAAGTGCTACAAAATGACAGGTGGGAGTAAATTAGCAACAACTTCAACAGCATCATCAGCTGATTCCTTTTGGTTTAAATATGTCCTGTCATCTATCGCAGCAGTATGTGCAGAAACAGGTGTGTCATTGGTTATACATGTATATTTTTAAATGACTCTAAATTATTTTTTGCATCATCACTTGTCAAGTTTTGAAAGTTTATCAATATAGACCTTCTAAGTTAAATGTTTATCTTTGTTTATCTAACACATGTTCAAGGTCAGTTGCCCCTCTACAGGTAACACTGAAATAGATAACAAAAATTGTTCTTGGAACTATGCTGATTCATTGTTCTATTTGTGTGTGTGTTAATTTTGATACACTTTACACTGCTTTACACATGCAGCCACATTTAAATTCAGTCAGCAGGTCCAGTACAATATCTTGATTTAGCTATATAGCTTTAGATAGCTAAATAGCTTTATTAAGCTATTCAGTATAGCTTAATTTAGCTATTTTACTACACTTTTTTCTTAAAGATGTAATTTTCTCAGTATTTACAAAAAAGCGCACCATGGTGCAGTGATGATATACAACTTTGAACTCTTCTTAAAATAATGCATGTAAAAATCACTCATCAAATTACGTCTCCTTGAGAGACTTTGTACTCAAAGTTCTACAAGTTTTGGGGCCATATAAAGCAATTGATACAGTTACTTCTGCAATAATATTATAATGGAGACCAATTATGTTCAACAAGGATAATTGATTGGTAACAGTTCAGCACAATGAGAAGCAATCATACTCTTCCTTGCCTCAAGGCACCCAAGGTAGTGGACAGTTAGTCTAACAATAGAAATTCTCTTTTTGCTTAAAAGTATTCAAAAGCTGCAAAGTTAGGACTATCTTTGATTTTGGTTGTTGTTTTAATAGTCCATAGTACATGTATGAAGAGTCAAATACATGCGACTTTTTGTTTATTTTCAGCAAAAAACATTTTTGTGAAAAACTGTATATAAATAGCTGAATAAAGCTATTTTAAATAGCTTAATAAAGCTTTTTAGCTATTTAAAGCTATATAGCTAAATCAAGAGATTGTACTAGACCTGGTCAGCTCAAAAGGGCCGGAGCCGGAGGTATATATCCTCCCTCTTTTCCCCTAGATCATTAATACAGTGAAACTTGTCTAATCCTGCTGTTGTATATTCCACAAACCACTTTTCATTCCATATCATGTAATAATCATTGGAACTAAGTGTTGTCCAGAAAATTAATTTCCCTAATGTTTTTTTTTTTTTTATTCACTGTCAACAACAGAGCCCGTTAAATGTGAAAAACTTATAGGTATAAATGTCATTTTATAAGACTTTTCAATAATGTAGCCCTCTCCTTTTTTTTTTAATCTTATGTTTTCTAAAGAGGAAAATTGTTGCATCGAAAAAATCTCCGTAATGGTGCAAATATTTTTTTTAAAATAGGAGCATTTCAGGCAAAATAATATTATTTTTGGATTCAACTTACTTCCAATAAGACTGAGGATTTTTATTTACTGTCAACAACAGAGCCTCTTAAATGCTTAAAAACTTCAAAAGCTGCAAAGTAGGACTATCTGCCATTTCCTGGTAGTTGTACTTAATAGCCATAGTACAGTTCAAGCGTCACGTACATCAGACTTTTTGTTTATTTTCAGAAAAACATTTTTGAAAAACTGATATAAATAGCTGGAATAAAGCTATTTTGAATAGTTTTCAAAGCTTTTTACGCTATTTAAACAATATAGCAAAATCAAGAGATTGCAAACACGACCTGGTCAGCATCAGAAGTGGGATCAGGTGCCATGGAGGATATATGCATCCCCTGCTTTTTTAGATCATTACCCGCAGTGTGCTCTTGTCTAATCAGCTGAAATATATAGCCATTTACGGAAAAAATCCGTAGTCAATTCCAGTGTATAAATATTGGACTAACATTTTTATTTCCCAAAAAGGTCATATGGTATTTTAATACAAGTATTTGTATGACATCATTGTGCAAATACAACAGACAATATATATGTGTCCTGACATTAAGAAGAGCATAGAAAAAATTATTTTAAATTTAGAATTTTAGAAAGGTTGTAACAAATTAAAGTTTCTAAATGTGTACTAACTAGACAATTTAACAGGGATTTACAGGCAATATAAATGTTAAAATGAAATTGTAAAATATGAGTAATAAGTCCTACATTATTTACTAATATTCTGAAAGAAGTAAAGCTCTTGGAGTTGCCCTCTATCACTGAAGTGACTGAACATATTATGGAAAGGGACCCACCAACACCTAACTGCATAATATTTTAAGGGAAATTTTCTTTACACACTTGTACCCAACTCTTTTTCAAAGAATTAGGTACACATGGCCATGGGAAACCTTTTAAGTTCTCTGCATGTGGGAGTCTATCTGAACAGTACAACTTTCATTACAAAAGTTATTTCACAGGAATAATGCAGAAGTTTCTCAATTTCATTTTTTTAAAATACTTTTTTTAGGCTCAGAATGTTTCTGTTGTGTTTGAAATTATTTTTTTGTAAAAAAAAAAAAAATGATTTCCTTAATTTAGCATTAATCATTGAATGTTTTGAAATAATAAAAAAAAAACCGTGTGTAAAATATGTCAGAGTTTTAAGTTCAAATAAATCACAAATAAGTATGCATTATTTATAATGAACATCAACTTACTAGCTAGAACAAACCATGTTTGATTTCATTAAATCAATCAGTAAATTAATTTTCTCTGCATTCTTTCAGCTACATACCCTTTGGACCTCACGAAGACCCGCCTACAGATTCAGGGAGAGAAGGCAGGGGGTGGAGCCCTCATGGCCAAGCGAGGAATGGTCAGCACAGCATTGGGAATAGGCAAGTTACTGGCTCTTACCTAAACTATAGTTCTTATACTTGTTATTCTGATTAATTTCAAATACATGCTACATGTATATTTTCCAAAATGGAATGCGATCTGTTTTCTGTGGAAGCACTTGTCTGATATTGGATCCTGTCAATGACATTTGTCACTAAAAAGTTTCTTGGTATTTTGAATTATAATCATAGATTTCTATAACTGCACTTATATCAGTAAAATTTGGTTATGAAGAACTTGTGTAATTATATAGTCTAGGACTTAGACCTATGGGCATTGTTTGTCATATGATTTTGAAACATCTCCCTGATTTATAGATCCAAATTAAAAAATGACCTGCATCTCCCCTTGGGGATAGGATGGGGCCACAATAATGGAGTCAAAATTTTCATGTTAAGAGAGAGAAAAAATAACTTCAAATTTCTATTAAGAACAAGCATGTCCAGTGTGAATCTGTTGAGCATTGTGGCCCTGGGCCTCTTGTTGTTTTTAGATTTTTTATGTTAAACTTTACTTTATTTGTTACAGTTCGTGAAGAGGGGGTGCTCAGTCTTTATCAGGGACTACAACCAGCTTTAATTCGGCACATAGGTACAGTATATGATTAATTAATACATGTACCAGGTAAATGACATTTAGAGAGAAAGAGCTCATTTTCATAAAGAGAATGATGTAATAGTTTTGCTTGCAGTATATATCAATCAGTTTTTAACAACAGTTAGAGGGCCTTTACCTTTTTTAAACTCTTTATGCACCATTGGTTGGTTTTAACAGTTAATAGGCTTAGCCTTACAGTGACATAATAAGTAATACGACACGTCATGCCTTGACTCAAAATTAGTCTCTGTTCCTTAGATAATAACATGATAAGATGGAATGCTCAATATCTTTTTAGAGAAAACATAACCAGAGATTGCATGGTTCATTTTAGAAAAAAGTTATAAGGAAGCAGAATCTGTTTAATAGGTGAACTTTCATACAAATGAAGCAAAAATCACTGCAATATTTCAATCACCTTCTTCAAGCATAAACAACTTTGACAGAGTATATTGCATCTTCATATAAAGATATCTTTTAAACCAATTTAGGGAGATAAACATTATCCCATTAGACCAACTTCATCTACATTAGAAAAAAATAGGTATTGAAATTTGTATCTGGCCTGCCTATATCTAATGAGTTCTTTGAGATTTTTCTTTTTGTTTGACAGTTTACACAGGTAGCCGGATGTCTATTTATGAATTATTCAGGGAACACATTTTACAAAGAGAGGCTGACGGAAGCTTCCCAGTATGGTAAACAATTCTAAAGTTTTGATTTACATTGGTTTATATAATTTGTTTAAAAATATGAAGCATAGATTCACATTTTTAGGTACATGTATACATTTATTAAGTATAAGAGTAAAAAAGAGTGATTTTAATTGTGGAAATTAAGCAGTTTTAGCTCAACTGAGTCTTTGAGGTTACCTATTGCTATTCTGTTTTTGTTCTTGACTCTATTGCAATTCATCATAAGCATTCATTGGTTGTAAATTTTTGAAACATTTTTAGCTTCTTTTCTTGAACCACTGAACCAATTAAAAAAATTTGCCATTTAGCATCCATGGGTGAAGAGATAAAGTATTTATTGATTTTTCACTGGGTACTAGATTCACATTTTATTGATCCATAAACATCCCAATTCTTTTGCTTTTGGGCAAGATATCTTTATCTACCAGTTAATTTCATTTTATACATCTGTGAATCTATCACAATGTTGTAGTTACTCAGGTGACCTTTAAGGCCTTCTGGCCTCTTATTTAACATGATAATTCTGAGCACTAATGACAGTTTGTAAACACTTGATAGGAAGGCCTCACTAGGGGGGCTGATCGCTGGAGCTCTCGGTCAGCTGATAGCCAGTCCTACTGACCTGATTAAAGTCCAGATGCAGATGGAGGGAAGAAGAAAATTGGAGGGGAAACCCCCTAGGTATGCTCATACAAGAGTAGAAAAAAATTTAAATAAAATGTAATTGCATTTATTTGTTTTTAGCTCACCTGTGCTAAAAGCTCAAGCTTCTTCGGCTCAGGTGAGCTTTTCATCACAAGTTTTTGGTATTTTGTTATAATCATAGTTTCTATAACTGCACTTATATCTGTCTTTGGTTATGTAAACTTTTCACATTTTCGACTTCTTCTCAAGAACCACTGGGCCAATTTTGACCAAACTTGGTACAAAACATCCTTGGGTGAAGGGAAATTTAAATTGTTAAAATGAAGGGACATATCCCCTCGCAAGGGGAGATAATCAAGAAAAGAAAAAAATAGGGTTGGGTCATTAAAAAATCTTCTTCTCAAGAACCAGGGCCAAAAGCTGAAACTTATGTGGAAGCATTTCTAGTGTAGATTCTAAATTGTTCAAATCATGACCCCCGGTGAATCTGGAGCATTGTGGCCCTGGGCCACAATGGGGAATCAAATTTTTATATAGAAATATATAGGAAAAATCTTTGAAAATCTTCTTCTCAAGAACCACTGGGCCAGAAAAGCTGAAACTTATGTGGAATCATCTTGGTATAATGTAGATTCTAAACATGTTCACATCATTTACCCCCGAGAGAAGAGCTCCACATGGGGAATCAAAGTTTTACATAGAAATATATATTGGAAAAATCGTTGAAAATCTTCTTCTCAAGAACCAATGGGCCAGAAAAGCTGAAACTTATGTGGAATCACCCTGGGGTAGTGTAAATTCTAAATTGTACAAATCATGACCCCCGTCAAGGGCGGGGCCACAATGGGGTATCAAAGTTTTACATAGAAATATATAGGAAAAATCTTTGAAAATCTTCTTCTCAAGAACCACTGGGCCAGAAAAGCTGAAACTTATGTGGAAGCAAGTTATAATGTAGATTCTAAATTGTTCAAATCATGACCCCCGGGAGAAGGGCGGCCACAATGGGGAATCAAAGAAGTATATAGAAATATATAGCAAAAATCTTTGAAAATCTTCTTCTCAAGAACCAATGGGCCAGAAAAGCTGAAACTTATGTGGAAGCATCTTGGTATAATGTAGATTCTAAATTGTTCACATCATGACCCCCGGGATAACGGGGCCACAATGGGGAATCAAAGTTTTACATAGAAATATATATTGGAAAAATCGTTGAAAATCTTCTTCTCAAGAACCACTGGGCCAGAAAAGCTGAAACTTATGTGGAAGCATCCTGGTATAATGTAGATTCTAAATTGTTAAAATAATGACCCCTGGGGGAAGGGTGGGGCTACAATGGGGAATCATAAGTTTTTTATAGAAATATATAGGAAAAATCTTTGAAAATCTTCTTCTCAAGAACCACTGGGCCAGTAAAGCTGAAACTTATTGTGGAAGCATCCTTGTGTTATGTAGATTCTAAAATGTTAAAATCTTGACCCCCGGGGGTTGGGCGGGGTCACAATAGGGTATCAAAGTTTTACATCGAAATATATAGGGAAAACTTTAAAAAATCTTCTTAAGAACCACTGGGCCAGAAAAATTTAAACTTATGGGGAAGCATCCTGGTATAATGTTGATTATAAATTGTTCAAAACATGACCCCGGGTGAAGGGCGGGGCCACAATTTGGAATCAAAGTTTTATATAGAAATATATAGGAAAAATCTTTGAAAATCTTCTTTTCAAGAACCACTGGGCCAGAAAAAGTTAATTTTATATATATAGAACCATTCTAGGGTAGTGTAAATTCTAAATTATAGGAATCATGACCCCCGGGGGAAGGGCGGTGCCATTATAGGGAATCAAAGTTTTACATAGAAATATATAGGCAAAATCTTTGAAAATCTTCTTCTCAGGAACCACTGGGCCAAAAAAGCTGAAACATATGTGCCCATGGAAGGATCATGGGTTAGTGTAGATTTCAAAATGTCTAAATTATGATCAGTGGGGTAGGGTGGGGATGCATTATGTATAACAAGGGGGAAATCTGGTAAAGAACAGAATGGTCAAAGCTTCTCAGGTGAGCGATGTGGCCCATGGGCCTCTTGTTTGATCACTTGTCATCCATCCGTTTGTTCGTCTGTAAACTTTTCACATTTACAACTTTTTCTCAAGAACCACTAGACCAATTTTACTAAACTTAGTACAAAGCATTCTTTGGTGAAGGTGAGTTAAAATTGTTAAAATTAAGGGCTGAGTCCCCTTACAAGGGGAGATAATCAAGAAAAGACAAAAATAGAGTGGGGTCATTAAAAATATTTCTTTTCAAGAACCACTGGGCTGTGAGATACTATGCAGAAACATCCTGGAGTAGTGTAGATTCTAAATTGTTCAAATCATGACCCCCTGGAGTAGGGCAGGGCCACAATAGGGAATCCAAATTTTACATTGAAATATACAGGAAAAGTCTACAGTTTAACCACTGGCCCAGAAAAGGTGAAACTTATGTGGGAGCATCCTGGGGTAGTGTAGATTTTAAATTGTTCAAATTATGACCCCTAGGGGTAGAGCAGGTCCACAATAGGGAATCCAAGTTTGACATTGAAATATATAGGAAAAATATTCTCCTCAAGAACTACTGGGCCAGAAAAGCTGAAACTTGTGTGGAAACATTCTGTGGTAGTATAGATTCTAACTGTACAAATCATGACCCCAAGGGATAGGGTGGGGCAATAATAGGTGTTACGTGGGGGGAAATCTTGTGGAGAACAGCTTATTATAATAAGTAAAGTTATTCAGTCTGAGATGAGTGATGTGGCCCATTGACCTCTTGTTTTTAGCTCACTTCAACGAAGTTGGGGGAGCTTATGTAATAACCTCGGCATCGGCATTGGTGTCAGCGTCGGCGTCCCGGGTTAAGGTTAAGTTATTTTGGAGCAGTTTTCTTTTTAAGTACTTCTATGTCCTATATTGATTAGACATGCATGGAGGATGCTTCTAGTGTGTTTCATTGTACCAGTCAAAGTTTCAGATGCTGCAATTTCAGCAAAGGAATGATGAGGTTAATGTTTTTGGACCAGGTTAACATTTTTAGTGCAGTTTTTGGTGTAGGTCTCATTTCCGAGTAACTATAAGCCCTATGTTGACCAAACTTGCATTGATGGTACATCTCAGGATTCACACTACCAGGCTTGCTTCGGATGCTGAATCTGACCTACATTTTCCACATGAGTGAACAGGTTTATGTTTTCGGTGCAGGTCTCATTTCTAAGTAACTATAAGCCCTATGTTGACCAAACTTGCATTGATGGTACATCTCAGGATTCACACTACCAGGCTTGCTTCAGATGCTGAATCTGACCTACATTTTCCAGTTGAGTGAACAGGTTAAATTTTTAGTGCAGGTTTCATTTCTAAGTAACTATAAGCCCTATAGTGACCAAACTTGCATGGCTGATACATGTAAGGATGCATACTACCAGACTTGCTTCGGATGCTGAATCTGACCTACATTTTCCGCTTGAGTGAACAGATTTATGTTTTCGGTGCAGGTCTCATTTCTAAGTAACTATAAGCCCTATAGTGACCAAACTTGCATGGCTGATACATGTAAGGATGCATACTACCAGACTTGCTTCGGATGCTGAATCTGACCTACATTTTCTGGTTGAGTGAGCAGGTTAAAGTTTTTGGTGCAGATCTCATTTCTAAGTAACTATCAGTCCTATGATGACCAAACTTGCATGGCTGATACATGTAAGGATGCATACTACTAGACTTGCTCCAGACGCTGGATCTGACCTATATGTTCCGGATGAGTGAACAGGTTAAAGTTTTTGGTGCAGGACTGATTTCTAAGTAACTATAAGCCCTATGATGACCAAACTTGCATGGATGATACATCTAAGGATGCATACTACCAGACTTGCTCCAGATGCTGGATCTGACCTACATTTTCTGGTTGAGTGAACAGGTTAAAGTTTTTGGTGCAGGTCTCATTTCTAAGTAACTATAAGCCCTATAGTGACCAAACTTGCATGGATGATACATGTAAGGATGCATACTACCAGACTTGCTCCAGATGCTGGATCTGACCTACATGTTCCGGATGAGTGAACAGGTTAAAGTTTTTGATGCAGGATTCATTTCCAAGTAACTTTGAGCTCTTTAATGACCAAACTTGCATGGATGATACATTTAAGGTTGCATTCTACCAGGCTGGCTTCAGATGCTGAATCTGAACTACATTTTTAGGTCACCTGAGTAAACTCAGGTGACCTATTGCTAACTGTTTTCGTCCTTCGTCCTTTGTCGTGCGTTGTCCGTTAACATTTGAACATTTTCAGCTTCTTCTCTGCAACCACTGAACCAATTTCAACCAAATTTGGCACAAAGCATATATGGGTGAAGGGGAACAAAAATTGTGAATTTCATGGTCCCTGCCCCCCTGGGGCCTGAGGGTGGGGCAAAAACCACTAAAATTAATGCAATCTTTAAAAATCTTCTTCTCTACTCCTGGACATCAAGCAGTCAAACTGTTTGCATGATTGTAATCAGCATTGAGTCCTCTACCAAAATTGTGAAATTCATGGCCCTTCAGGGATTCAGGGGCGGGGCTTAAGTATATAGCATTATTTCTTTGTATATAAACTAACTAAGTATATAAATAAAAATTGTATTTTATAGTGAAAATGCAAAATTATTTCTTTGAAACTCTTCTTCTCTGCTCCTGGGTATTGAATAAACTAACTAAGTGCATAGTTATGATGAGCAAGAGTGCCTCTACCAAAATTTTGAATTTTATGGCCCTAGGGTCAGGGGTTCTGGTGTTAGGGCGGGGCTCTATTGATTATATAGTGAAAATACATGAATTTTATGAAAATCTTCTTCTCTGCTCCTGGGTATTAAATAAACTAACTAAGTGCATAGTTATGATGAGCAAGAGTGCCTCTACCAAAATTGTGAATTTTATGGCCCCAGGGTCAGGGGTTCTGGTGTTAGGGCGGGGCTCTATAGATTATATAGTGAAAATACATGAATTCTTTGAAAAAATTTCTTTTCTGCTCCTAGGAATTAATTAAACTAAGTACATAGTTATGATGAGCAAGAATACCTCTTCCAAAATTTTGATTTTATGGCCCTAGGGTAAGGGGTTCTAGTGATAGAGCGGGGCTCTATTGATTATATAGTGAAAATACATTAAATCTTTGAAAAATTTCTTCTCTGCTCTTGGGTATTAAGCATATGAACTACCTATGTAGTTATGATGAGCAAGGACCCTAAGCTTCCAGAATTGTGAATTTCAAGGCCCCAGGGTCAGGGGTACCATAGGCGGGGTGTACTTATATACTGAAACTGGATGAATTGTTTGAGATCTGCTCCTTGATATTAATCAAATATTTTTGAAAAGCAAGGGTGCCTTTTCAAAAATTGTGCAATGTGTGGATCTAGGCCTAAGGGTCAGGGGTTCACGTGTGATAGGGGCATTACTGATTATTGCTGAATATTACTGATTACTTGAAATGCATTTTTGTTCCCCCACCCTGCCTTTGGGTGTTAAGTAAACAAACTAAGCAACTGCTAAGTGTATTGTTATGATGATCAATGGTGCCTCTTTTAAAATTGTGAACGCCATAGCATCTGGCTTAAGACATGAATCAAATTATAAATCACTGGAAAGTTGTTGCATAATGCTCAGGTGACCTATAAGGCCCATGAGCCTCTTGTTTTCTGGATGAGTGAGGAGATTAAATTTTTAAGAAGGTTTCATTTCTAAGTAACTATGAGCCCTATATTGTGCAAACTCGCATGGATGATACATCTTAGGATGCATACTAATGGACGTGCTCCGGATGCTGAATTCAACATACATTTTCCAGATAATTGACCAGGTAAAAAGTTATGGGTGCAGGTCTATCACCAAGAAACTATAAGGCTTAAATATACCAAACTTGCCCAAATGATGCATCAAGGGATGAAAACTCTTAAACTTGCTTCAGATGCTGGATATAATCACATTTTCTTGATGAAGAACTAGTTTGAAGTTTTTATATAGGTCTATTCCAAAGTATCAGATCAAAATTACATAAATGTTGCATTTTTGGATGTACACTTTTTGTTGGGTAATTGTGTGACTTTGCCTTACTTAGGTGAGCTCTGTAATCTCTGATTACTGTAACATTCGTTCAATTTCTGTTTAATCCACGGGTAGAAAATTACGAGTACGCTCAAATTTCCGTTTGTGACCATCATAGCATAAATTAATACCACGATTACAGTACCTATGTTTTTCTTTTTAGAGTTAGAGGGTTTTTTGATGCATTTCAAAAAATAGTGGCAGAAAGTGGTGTTAAAGGTTTATATAGAGGAGTGGTACCAAATGTACAGAGGGCAGCACTGGTTAATATGGGAGGTAACTCTTCTTTATCTTCACACATTTGGTACTGTTTATAGCCTTTTTGTTACCACTGTATGTTTATTTTCATGTATATAAGAAAGTGATTTCAGAATTGATAAGAAATGAATGGGTAGAAGTTGAAATTTGTTCGTATTAAGAGGTTAAAGGTAAAATCAAAACATATTGCAAGCATTGCAGTAATATTAAATTAGAAATGATATATGGGATTAAATCAATGTGTTATACTGTATGCTAATTTGACATCTTTTCAGATTTATGTACTTATGATACAGCCAAACAGAATATTTTACGTCACACTGATCTAAAAGATAATTATGTCACACATTCCTTAGCAAGGTGAGCAATATGAAAAGTTTGAGAATGAATAGTAGTTATATTGTGTATAACAAGTTAGTAATTATCAGTGGCATAGTTCCTGATATTTTTAGGTATATAGTGTATGATAGCTTAACCAATCGTTAAAAGAACATAAATGCTGCTAATAGAGAAGAAAATACATAATGGTATTTATAAACTATTGTACCAGTTTGTTCTTGTTCAACAAAATTCAACACAGTAGTGGATAAGGCATCTGTTGTAGTATAGAGGCATTTTCCTCATGCTTCTTGTCTAAGGTGTACTGGGGATGTATTATGAACTTTCTATTCTTTCAGTGCCTGTTCAGGTTTAGTGGCAGCTACCTTTGGGACACCAGCTGATGTTGTCAAAACCAGAATAATGAACCAGCCAACAAAAAATGGAAAGTAAGTCATCCGTGTAAAAGCAGCATTTGAGTCTGACTAAACAAACTTCAGATAGGCTAAGTGAAACAGGCATATACATCCTGTAGTAACTAAGATTATCATAGGTTTTAAAAATGAATGGTAGGGTGACCTTGTGCATTTTGTTACTCTTATTTACATTAAAAGGTGGACTTTTAATGCTCAGAGTCAGTCTGATTTGCCTTAATATTAAACCCTTCTCAGCTGACGTACTCTGTTGGTTTAAGGGGTTAATCAATTAACAGATGTTTGGTGGCTCTGCCCAGTGCAGTGGGACTAATGGGAATATCTAGGATTTTTAAGAGCTTGAAATACTAGTATTTAAGGTGATATCTGATATTATAATGTCCTTCATTCTTCATGTGAAGTACATTTTAACAAAATGCATTTTTTTTTAACAGAGGATTGCTATATACGGGTTCCATAGACTGTTTAATTAAAACAGCCACACAGGAAGGTGTGATGGCTCTATACAAAGGATTCATCCCCATTTGGTTACGAATGGTAAGACGGGGTTCACTCTATATATAAAATGACCCAGTATTTAAACCAATTAATCCATTGACACCCCATGTCCATCTTCAAAACTTAAGTTGAAATTTTGTGCTTCCATTACCTAGGTTACTGATTTTCTTCAGTCACATTTTTTTTTTACTGTACTGAGAAAAGTTGATTGAAACAGGTCAATTTGGTAAAACATGGCATCAATATACATGGTCCAGCTAGAAATTTTCAATATTTTTGGTCAGGCACAGTAAAACACATTTAAAATGAAGCGCCAGGGATGGACAATTTTCCTTCATATAAGTGTAATTTGTTACAACCAATAAGTTGAAAATATATTTTAAAGTCATGCAGAATGAAAATCACTTGGCGATATGCGTCAATTCATTATAAGCATGTCTGCCATTAGCGTGTTTCATTGTAGTCATCATGAGTCTATTTGAGCTTTACCTAGCTCCATAATTTCAGTTTCCAATCAAGAAATATGATGGAATTCTTTTTGGAGATTGAATTACCTTTCAATATAATCACTTAAGTAATTCTGAAAATGTTCTCATTTTTCAGGCACCCTGGTCCTTGTGTTTTTGGTTGTCCTTTGAGAAGATCCGTCGACTTGCAGGGGCTTCCTCATTTTGATTTAGAAGATTTTAGTGATTGATCAGTATTTAATTAGACCATGTTATAAATATTTTACTCATCTGAGCTGAAAACTCCAGTAAGCTTTTCTGATCATATTTTGTCCAGTGTCCCCTGTCCGTTTGTCTGTAAACACATTTTCGACTTCTGTAAGAACTACGGAACAAATTTCAACCAAACTAGCCAAAAAGTATACTTGGGTAAAGGGAATTGAATTTTATCAATTGAAGGGCCACACCCTTTCTTAAGGGGAGGCAATTTAAAATCAAAGAAAATAAATGCATGGCATTCTTAAAAAAAAAAAGACTTCTCAAGAACCACTAGGCCAAAAAAGAAGATACTTTTGTGAAAGCTTCATAACATGGTGTTTGTTCAAATCATGATCTCCAAGGGTATAGGATGGGGCAACAATGGGGGATCATATATTTACATAGGAATATATTTGTGACAATCATCTATTGGTACATGTACAGGTATTACAATTGAAAGAGCTTTTGAAATATTTACATGTATTTAAAGTCAAACCTTGTTACCTCAAATTCAAGGGGACCAAGGAAAACCCCTTCAGATATATCCAAAATGTTAGAGGTTTAAATGCAATTACATGTAGTAAAAAAAAGTATTTGGGACTTTCAAATTGCATAGACATATCTACCGTACATGTACAATGTCAAGTTTTCCTTCCATCTTTGCAACGTGTATAACAGTGAATGTGTGTTCAGTTGAGTTGATTACAGTCAGAGAATAATGTTGGATGACTTGTCAGTGCCTGTTTTTAATATGTCTTTGTTTTAAATGAATTTTAGAATAACTTATACTGATTAAAAATGTAAACCATATGCATCATTGATTGCGAGTGTAAATGTATTGATCATGTGTGAAACTTTTCATTGTGCTATTTAAGTTTGAATTTGATGAATAATATACTGAAGTATATAGATTTGTCTTCTACAAATTATTTATAAATGATGCTGTTTAAAATAAGCAATACATATATTATATATATATTATATTGATGAATGAATGACATGAATGGATTACATATTTTTCTTGAGGTGAACACACAAATTGATTATGAAGCCAATAAATTTTTAAAGGAAATATAAATACTCATGTTTTTTTTTTTTTTTATCTCATTTTCTCTTTTGGAATTTCTGGTTGAAGTTTTCTTATTTGATATACTTTAACACCATTAATTCTGTGACCTGCATAGGCATTATTTTATCCTCCTTATAACATGTAAGTAATGTAAATCATCTATATTGTGCAACTTGACAGTTTCAAATGTAGCCGCGACAACTAATTTTTGTGACTGATTCTATTAGGGATGTCAAATCGGTCAATTTTTAATACTCGGTTACTCGGACGTTTTTCTCGAGTACCCGGGTGAACAAGTAAATTGATGAATGTAAAACGTTGTAAACACTTGTAGAAATAAAACCACATGCACATGCTCTGATAGGAGGTTTACACGTAAAATTGATGCATTTCTGTTGTAACAATGATTAGAACTTCGTGCCCGACGAAATTTATTTAAGTTCAATTTATTTATCAAATAAACACAAGAAATAAAATCGAAAGTGGTTCATGGTGTTTTTGTTTAAAAAAAATGATCTACTACGTAATTGTAATGTAACTCTTTGTTGCATTTGACGTCAAGGTATATATATCAGTCGTACAGTTGACTCGAATTTGACCAAGTTCTAACATAGCCGATTTACGATTTTCGTATACTTTTCGATCCTAGATTTTATAGTATCACGGGACGGTATTTTGTAGTTTGGTGCAACGATGGACATCATTTTTTTTAAGCCTTTGCCGCCAACTATTTGTACATGTATTGGCATGTAATGAAATACAACCATATCAACAGTCGCGCGTGTAATAGATCATCTGTCTCTAAAATTTAAGGCTTCTCGTAAATGACAAAATTGCCTAATTTATTTAATCATAACAGACCTTAAAAGATGTTCAGTGAAAACAAATAATTAAAGAAAATCAAAAAACAAGGGTTGAGAAAAGCCAGGTAACAGGTGCTTGGTCACGATAATTACTGTATAAACACTTAACGGTCGTTTAATAGGAAACCCTAATTACTGTATATGTACAAGTGCAATGATCGAGTATTTTACGTTTTAAAACAGATTGTTTAATGCATTAATAAATAAACTTAGAAATATTCAAAAATATACATCCGAGTAACCGAGTACCGAATTTAGTATTCGATACTCGGACGTTCGATCGAGTACCCGGTTAACCGGGTACTCGTTGACATCCCTAGATTCTATATATTAAGAAAATATGAAAATAGTTTATGATGAAAAATTCTTGAGAAGGAGGGTCTCAAAAATTGCAATTCAAGTTGGTTTACAGTATACCTACTTCATCCTTATTTTCAGTAAATATATAAAATTGTTAAATCTTAGGAACAGGCTATCCTGCGCACAGATGCATGTACACATTTTAATAAGCCAATTCAGTTTAAGAGGTACAGTGTATACACAAAGAAATGTACAACATAATAGTGTGCTAATTCTTTAATGAAACATGAACATGAAACAAAGACTATGATATTGACATTTGAAAATGCATTCATGATGAATGAAGACGATAACATTATATTCATTATGAAAATAATCTGTTGTCACAAAAGCTCATCTTTTTACCTACATGCACCATATAAACAGCTCCTTGGTAGTCTCCTTGTATAACGATAAGAACTTTCTTTGTAAAGCCTTTGCTGCATAATTCATTAATATTTTTGAGGGGCGAGGCCTGGGGCTTAATGAAACTAATAAAGCAATAACAAAGTTAAGGGAAAATCGGGGAAAAGCTTTAAGGAGATGGATATATGGGCAGATAATCTCAATTCATAGATAGTCAGTACTGTAATGGCTCACAGAAATAAGAAGTATCCTTTAGAATATATCCCAATATTTACACTTTAGTTTTGCTGGTGCACATGTACATGGCATTTTCAGAATTAGACTTTCACTGTAAAGGCCACCTTTGTCTTGTTTGGGGTTCCAGTCTTGAACAAAGCTTTGTGTAGTATACCAACATCAAGATCTGAACTTTTCTTTGGATTATCTTTACCAAGTCTGTAAAAAATAAAATAATTACAGTGTATATTGAATTATAAGTACTGTGGTAAGAAAATGACAATGCAACTATTAACAGGAAAACAAAGGCAGCCCTTTTGCAAAATACCCATCCAGCACAAAGTGTTTGATGACTGAATGTTATCTTCATGTATTAAAGGATTATCATAACATCCTAAGCACTTATAATTATGCCAATTTTATCGATTCTTTCCAACTTACTTTTTTTCTAAAGACCATTTGGGCACTTGTTGGGCACTTGTTTAATACTATATTCAAAGTTTTCTCAAGTTTAATAACAACACAAGGGATATAACTCTGCATACAAGTAACTATCCCCTTCCCAAATATCTGTTAATTTTTTGCTTTCAAACAAACAGAGTGGAAGAGAATCTCCTAATACATGTACACACTTAAACAATAATAATTAATCATCTATTTATAGCATACTTGTCTTTGTTCTTTGTTGTTGTTGCATAAACTGTGTGAAGATGTTGCTCTCCAGAAATTTTCACTAGCCAAGGGTTTCCAATCCTAAATCTACAGCTGTAGAGTAGATTTCGGATCAGAAACCCTTGGCGAAGATGCTCTCCTGGTGGAAAATCATTTTACACCAGAACATGCTAAGTTGTCTCTGTTATGAAGCATTACCTTAGGGGTCCCTCCACATCTTTGACATTGCCGACAATAGCCTCAGGTGCAGCCTTCTTAGGTTTGGGAGGGGTGTACAACTTTACCTGCATTGGCAGTCCTACAATAAAAAGCAAATACAGTAAAGCATGGTTATATTAAAGTCCTGTGGATCTGGGAATTTACTTTGATATATTAGAAATTTATTTTATCCATATAATGGAATCATTTAATTAAATATACCTGTATTGATAGCAAAATTGCAACGCAAATATTTTCACATTTATCTACAGATGTGTTTAGGGAAGTAATAAAACAAATTCATTCGTAATACAAAAGAATGAGACAGACGGTCTTGGATAACGATGAAAAAAAGTCTTGCACCCAAAACATGATTTAGACTATAAAAGACAGAATATCTTAGCTGTTACCATCCAGTTCTCTGTTGTGGTATTTTTGGATCGCTTTTTGAACATCCTCCTTATTAAGGTACACAACTTCAGCTACTCCTGCCTTCAAAAGCCGAGCTCGTTTGATTGGCCCAATCGCTCCGAACAGCTCCTACACAGAGAATTTCAATTTGCATAAATTTGAATACTTTATATCCATATTCAGCAACTTGATATTAAATTTCAAATTTTAGCTTTTAACAACTGTACAGGTACTGTACATAGGAATGGAAATAGCACATGTATTCCTTTTCTTTTTTTCTATTTTTTTTTTAAGTCTAATTCTTTTTTTTCAGATAAACATTTACAGTTCTTTGCACATGTATAGTATAACTATTCCTAGAAGAAAGTTTTATTCATCCTTCACCTAATTTAATCTTGGAGTAAAAATTTAAGAGTTAAAATATGTTTTCTTCTGCATATGACTAAAATAGATACATTTTGTTCATAAATATCAATATAAAAATATACTTAAAACATGCATAATTTTATGAAGTGGCAAACGTAAAGTCTGAATTTTCCTTTTATGTACTCACGATGATGTCATTTTGTACCACAATTGTATGAAGATTAGATACTATGACACGATACCCACTTGATTCCTGTTAAAAATAAGAGAGAAAAAATATTTATAATAAATATACAAATGTATAGATTTAAAGTATTCTTTGCTGTAAATGTCAAACTATTCACATCATTCTGTTCAGCACTGTACCTGTGGCTCTGCTGGAATTTCCTCCTCTTTCACACTAGCTGATGTCAACACTTTGGGCCTTTCTAACGGTACTGAGGAAATTCCTGATACCGTCCCAGTGGTCCTGGCAAACTTTAATGGTCCAGACACTGGTGCTGAAGATGCCTTACGTTTTAATTCCCTGTGTGTCTCATCGATTATATCATCATCTGAGCTAGCAAAATGAATAGGGGAAGGTTTCTTTGTTGAAATCATGATGGGTTTTTTCACAACTGGAGGCTGGCGTTTTGGTACTTCTTGTGTTAACTTATAAGTTGGAAGGAGCTGAGGTTTTTTAACAGTCAGTGTTTTTTCCACTAAGTAGGTCATGGGCTTTTGGACACTCCCCTCTTCCTCCTCGTCATAGTAAATATCTGGCTGGCCTCCAGAGGACTGTCGAGGATTGTGGAACTGATCGTTCTTGATTTGAATGATTGGATTTCCACCTTGTCCAAATGTTATAGAGGAAGGAGGCTTGAAAAATAAGGGGAAACTTGTGAATTAACATTGTCTATGAGATAGCAAAGTTGGCTATGGTTAAAAGTGTGGCCATATCCCACCCTCCCCTCCCCCCTGGTTTTTCATTTACCGATACTTAGTCCTACCTTTCCTCCTCCTCCTGGTATTGTACGTGTGATTGAGCTTTGTTTTCCTCCAGTAGTGAGCTATAATAAATTTTGAAGGCTTAATTTTTTAGGTCTAACATAAAAATGTCTATTTGAAATAAATATGACCTTTTACAACTTAGAAATAGCTGTCCTTATAAGACTAATACCCCTGTGGAGCTAAAAATTAATGTTATTAATTTCTAAGAACTGTATCTTTTAGCGATGAATAAAAATTATCATATTCACAGTCCAATGATTAAAATGATTATTTCTTTTCATTACTTATCTACTTACTGTTCTTGTAAGAAGACCACTGTCTGTGTTATCATTTGACCCCTGGACCTGCACTTTGACCTCTCCTCCTTGACCTCCTGTCTTGCTTGTGATAATCATTCTCGCATCGTTAGTCTTGACTCCCATTTTCTGAGCTTTAATATTTGCAATTTTTGCTCTGGCATCAGTTGGTTTCCCTTTTAAAGTCAACTTTTCTCTTGCATCCAGAGGTTTCTTGTTGGCAGCTATTTTTGCCCTAGCGTCAAATCCACCAGAATTACTGGGGACAGAAATTGTCAAATTTCTGGATGCACTGCCAGAAACAATTCCACCTCTAAATTTTGCAGTATTTACACCTGAAGCACCTCTCAATGATTTAAAAGTTCTGATCCCACCTCTGACTCCTTTGGATCCACCTCTAAAATTCACAGTATTTACCGCAGACTTTGATCTAGTAATACCACCACGGCCCCACCCTCGAGCATTCCCTCCTCCTCTTCCAGAAAAACCAATGTTTCTCTGTTCTTTGGTATTTCTGTTTGAATATATTATAAGTTTGCTGATCAATGCATGCCATCAATATTCAAGTAATTGTAAATTGTTTTATCAATGTGTACGAAAACATATTATAAACCCAAGGGTTTAAAAAAATCCTTACATGGTAAATTATACCATACCATATACATGTACCCATAAGGGATCACGTTCAGGACAGTGTTTTTTCTATGTCTGTCTACAATTACTGATTAAACTAGAGATATTGTGAGCACTGAGCTAGAAAGAAGTTATTCAAGCAATTTGAAGCTAGATCTCACCAAACATCAGTAGTAAAAAAAAAACTTTGTGACACCTTTTGTCTTTTTAATGTATATTGAAAAAAAATATTTTAAAATGTGAATTTCAGAATTTTTCGAGATTTTGGTTATTTTCAAAATACCTAAACAGACAAACAATACAAAAAATACGCCATTCTCAGTCAGCCACTATGACTATGTTAATAGAAACAGCCTTACTTTCATTTTCTTTATCATGATTCAGGAAGAGTAACAGGTTGAATATTTGATCTACATTTAACACTTTAACATTCTCACTTACTGTGACTTAGGCTTCTTTAATGTATAATATTCATACAAATAAATGGCACAAGAAATGTCTCTCAAAAACAAACAATGTGATATAGGTACAGTTGCTGACACAACAGTGACATGTGGATTACGGCTGAACATTGATTTAAGCAGACATTGACATCAAGAAAGAGATAAAACGACGTAAAATAACAAATAAACCCTTTTAACAAACCATTCCTTGTGTTTATTTTGTTTATGTTACCTAATTTTCACTTGAAAATCCATTCCAGAGGTACTGCCAATGTAGTCGTCTAGTGATAGCTCCATGTTAATCCTTTGATTCACCTCTATTGCTCCTTATGGAGTTCTAGTTCATTTCGCGCGAAAATTAAGTTCGACTGGATATATTTTTAAAACGTTTAAGTGTTTGGAATCCATTCGAAAATATTTGAAACTAATAAAAAGTCATAATGATATAAATAATCTACTGTCTTTGGGACAATGAGTGAAATACAGTATTCTTTACATACAATCAAAATTAACCAGGGACGAAACCATGTGGAGCCTACCAAGGAGTATGGTTAACGCTAACTAATAGGTTTCGATTCCATACTAATCTGCTTCATACAGAAAACATAATATTTTTTTTTTCAAATCTTTAGAGGTTAACCTTATCTTAAGTG
This sequence comes from Saccostrea cuccullata, assembly GCF_032062105.1. NCBI lineage: Eukaryota > Metazoa > Mollusca > Bivalvia > Ostreida > Ostreidae > Saccostrea > Saccostrea cuccullata. The sequence goes on along the minus strand of NW_026929644.1, from coordinate 194,230 downwards.
TAAATTTTATTACTAGTATAGTAAACTCAAAGAAAGGAGCATGTGTTCCTCCGACAGACAAAACACAAAACGAAATAGTCAATGTACGAGTGTACAAGCATCTACTTTCGTTTCGAAAGAATTTCTTCTTTTCAAAGACACTACGAAAGATGACAGATTATCATTTAATTGATCATCAGGCTATCTCCTTCACTTGATAAAAAGACTAAGTGAGTGTTAAAACTTCGTTGACTTTAGGTCTTTAACGGATGAGGCCTAGACATCCTAGATGCAGCATGTGTGGCAAGAAATTAGTTGTGACATGACATTTGTAACCAGTCACAAGGGTTACGTTAGCTTGTAACCCAGTATAACTTAAGCTATAAAAAAATAATATGTTTTACGGTGTGATCGTTGAGGCGAGCGCAGTTGTACCATCAAAACACTTGAAAAATTGATCAGCCACTTCAAACATCAAGTCGCACGAGACATCTCGACTAGCTGTGACGTCACACGACGTCACGGAGCTCGTCGGAGCTTACGGAAACGGCCGATCGTCTGGTTTAAACTATAGACCTAGCACAATTTTGGTCGAAAAACATTGCAGAGTTATTTTTTGTTTCTTTGAAAGATTTCTACAAACTGAAAGCTTTTTTTGCTTTACGTTATTGTTTATTTATCTATTTCACGGAAGCAACCGACATGACTTAATTAGCATATCGTCAAAATTCGTAAGTTTCCGGTGACGTCATATGTATCATTTCCGAAGGGCAAGGTGAAGGCCAGTGTTGTGGCATGGGGGTATTTTTTTGAATAAGGCAAGGCAAAATCATTTCGTTAAGTTCTCGGTAAGAAACAATGTTCCTTTATTTTTTTTAACTATTTTTGATTTATTCGCGCAAAGGACATTGGGTAGTGCAGGAATTCTGGGAATGTTTCACAGAGAAATTTGCCTGACGTATGTACAGATTTCATTCCAAATTTCCTCTGTTCTTACACGTTTTTTCTCATAAATAATCTTTCATTCACATATATTTGTGATAAGATCTTTACCAACAGATCGAAAAATTACCTGAAACAATCGCTCTGTAAAATCTACCCTACATTCTATATATAAAAATCAACAAGGTTGCCAACTCCGTAAAAAGCTTATTGAATGGAAGCAATGAGGAGATGACTAATTCCCCATGTTCCCCATGTAACCAAATATACGTGTAAGATATTAACAATAGATATATTCTTGTTTTTTGTACGAATTCTTCATGACAAATTTATTTTCAAATGTTTTTTTAGATTTTACACGAAATATTTAAGGAATAGAAGGTATTTTAATAAATTGCATTTTTAAAAGGGCATAACTCTCAAAACCGATATATGCAAATCAGATATTTAAGGAATCACTGTCTAGTTAGGAGAGTATGCCAGGGCATCAACAATAGTGGGAAACATGGGATAATTTGCATAAGGGGTGAAGCCCGTTATGCTATAATTATCCCATGTTTCCCACTATTGTTGATGTCCCTGGCATACTCTCCAAACTAGACAGTGATTCCTTATATTTTCATTTCATTGTGAAATAAAATGGTAGATTTAGACTTTAAAAATGTAGACATAGACTTAAATTACACGACGACTTCCATGCCAATTTCAATAGTCCTCGCCCAATGACGTCAAACACCTAGGCAGCCGCACGAGATTTACATGCACATTTTGCCTCCTTAGCGCCAGACATAGAGACAGATGCGCACGAGATTTGCATGCATTTTAGGCCTCCTTAGCTCCTGACCTATCGACCTGCCTAATTTACATTCCGGCAGAATTATCAAGAAATAAACTCCGACAACTTTCAAAGAGTTATCGCAGAGAAAAAAATTAGAAATGGAAATATTTGAAAATAATTTATAGAAACATTTCATTTACATCAGTGATTTAGAACTCTATTCTTCCAATACATTTGAAAGATATTTTTTAAAGTGTATATCAACCAAATTTCTTCAAATGTTTACTTCAAGACAGTGTTTCAGAATTTCTGCAGAACTGTGTATTTCGGTAAAAAGTCGTCTCCGCGTCACTTCCGTTCACTAAGCATAAATGTTGACTGTAGCTTGACATCCTTTTGGAAAACTGGCCATAAGGACTGTTAAAGTGCCTTAACCATCATGAGAGTTGGTGGTTAACGAAAAGAATATTCAATCTACAATATGAGTTGTTGATTTTAGGGCTTTGTGTAGATTTATGAGACGATTCAACAAAAATTCTCGACAGTGCCTGTGCCTCTCCGTTTGCAGACGAAGTTGGCAACCTTGTTAATTATTATATAGAGAGTGGGGTAGAAATTTTTATAAAATTTTAGTTTAAGCAAATTTTCTGAAGTGTTAGGATAGAATATATCACAAATGTGTCATCCATATATAATTAATATGATAAAAGTCTAACAGGTCAGGGGGTCCATATTGGGAGGGGAAGGGGGGTTGTCCTGTCCTGAAGCACCTGTGGACAGTGCGACCGTTATGGAGAGCGCAGATATTTATTTTGTTATAATTTAGATCGGGCTCGTCAAACTGCACATGACATTTTGTGCATCTAGACTCTGACGTCTCATGACGTATGTAAGTTATATTTCCAAAAAGAAGCCTAACAGTGCTGAAAGTAAATGAAGAACGTTTCTTTTCCTATTTATCTTCAATATTTATCCATTAAAACAGGGCATGTTTACTTTTAGTTGAACTTTTGCTGCTATTCTCGCGAGAACGTAGCTTTAACAAGTGATGCATTGTGGGTCAGAATTTTCTCTTCGCATAGGCTTTGCTTTAAGAGCTCGCAGTGACAAGCGTTGCGAAGACCAAAACAAAGATTTACCCATCCAAGCATGGTAAAAATCTGAGAAAAAAATAGGGCTGTGTAGATCACAATCTAATTAGAATTAGACTTCTTAGATCCATGCTGTATAATCTCTGCGTAAGACAGTGTATCCAGCATGGATCTAAGATTCTGATATTGATTAGATTAGGGCGATCATATCGTCCCAAAATTCAACATATTTGTGATACATATTGTATTGTGGCTCAAATATCATGATGTAGTGGCGCTGCTGTAATCCCGATACCAATATTCGGGATGCTCCACCTTCTGGATGATATATTTTTGGAACCCCATTTTTCTTTTATATTATTTTGGAAATTTGCATTTCAGATCTGGACTGTCAATTTCTACAATAAAATGTAATATATTTCATTGAAATTTTAAAAAAAATTTGAAGGAACGATTTTTTCATATCTTTCTTGCATTAGTGATAATTGTTGTAAAAATGTTGTCCGTTAAGTCAGTTTTAAGGCAGTTAACTGTGACCAAAAAACAGAAGCGTCTATAATTAGCTTTTGTTAAAACTATTTACTGAAATAAGACATGCGTCTTTTATATTATAAACTCGAAGACTTAGCTTACCGGTATATTGTGCATTAATAAAATAATAAAATTGGCTGAAATGAAACAGTAGCAAATCAAAATTTGGTCAGTCCATGTAACCAGATGTCAAAAAAAGCAAGTGAAGTTTTCTGCATTGAAAAAGGAAGTCTCAACATAAAATTGCTTATCTATTTTTCATTAATTTCAATTCTTTGTATATTTTTAATTTTTTTTAAACTATGAAAATAAAATGAAGAATTTCAAATCAAAGTAAAATATTTTTTTCTTTGCCTCCACCTTTGATACCACTTACTATACATGCTTTAAAAAGGTCTCATAAGCACAAAGCCATAATTGGTCATATTTATATGGAGGTATCCTTGGGTGATGTAGATTCAAGTTTGTTCAAATCATGACCCCCCAAGGTGGAGTGTGGGCGCAATGGAAGATAAAAGTTTTACAATGGAATACATATGGAAAATCTTTAAAAACCTTCTGCAGAACCAATGAGCCAGGGAAATTGAAATTTATGTGGAAATATCCTGCATTCTTTGCAAATCTTCTCTCCTTATTGGCATCTAGCAAACACACTAAGTCAGGGTTCTCCATCATTTCAAATTTAACGTTGGTGCAAGACATACGCGAAATGCTAATATTTGCTGTCTTTTTGCGACCCAATTTGCAAAGTAACCACTGAATAATTTAAGAACAAAGCTTTTTTGATTCACAAGTTTATAACCATGATAACACTGAAAACTTGCATATTTTTTTTATTCTTTTTGGCAAATTGAAATATACATGTAATTTATCCTTTAAAGATAATTAAAAAAGAATTCATAAATATCGAATTTAACATCATATTGGAAAAGTACAGTAAACTTTTGAATTAGAATAAAAAAATTCATTTTAATTCATAAGATATCATTTTGATTAGATTTTTTCAGCTTTATAACAATTAAGTATATGATTACGAACCCCCCACCTCCAACCCCCTACGGTGTTTGACTCACAGTGTTGATGCAATTTTAGAGACGTGGTTATTTTTAGTAAAGCTAAATAGTTTTTAAAAAATTAGTATTGAAAAAAATGCAATTACCCGAAAGAGTGAAAAAATGGCTTGCTTCTTTTTTATTTCATGTGTAAAGTCCACAGATTCCTAAAAAATATTGATTATGCAAGTCAAACAATGACTCCTTAATTAGAGTAAAACAATGGCTCGGGATAAGATAAACAGTAGGTATTTAAGCAGAGATCCATTTGTAAGTTCCAATACGATCTTACGTTGGCTAATATTTAATTGTGACAGAACATATACGCTGATTTTGTGTCTGCTGCGTTAGAAAATTTTCCGTTGACGGGCCCGCCACGTTTAACAACCGATGGAGAGTCTCGTAAATACAAGGTTATGATCATAACGACTTCCAAATTCCATTTTTTTTTTTGGATCTGGGTCTAATTTTTTAGTCCATATTGATATAGTAACAAATGGGGGCAAAAACAGACTAGTTCATAGATCAACTTTACGCCATGATTAATGAGTAACATTGTTTATTTCTTCAATAAAGACATTCAGGTAGTGTAGAATCAATTATGTGTAGGTCATGGCCCCTGGGTAGGTAGGGGCCACACTTTTATAATTAAACTTTTCAATACTGAACCTCTGTTTTTCCGTAGCCAGAGATTAGATGAGCGACGTGGCCCATAGGCCTTTTATTTAGAGTAAGTATCATAACTCTATAGAAATCAACAACAAGACTCTGTTCTCTGGTCTTGTGGCCAGTAGTAAGGAGTAGAGAAGATTTTTTTTTTTCGATATTACCTTAATTTGAAGTTTTACATCCAAACCAAACGGAGTCGTGGGATCAGTGAGCATCCTCCGGCAACAGTTGTTGACTTCTCAACTTAATTAAGCTTGACAAAATGACCATCATGTATCCTTATTTAATAGCTGTTTATCTTTTTTTCCTTTTAGAATAAAATGGAGGATATATTTAGACAATTTCGTGAACAGTGGGCCAGTTTTGATGTTAAAACATTGAAGGATTTCTTAAGCCAGTATGACTTGGAAACGAGGAGATATGTGGTCAACAAAAAATGTCCAACCGAGGAAATGAATGCACTGTTTTATTTTTGTGGTCTTAAGGATGAATCACGTTTAACGACTGCTGAAAAAGTGGAAATCGTTAAATATTTTTTGGATGAGTGCGGTGCAGATGTAGAAATTCCAGGCAAAGAAGTAGTGCATGAGGATAAGAATTCTGTTCATATTGCCCCGCCTTTGTGGGTGACAGCTATACGCGGGAATATACCATGCACTAGCCGCTGTGCTGTTGGACCATGGTGCTGATGTCAATGGTCGTTCGAACTCCCAGTCAGCCGCAGTTAGAACTGCGTGCTATAAGAATGATGAACAAATGGTGGAATTTCTAATCTCAAAAGGCGCAGATGTTAACATACCGAATAGATATGGGTCTACGTGCCTTATGAACGCCGTCAAGTGTCCATCCCTCGTAAGACTCTTAGTTGAAAAAGGTGCAAATGTAAATGCACGCGAGACAAAGAAGATGCATCTAACAGCTTTGCATTATGCTATACACAATGAAAGCTTGGACTCTTTTCGTTTTCTTCTGGAGTCTGGGGCTGATCCTTCAATTCCAGATAAATACGGAGACTCTCCACTGCGAAGCGCCGCCTGCTTCCTACAGCCCGAAATGGTAAACCTCCTCTGTCAAAGACCCGAGATAAGTCAGAATGATGTCATCGAAGCTTTTGAACTACTAGGTGCATCTGCAGTGGACAATGACAACTATCGTGATTCAGAAGAATACTGGCTGAAGGCAGTTAAACTCCGGGGGATGCATGGAATTCAGAAGGAAGTAAAGCCCACCCTGCCTGTTCTCGGACCAAACCTTGAGCACATCAGTTTTGAGGATCTACAAATTGTTTGGGAAGAAAGCGTTAGGCAGCGACGGGAATCGGTATTAGTGAAGTACAGAATACTAGGTCCACTTCACGAAGAATTTCTGTATACTCTTCTGCAGTATGGTTATAACAGACCAAGCAGTTACTCGACATTTCAGATTTTTATTTGTGCGCATGATTTGTTTTTGGAGAAGAACAAACCTCTTCATGAGAACAACATTTATTCCTTACGAATGATAATAAAAGTGGCTATTAGCATTGCCTACCAGACCCTCAATGACCCCCAGAAACCTTTAATTGTTGACGGTGTTTTCCGTAAGTTTGTACAGATGATAGACCAACTACAAGAAATTCTACAGAAAGGAAAACATAAGACAACACCAGAACGATCCACATCTTATAACAACTTGCTCGTTACAGCCATATTCTTTGTTAAATTTCTTCTGGAAGAGGAAAAGGAAAGTGATCGATTTTTAACTGCATGTAGACGACTTGCAAACATCAATCCGACCTTTGTCTCAAAATGTGAAGCGAACTTACTACATGCAGTACTCGATCCACGCTTCTTCAACGACAACGCAAAAGGAATTTCAACTTTCATATGTGACCCAGTGCTGGATGTGAATTTGGTCCATTTGCTCCTTAAGAGCAGATTTGATGTGAATTACTTCGACAAGGAAAGACGGACATGCTTGCACCGTTTTCTGAGACAGTTGAATAGTAGAGACACATTATCAGACCTTGAGGAGGAGAGACCAGTCGTGCCCTTCTTGTTGGAACATGGCGTCCACATAGATACTGTTGACGTGGACGGAGAAAACTGCTTAGATTTGTTGAAAGAGACTGGAATAATGTACGACGAATTGAGGTACCGGTCTTTAAAATGCATGGCTGCCCTTGTAATAGGGAAATATAAAATTCCTTATGACGGATGGATTCCATTCACATTGAATCCGTTTATGGCGCTGCATCACCCCCCAGAGATAGTAAAGTCATAAAATGGTTACCAGTTGTTGAATCCATGTTAGTTGAGTCATGAACATATCGGCATACTTTTTGGAATTGTTTTCTTGTTGATTTAGTTTTTCTTGCTGTTATTTGCTCTATTTTCTTTATGTGTATTTCAATTTTTAGACAAATGGCATTCCCAAATAAAGTACTTGAAAGTTAACTGTATATGATGTATAATTAAAAAAAATGTTATTTAATAACTTGTTTATTTACTCTTACTTTTGCAAAAGGACATATCATTGAAATGAAACATATGGTGATAACAAACAGTATTCAAGATCAAAAGTCCATAAAACAATACAAAATAGGAGCAGAGCAAATAAAGCGGACCCCCAAAACATCAGAGGTGGGTTCAGGTGCCATGGAAGAGTGAGCATCCCCTGCCGACCGGTCAAACCCGTCGTGTGCTCCTTGTTATGATCGTGAAATATCGAAAAAATTCGTCGTCAATTCAATGAATAAATAATGGACTAATAATTAGTATGAAAAACGTCAGTCAGCATTTGACTCAATGATAAATTGTATTTGCTGACAAGGTCATTGTATCGATCATAGAACTTACGAAATGATGACTTTAAGCGAGAGTGCTGAAATTCTTGTTTCATCAACTTGTTTGTCAATAATTTACGATGTTTTAGAATTGTTCATACGTAGAGCATGCTCTTGCATATCGAATCAACTGAGATTCATAAACTCCATATGCAGGTGATGAAGGTATGTTGCTGCAGAAGTAAGGGAAGTTGACGATAGAAAAGTTAGTCATCACGTTTATCACAGAGCTTGGTTGTTAGATTACCATTAACGTCTTTTAAAAACTACAAGTCCCTGACGAGAATGTTGGTCTGATGATTTATACTTGTAACAAAGGAAGCGAAAAGTAGAATTTCGCATTGAAACTATATGACAACAGTGATTTTGAAAATAGATCCTTGATTATTCTTTTTCTGTCGCAATTTTAGTTGCAATTGGGCTAATTCTATATTTAGAAATTATAGCAATGTCATTCGTCGAAATCCCAAACTCATCTGTTCCCCCATAAAAATATATTTGGATATAAAAAAAAAATATATGAAAAACAAGAATGGACATAAATTTACTCCAGTGAGTTTTGTGGACCATGGAACTTTTGTTATTTTTAGTAACAGCGGCATCAACGTTCACAAAATCAGATCATTGACGTTTTTAAAATTAGTTTTATCGAATGAAATTTTTAGAGATAACGAACAGTGTACAGGTTCAAATGTGCATTAAACAATACAAATAAGGAGCAGACTTCTAAAACATCAGAGGGGATCAGGTGCCATAGGGGAGTGAGCATCCTCTGCCAACCGGTTACACCCGAAATTAGACAAAATCTGTAGGAGTAACTAATGAAACAGTAATTTCTGTTTTTATAACCATGCCTACAATTAAAGCATTTTATTAAAATCAAACACTTTTAAATAAGTTAGGTATCTTTGTGTACATGTATTCTGCTTGTTTAGAAAGATTCATTAAAATCAGACCAAAACTTTCGGAGTAGTAGCATTATGAAGATTTTCACAGAATTTCTATTATTTAATAGGCATTTTACTAAAACCGAAGATAGAATTATAGTTTTACCGTCTACTATTATACACTTTTTTAATCAAACCAAAATACGATGAGGCATACAGTCAGACAGACAAACACCTTACCATCGAATAATTTCTTTGGTCTCTGACCAACAGAACAGGGTAAACATTATTATTATGTTACTTAAATTTTGTTTATTTCAATATCATTATCATCGTATCATTACGCAAACTGGCGTTTTGTAGCCGTATCTCTAAAAAGACATTGTATCTCCGTAATCAGCTGATGACATGATACGTGGGGTCACGTATTGTGTATGAAGGTATGATACATGCATGTATACCAAGTTTCCTACTGAAAATGATCTGTTCATGAGTAATCAAGATTTATGCGTATATTTATTGTTTATGCAAGTCGATACCAGGATGTACAAAGAAGACAAATCAAATACGTTTCAAACAAAAAATAAACATTGGTACAACACTGAAGATTGAACAAAACAAATTACAGAAAATGTGCTCGGCTTCATCTTTGCGAATTTCAAGGTATATTTTGTAGTAAACGTTACAAAATATGCCCAAATGTCTCTCCATAGCAGATCAACAGCTTACTTAGCAGTCATCATCGTGACGAATTCTGAAAGGAAATAAAAATACAAGTCATCATTCAGTTAAATTCAGTCAATGCTTATTCATCATTCAGTCTTTTTCCTCTAATAAGTCACTTTTAATTTTTCTTTAGTATTTGAAGAACATGATCCCTCTCTCAAAAATATTTTTATTAATTTCAATTTATGATGGCCATTATGACTGGAATGTGAAAACATCCATAATACCAAGAAAACAGGGTTTTTTTTTCATTGCAAGATTGACTTTCAACAAAACAAGTTGTCAGTTGATGTCTTTTTATTTGATAAAACTTATAACAATAGAAGTACTTGCTTATAGAACAATATCAAAGCAAATTGTTACACTGTTACACAAGAAATGGAGTATCATAGTGCTTGATCCATGCGTTTTATGTTTCTTTTAAAATTTAGAAACTACAATAATTTCCATGCAATGTCTTTTATTCTGTATTTTATACGCAACGAATTTCTGTTAAGAAATGAATGTTTATCATGTTTTTTGCTCTTTTAGAATCGGCATTTTTTGTCACATTTTACATCCTTGTGTGGATTTTTATTGCTGCTTTTGGCGAATACTAGTATGAATAAGAATTCATTGGGAGATTCGTTTTGAGGAATTTTATTCGGTGATGGCGTGCTATATTTATACATTTATGAAATCGATCTAAAATGCATTAAAGCTTGTGTTTAAACTACTAGTATCTTGAACAATGAAAAATAGGAAAATTCACTCAAAACGAACTTGTTACAATAAAGTTGGAAATGCATTCTATCTGTTGAAAAAATAAAATCTTTTAGTCAATCATTTGAAACGTACTCAGTAATACAATTTCCATTTCAACTTGAAAACAAATTCTAAAGTTGAATTTGAGTAAAAGAAAAATAACTGGCATTTCTTGCAGACAACAGTCCAGTGCGTTGTTTTGACCCATAAGCATGCGCGTGCTGGTCAATTGTTAGTGTGCTTGAACCAAGTTAAGATATCCGTTCGCCTAAGCAGATATAGCATCTGATGACGTCATGATAAAAGGGAGAGGAATGGTGGCCAAAGGATACGTCATTTTGACTGATTGGAAAACAAACCGGAAGCATACGTCCGGAAATCTGAAAAGACAAGAATGAACGCACGTGCATGCATGTTATCAAAGTACATCTTCATAGAGAAGGAAGAAAATGAACAACAGAAATTAGGAACATTTGCATGAAACATAAGAGGGAGAAAATAAAATTTAACATTTGTTTTGTTTTCAAAGAAATGATACTTTATTGTGCTGTATATTGAATTTCATCATACAGGAAAATGTGATCAACTTTGCAATTATAAATTGAACAGGAAGCGTAATTTACATAGATACGAAACCATTCCAAAAAAAGTAGTGTATTTCTTGCTGTCAAACTATACAAGCCAAGATGCAACATGTCACAGCTGTTTTTATTTGTTATTTGAGGATTAAATTGGCAGTAAATGTGGTTTTGAACCTCGAAAGCATTTTAACTGCTTCGTGGAAATTTAAGAAGCAAGATGCAATACAGAGAACGAGTTTCATGCGTCATGCCGTACCTTCATAGTTGACCATTCCGTCCCCGTCGAGATCCGCCTCTCGAATCATTTCGTCCACCTCTTCATCTGTCAGTTTTTCCCCTAGGTTGGTCATGACATGACGAAGTTCGGCAGCACTAATAAAACCGTTACCGTCCTTATCGAACACTCTGAAGGCTTCCCGAAGTTCTTCCTCACTATCTGTATCTTTCATTTTCCTTGCCATCATAAGGAGGAATTCTTCGAAGTCTATCGTGCCATTTCCTGCATGAAAATATCAATCACTGCACACCAAGCTCTAAGCATTTTCTTTAAAACTAATGTTCAATGCATTTAATATATATAGGATCTAGAATACAGATATCAAAGAGACATCTCTAACAAACTAATGGTGAAAACTAAACCATTTAAAAAAAATAAAAACCTGGGATGGGAAAACACAAATGAAGAGTAATTAATGCTCTACTAAGAGCATTTATAACTGCATATATAATGAGGGGTTCCTTTTCTTACATATTGTTTTCCTTCTAATCTATATATGGTCTCTCATCAATGAACACTATGAAATTAGTGTCGACGAATCAGCTTGCATTTTAGAAAAAGTATTTTTCGACAGTCTAAAATACGGTATATCTGCCAAACATAGTTTATTTTATATGTAAAAATAAAATCGTGTTCCTTTGATATCAAAATTTCATGCCTGGAGAAAATGATAGTCTACTGTTTAAAAATAAGTATCAAAGAAAAAATTACAATAAATATATAAATAAACAAATAATAAATAAGTAAAGGAATTGTTATAAAAGCTCGTGTAATTACATGTAAAGAGCTTAGATTCAAGCATGTTTTCTAGGAGATAAATCGTGTGATCCATGTTTAACATCCACAATGATAAACAATCTTGAGGTCAATGGGTCACATCGCTCACCTGAACACTCTGGTTAGGAAAATGCAGAAATCAGATCAGTATTGAAAAGTGATTGAAAGTCGATAGATATGGTCCAACATTTGACCTTCAATCAATTTTCAATCTTCTTGATCTTCAGATTTTCAAAGACTTTCTACAATGTACTACTATGTAATAAACTTTGATCCCGTAATGTGCCACAACCTTATACCATCTCAATTTGACTATGTTCTTGAGAAGAACATTTTCAAAGACATGTACATGTATTCCTATTCAAAACTTTGATCCCCCCATCTTATCCCCGGGGGTCAAGGTTTCACATAAGTTTCAACTTTTTTGGTCAACTGGTTCTTGATCAGAATAATTTGAATAAGACCACCAATTTTTCACTATTTCTTAATTAATTCCCCTAGGAAGAGGGAGTGACCCTTCATTTAAACAAACTTGAATACCCTTCACCCAAAGAATACTTTGTGCCAAGTTTGGTTGAAATTGGACAGGTGGTTATTGAGACGAAAATGAAAATGTAAAAAGTTTACGACGGTAGACAATGGACAAACTTCGATCAGCCTTCGGCTCATGTGAGCGAAAAGAACAATGTATATTTATAAATTGTCTCAAAACAATGCTACAGTTATGCAATATTCCTTGAAAAAGAAAATTGAACAAAATTTTTGTGGGTAATGAAAAGTCGAAGCTTTATAATTCTGAATTTACGTGTATCACAAACTTTGGATCACACGATTGCGCAACAATTCTCCTTGAACACTACTCATTCACAGCAGCTATTGAAACAATTTCTCTCCTGAAGCCATGTTAATATTAAAAAAAAAAACTGCTAACAAATTAACTTCTCCAGTCATTTCACTCTGAAATATGCCTTCTTGAAGCACTTACCAATCCCGCAGCAATTCGTTTGTATTGGTCCAAAATAAGCAATTGCTTGATTCGAAAAAGAAATGTATTTTAATTTATCTTCTTAATTAACTGAAGGTCGAACGAAGAAAGAATGGAGAAGAGAGTATCTTATAATCAAAAACCAATCTCTATGCTTTTACAGTGTACTCTTGCAATGTAGTTCTTGATAACTAGATAGAGCTATCGAATTTGTTATTAAAAAATAAATTTTTTTAAAAAATCAAACAGAAAAGAACTGCAGCAATGAGAATTTGAAGACTTCCATAGCAAATGCTGTTTTTTAAAAGAAATAACAAACATTTAAAATGTAGATAAGATGATTAATAGATTTTATGTAGACCTACAGTATGACCTAGATATCCGAATATTGTTTATGTTTTTATGAGCTAGGATTTCGTGGTTAGAAATTTGGCCTTTTTTTCCCTAATAGATTTTTAGGAAGTTTTTGTGGTACGTACAAGGACTGCTCGAGGCAAACATAAATAATAAACAAAGCCAGTCTATTTTAAGAACCTATTGCAATTAATAAAAATTTCTAAGTTAAAAGGAAATTTCCTCTAAGGTTACCTGAAGATTTGTAGATAAAGTATTTATCTGTTTAATACAACACATTCTAGACATGATAATTTCAAAATCTAAATATAATCTTTGGCACCCCCCCCCCAAAAAAAACATAATTAAAAAAACACCAGAATCTGTCAATTTGTTTAGATCTCTATACAAGATGTAAAATTCGTATTTCTTTACCAAGGATAACTCAAGAATACTAATGCTTATCCCTATTAGAATCATATTTTTTACAATGTACTGGTTGTTGTTGACTAGATGTTCTTTAAGAAGTGAGATCAAGTTGACAACACAGTGATCATAGATTAAATATAATGAAGAAAGACTCATGTCCATCATTATAGAAATTTAGACATTGCTAAGATAAAATAACCTAAGAACCTTACCAAACCTTTTTTTCTATCATGATAAAAATAACAAAAATACTGAAATGCAGAACATTTCACGGCATGCAATGGACACAATATCTTTAAACGCTGAGTAACGTTTATACACGTTTAGCTAATTCTCCAGCAGTTGCAAGGTTATACATAAGGATTAAGCCTTAAACTTGATGAAATAGACCACGTTTACTAGTACAAAAATATTGGACAGCTCTTACTGCTTTCTTATAAGATTAATGGTTGTAGGGACGGTGGCGGTCGTATGATTTTGATAAGAAAAACTTAAACTAGAACTGTCCCAGTAGGTCTAATGTCCCCCGCGGGACAACACGCTTTAAAATGGCTTAAAAGATGCTGCCATTTTGTCGAAAAAAATATATGGTAAATTTACTAAATTATAATAGAGAAAGATTTTAACATCTCTATAGTTGAGGGTAATGGTTGTATTGAGCATTCCAAAATTTATTTACAGCCATGTCATCATAATTTCACGTCCCTCTCCACGCCCCCTCCCCACAAATATTTCTTAGTCATGTGACCATGAGTTTATACTCACTTCCGAGATACTTCATGAACTCTGTGACCTTGACTTTTGTCTAAATAGCAATTGCTAGGGTCATGTCTTATCATATAAACATATCAAATCTAATGGCATGATGACTGTTGGAAGCTATTCCATTTTAAAGTAATATCAGGGAAAAAGAAATGCACCTCAAACCAGTGATCTTGAGTTTGTCTTAGTGAACATGGTGTACGGTTGTTTAATTTAAAACATCCTTTGTCCCTGGTATAATCTAATGTTGTTTTGTTAATTTTCACATAAAGATTATGGCTATTGCAAAAATTTATATACTTCTAAAATCAGTGACCTTGACCTTATCCAAATTACCCTAGGTTATGGTCAAGCCATACCCTTGAGGTACAAGCACTTTTATCTCAGGGATAAACTTCTACTGTTTTTTTTTTCATATCAAGTTGTGTCTAAATTCATATTTTAAAAGTTAATAACTTAGTTCCCTGTGACTTTGTCAAAAATAACATTGTAACTATGACAAAGGAGATTCCTGATCACAAGGTACATACTAGATATGTCTCTGAAGTTCCTCTGCTAAAAAGTTTGACCAAGGAAAAAATTTGTTTCCCTTTGGTGTGTTCTTGTAAAAGAAGTTATGTACATTGATACATTATATCTATATAATGTCACTTTTTTCTTATTTTGACGAATCAATTTGAAAAAAAAACAGAAACAAATGCAGTAGTTCAAATTTTATATTTTTAAAATATACTTAGAAGTTTCAGAGGTCATCTTTGGACAAAAAAAATGTTGACAGACGGCGGAACCTGCAGACAGACAGAGTGATTCCAATATACCTCCTAAACTGCTAGGGTGGGATGGGTGTGTACATATTATATTTGTCATTGTCTGGCCTTTTGCTCGTGCAGATTCCTGTACATTTATCGCTAAATACTAAATTCTTCACAGGCTGCATCTGCGGGAAAAAATGAATAGTACAAGAAAAATGCATCATTATTAAGAAAGAAAGCCTGTTCGAACAGTCATCTCTTTCCGTGTGCATTCTTCTTGCATCATTCATCTTTACTGCGTGATTTTGACACAATACATATTATGAAGCAAAGCCACAGCGACTCTAATGCGTTAAAGGTTACAACTTTCGATCAGCAGAAACCTGTCTAATTTCGAAAAGGTATTTGATTCTGCTTACTTTTTAAAATTGAATTCATAAATACATTTTGCGATGAAAAAAAATGTCATTCCACTGATTTTTTTCAATGGTATTGGATACAACCTATTTTAGCCATTGCCCTAAATAATACCCACATATTTATGTCATCCTTCCTCCAAATGCAGATTTTTTTAATCTTCATGTGTTTGTTTTTTTTAAGCTAAATGGGATGTAATTCTGCAACATACTGCTTTCTTCATACTAATGTGCTATTAGTAATTTTAAAGTGTGCAATAAGAGCCATAGAAAGCAAATCGGGCACGATATCCTTACCATCTGCGTCAACTTCATTGATCATATCCTGCAGCTCTGCCTCGGTTGGATTTTGACCCAAACTGCGCATGACAGTACCCAGTTCACTGGTCGTGATGGTTCCATCGCCGTCTTTGTCAAATAATGAAAAGGCTTCTTTGAACTCTATAATTATAAAGATTTTATACAGATTAAACAGGCCTGAAACAAGTCTTTATTTAAAGTACATGTACCAATGTACACAAAAACAACGACAGTTTGGAAGCAAAAGAAACAGAAAAATTGCAGAGTAAGAAGAGTACACGTATATTTTGAATACAAGTC
The DNA here is from genome assembly GCF_032062105.1 of Saccostrea cuccullata. Classification (NCBI taxonomy): domain Eukaryota; kingdom Metazoa; phylum Mollusca; class Bivalvia; order Ostreida; family Ostreidae; genus Saccostrea; species Saccostrea cuccullata. Next base: position 178,095 of record NW_026929644.1, on the reverse strand, counting down.
TGATGTCTATTATTTCTGTTGGGTTAATGAGTGGAATAATTGATCATTTCTTCTTCTACAAGAAGTATGTCTGAAATGTATTCACCAGACTGCGTACTGACCTACTCCGACAGATTTTAAATTTCCGCTGAGCCTCTTTGCAATGTATGAAATTTGGCATTTTGCCGACCCAAAATAGACTTAATAGCAACAATAAAAGTTCTGTCATCCTATTTTTAAAATCCTATATTTTCTATTTTACGCAGGCGAAAATGATAATATCTAAAATAATTGCTTTTACAATATTGCCGGATAAATTTTCCCACCACATCGACATCCAACTACTATAAGCTTGTGCTTCAATATTTTTCTCCTGCATGTTTAACAGATAATGTGATTTGGCATGTTTTATCATAAAAAATCGTTAATTTTCACGATTTTCCACAATTAATAGCCACATATAATGTTTACTTATTGTTACTTGTGGAATGGGATGGCTTCATTATACCGTATATTGTTGCTCTAATGACTACGGCATTTGAGGAAGCTCATTAGCTTTCATACGATGAACCAAAAAATGGCGGACTCTATTATCGGTGCTACTCTGCACTTTCTCAACATGTACCTGCTATTTGTTCGTCTGTCAAGGTAATAATTTGCTCCGTCTGAAAAGAGAAAACAAGGCCTTAATGAGCCATTAGATTTGCAACATATAACCCACAAATTTAATTTCGAGAAACAATCTGACAATTATTAAGATAAAAATACGGTCAGTTCAATACTGTCACTCAGTTAATGCTCTCTGAAAGAAAGACTGACATTGAAAAAAAAAATTAAAAATTAACTTTGATTAAAACAGAATTTTTTTGACAATGTGAACGTAAAGTATAAAATCGTTAAGTACTTCTCGATGTTTGATTGTCTTTCTCCTTTCTATATCATACATAATTAAACTGTGAATAAAAACTTTCGTGTGATTAGCTGTATTTCCGAAAATATTAAAGCATTATTGATCCGCACTTTAAGTGTGTTTCCTCTTTCAGAGTCTTGTGGTTTGTGCCACTACATAGAAAATGAGTTAAGAACAGACAGGAAAGCTTAGACCGAATACATGTGTGTCATTGGTTTGATATTTAAACTTTCAAGATACACAAATTTATATATAAAGTTATTTAAAAATACATTAGTTAATCATTCTCACTTAAATTCCCTTTTGGGATCTCTCTATAGAACACGTTTTTTCTTGAGCCTACCCAGAAAACTAATCGAACACAATAACATGTATTTCTTTACTTTAAAGACGCATTCTTTTGATGTAGCTAATCCTGTCTGCCGCTGAGATGTGCTATACGAGTGTGTGTTCTGATTAATGAGAGAAGATTGACTACATGCTTCCGAAGATTACCAACATACCAGAGCTATCGAATTACATTGTAATGACTGAATGTTTTGCTCACTTCGTGAATGATCACACCCTCTTAATCACAACTTAAATAAATAAAAATAAAGCTGAAAAGTCCAAAAGAAGTATATATGTTGAAATTTAAATCTTAGTCACGGGATTTCTTCCGAGAGATAAGCCGAAACTACTGTGAATTAGATTAAGTTTTCAAACTGGGTCGAGGACACTATTAAAGCTCAGGGGGAGAGTTGGAAAATACTGCGTATTTCAAATGCTACTCACCATGTCAACAGCTGACGGAACAAAACTCCGTTCTGTCTACTTCGATGATGTAGTCTTTATTCAATAATCAAATAAACAAAATTTTCTCCTCCGCCGACCGGTGACACACAGGGTACATTCCCAGCCCCCGTGAGTCAAAGAAGTCTCCAACAGAAGAAAAAAAATCCAAGAGAGGTAACTCTTTATCTTCAAATATTTTTTCTCTCACAAGTCTGAATAATGATGGTCAATTTTCATCAAAAAGCAATGAAAATCACAAGTTCTCTTGACAGAGAGAGAGGAAGCGGCGTTAGTGATCACCTACATGAGGGGGATACCGTGAAGACCCCGGATCAGATTGCGTCCTCGTTGCCACCAGCATCTCCCGCGTGTAGCATTGCGGCACTTACCATCTGAAAGATATTATCGCCAGTACCTATCTACAAATGGCGCCCAGTAATTACACAAGTAATATATGTACTACGGAAAATCGGTCCAGGCTATGACTCTAAGTTGTTGAAAAAAGAAAAGCATGTAACACACGTCGTCAACGATTCTAGACATTTAAATAAAAGCGACCAATGGAGTAAAAGAAAATCGATGATACTTTTCTTTTTCTCTTTCTATCCCTCTTTCCCTTTCTTTCTCTTTCTGAGTTTCTAACATTCCACAAATATTACATTAACAAGATAAACAGAGAGTGGAATGAATCCCTTTTGGTTTTTATTGTGTTACTCACTTTTCTGTAATGATAAATATTACGTATAACTTTACTGTAAAATTTCGTTTTTTTATCCCTTTAATCTGTTAAACGTATTTCTTAATTTCTGAAGATATTAATTTTTCACCGTTGTGAAGCAAGAAGTTTCGATCTTGATCTCTGTTTTTAAAGCAAACCCTACATTGAATTTTAAATGCGAGATCATTGACCTGTTCCTCAAGAAAGACATAATTACTTCTTCAGACAGAAGAGAAGTTTTACTATATTACTCACATTGTTACGTCTACATACTGCACCTAAAATTAACTGCATGAAACCAAAATAAAACAACCCTTTACGAACTCTTGGATGCTTTCATTGATAGTTGGAGAAAATTTATTGGATCAATTTTAAAATATTCATTTATTCAAATGCTATTGACAAAAATTTGACAAAAGGCCAATATCTATTTTAAAAAATCAGTTATACACATTCATAAAAATATCTTATATGGAATCTTATACATTAATTTCATTCACTTCAATGCTTAATTAATTTTGGATATCATTTTCTTTTTATCTCAAAGGACTTTTTTTTAAATTCTTGGATTTTCAACTATTCTTGAATTAAAAAAAAACAAAAAAAACAAAAAAAAAAACAGACGGGCATTTTTTTTTTTTTTTTTTTTTTTTTTTTTTTTTTTACATACTGATATACAATATAGATTAGAAATAAAATATGTTTCAAATTATCTTCGACAACTGCGAGTCTGTTAACATCCTACATTTTTGTTTATCATATTAACCCTGCTGAATGAAAAAGCACCCTGACACGTAAAATTATATAATTATTGCTTATTTATGGCTACCAAGGATATTTGTAATCTGCCGCAGCTCTTCTATAAATATTATCGAGACGCTCACGTGACCTCCGATCCGTAAATGGCATATGTGAGAAGAAGAGATCGGATTCCAAGACAACTCGGCTACGCATGCGTATTTTCTTTCGCAGCAGACGATTTCCAGTGAGAAAGAAAAATAAAAATTTGCTAATCTGAGCTCGGAGATATTAGAATCAAGATGGTGAGTAGAAGTCTTATTTTTTAAGAGTTATGTTTAGTTTTCGTTTGTTTGGATGGTTCGTTAATAAAGAAAATTAAAAAAAATTGAGTACTGTATAGTGAAACTAATAGTATATCATATTTTTTGTAGTCGGAATTCAAGATTTCTGAAAAGCAATATACTGGTAAGTTAATTAATTACAATTTCCAGAACTCTATTGGCTTCATCTATGCCTGTTTAAGTTGTTTATATGTAGAACGATATAATGATTTTAAAATGTCTACATTTCCCAAAAATTATACTGAACATTTTGAGATTTTATAATTATGTTTTGTAAATCTTCATTTAACTTCTCTTTTTTTGTAATATAAAGTTATCGTAACTTTATTAATTACAATCCTGAATGATCTCGACCTATCTACATGCGCAGCCAAATATGGCGACTGCACGTACTCACAGCGTAGAAGTCAATCAGGATGCTATCCGCACAGCCTTACTGCTTCATCCTGTTTAGATCTGTTTCTCTGCAAGTGAATAAACATTCATCTGGCGCAAGATTATTTGCGAAGTTTATTAATCGGGAACCCATTTAATTCAAATTTCAGAGTACGTGCCATATGTTATAGAAGTGAGCCTTTTTTGCAGCAGGGAAAGTCTGGAAAAAAAACGTAGGCTAAAGAAGAAATATAATCACGTCCAGCGATCGCGTAGATAAAAAGTGTCTTCACTAGTACCTATGTAATTAACTTAGACCGCATAGATAGGTTAATGTTTAGCATGTGTTACATGTGTACAAAATACATGTGAAACCGAACGATTCAGACAGACTACTCAAATCGCAACGCAAATAAAGCAAACTTTATCCTAACTATGATGGTGCCAATTTTTTTTTTATATACCGATGAAAAGAAATCTGATTTTATCGGTTTTACTGTGCCTTAAGCAGTTGACTTAAAGTTAATTGTATATGCAAAGCCAAGTTGATACCATAACTTAAAATTCTAAAGGAACCCCATGTTCTTGCAAAACTATTGCAATAGCTCAAAAGATAACACTGAACAACGTTTGCAAATAGTCTAATGCATCTTTAATAGTTGCTATTTTCCTATTGTAGATGCACACAATACTTTTAACCTTTTCGACAAAAAGGGTGATGGACGGGTATCAACAAAAGAACTGGAAAAAGTCTTCAAAAGTTTAGCCCTTCAAATTAACGATGAACAGTTGAAAGAATGGGCTGACGAAATGGACGAGGAAGGTTTGGTCATTTATATGTATTTTCAAAATTAATACTGTTTTCAACTTTTGTTTGTGTTTTAGATAGGAGAAGAACATCTATTGAAAAATATTGCAACGACGTCAATTCATTCGATGTTTATTTCATCCCATGCGTATCAAAATTCCCTAATCAGTTTCATTCCTATTTGTTGCAAGTCCAGACCACTCGAATCACTGCATGACGTTTCGCGGTTTATTAACAGAATTATGTTAATCAGCAGTAGTGACTGTGTGCGATATTATAAGATTTGGCGTTATTCTGCGATTGGTTGTACGTATAGATAAGATCAGAAGAAATATAAACACTGACCGAATTCCTTAAGAGTACACTTTACTTGTACAATTTGAAACATTTTTTATGAAGTCAAAACACTGTGCCTTCACAACCTCGTCTTCATACCAGTCTATATATCAATCCTTGCTTTCTCTGTAGTTAATCATCTTGTTATCATCTGACACAAGACAACGTTGTAGTTATCATTTACACTGCAAAGAAAAGTATCAAGCCCCGGTTATTAGCATTCCTAGTGAATTTTGTAGTTACAGTTAGTGAACTGGTATGCGAACTTTCATTGTTAAGTATAAATGCAACAAACTATCATAATATTCTAAACTGACAGAAACCACACACAGATGGTTTCGCTTTGATATCAGTTCTTGTTTAAACACAAAAAGAGAAAGATGTCAAACAAAAAGTTTTACAAGTCATTCAACATAATGTTTAGTTTGACTTCAATTAGCATCTCTGTGAAATTTACAATTTACCCTAGAAAAGCAACTGTAAAAAAGAAATTAGATAGAGATGAGGAAAAGTTGAATTATTTTAATTTTTGCCCTAGAAATATTTTTCCCCAAAATTTTGAAGCACCCGATTCAGAATTCTAAATAAAAACCAGAAGTCTCTGTCGAGACTGTAGCTCTACTGGTTTGTACTTATAACAAAGGATGAGAAAAGAAGCCATTGCCATCAGATCAAAACTGTAGAGCGTTTTAAAGGAATTTCACAGACATTTCTACTTTTAGTAACAATAGAAACACTGTTCATCAAAATCACAAAACCGAAGGTATCTTAGTGTAGTCTACCCAAGTAATATTGAAATCAGACCAAAACTGTAGAAGGAGTAGCATTTTTAAGGAATTTCACAGAAAATTCTATTTTTAGTGACCATGGAAACACTGTTCATCGAAATCAAAATCCGAGACTATTTTATGTATCTTAAGTCTATAAGTTATATTGAAATAAGAAGGAGTAGCGTTTTAAAGGAATTTCACAAAAAATTCTTTTTTAGTAACCATGGCATATCGAAATCAAAAACCAATGCACTATTCTATGTATCTTAGTATAGTCTACTTGTGTGCCAAGTTATATTGAAATCAGACCAAAACTGTAAAAGGAGTAGCGTTTTTAAGAAATTTCACAGAAAATTCTATTTTTAGTAACCATGGCAACACCGTTCATCAAAATCAAAAATCGATGCACTATTTTATGTATCTTAGTGTAGTCTACTTGTGTACCAAGTAATATTGAAATCAGACCAAAACTGTAGAAGGAGTAGCATTTTAAAGGAATTTCAAGAAAATTCTATTTTTAGTAACCATGGTAATTCAAAATTCGATGCACTATTTTATGTATCTTAGTGTAGTCTATCTGTGTGCCAACTTATACTGAAATCAGACCAAAACTGTAGGAGTCCAGAAAATTCTATTTTTAGTAACCATGGCAACACCGTTCATCGAAATCAAAATCCGATGCACTATTTTATGTATCTTAGTGTAGTGTACTTGTGTGCCAAGTTATATAAAAATCAGACCAAAACTGTAGGAGGAGTAGCGTTTTTGAAAAATTGTTTACAGACAGACGGACAGACAGACAGACAGACAGACGGACGGACGACGGACACCTTACTATTGCATAAGCTCTTCTGGTCTCTGACCAGTAGAGCTAATAAAGGTCTATGTATACTAGCAGTAAATTTCATTATTTTATTGCAGTCTTCATTCTACAAGGTCTATTCCAATCAGGCATAAGATTAATATAGAAATAATTAACATATATGTAAAACTTTTAAGCTATCCTTCAGTCTTTTGACCAATCTAGCAATACGTTCCCAAAAGATGTTGCTCAATCAATGAAAAAGTCGTAGGAATTCTGTTTTTATATCTATGGCATATACTGGTAATCCAATTCGTATGTTTGTTACATTTTATCCTTTCCAAACGAAGTCCCCGCTGTTGCATCATGCATGGATTATAAAATGTTAAAAATAATCCAATCGATATGATTTTAAAAGGTTCCTTAAAATCATTATAAAGATAGAAGTAGCATAAACCATTCTTTTTTTCCAGCTGAAGGATATCTGAATTGGGAACAGTTCAAAGTTTTGTTTGAGCGTAAAATAAGGATGAACGAGGACGAGAGAGAACTTCGAGAAGCGTTTAGGGTACTAGACAAGGGAAATAAGGGAACAATTCCAGTAGAAGATCTAAGATGGATTTTAAAATCAATAGGAGACGATTTCACGGATGAGGAATTAGATGATATGATTGCAGAAACCGATACAGATGGTTCCGGAACGGTTGATTATGAAGGTATATATTTTATCGACTTCGGTTGCCAAATTATTTTCTTTTTTTTTTAAATAAACAGAAAAATTTTTGACGGTATTGCGCTAAATTTCAGTATTAGTGGATTGGTAGTTGTGTACTTTGCATTGACAGACTGCTGTGTTCGTAGCTCAGGCTATCAGCCTGTTATTTAGAAAGAGATAAAGTTATACGTGTATCCGTCATCTTTAAATGTTATATCCTTTGGTAGAGTAGACAAATTGTCTGTGTACTTGAACCCTCAAAACTTTTCGAACAACCTTATTGCACATGGTTATGTTCCTTATTTATTTTTTGTACGGATTTTTTTGGAATGTAACTTAGTGTCGTAATGCATGACTATTATGTAGTATACGAGTTTTTGTTTTTTCCAGAATTCAAAGCCTTGATGACTTCAGAATGAGAGTTGGATACAGTTTTCGTCCTTTTTTGCATCAGGCAACACAAATCTATCGTACGCTCGCGTCCCATTCGTCAGCTTGCTGTTTGCAATATTTTTGAAGGAATTTACATCCATATGAATAAAAAGCAAAAAATTATACACGTCCAGCTCCTGACGAATTTGGATCATTTTTGGCAAGAAATTGCGGCGTACCCTAGCCTTTTCATTTTTGCAGTTTTTATTATGAACTGATCATAAAACTTCTTCCTATCATTCCATATTGTTTTAACACATGCGCACTAACCTGCTTGTAAAGATTTAAAAAATAATAAATATATACAGAGGAGTAGTTATAACCTTTGTGTGTTTTATGTATTTTTGTTGCTGTTACGCTCGATAATTTTGCGCATTGCTATTGTTACGACTTATTTCAGCTTTTTATGATAACTCTTCTTATATCATTTCCAGAATTCTTAAAACTGATGATGGGCGATTAAAATTGCTGATTAAAGACTTTATTTTGACCGACTAATCACCACCGTTGTGCAGGGGAACACGCCTCTAGGAATTGCACTTTCCTTACCAACACTTGCAGTTGAAATATCAACTCTCCAATATTGTCACTCGCATTTCTTTCTTTCATTGCGACATGCACATTGCTTGCTGTTTCTTATCTTTTTTGACAACTTGTTTTTAAACCCTGAAGGCAATGATATTTCAACTGATGTAAATACCAATTGTAAGCACGCTTGTTTGCTTTGCACTTTTTTGCTTTGATTTCACAGTTAGTTTTTTTTTTTCTACAATAAACTTTGACCTTTAAGTTGAAAGGTCGAATTGGACTTACCCGCCATATATCTGGAATCCACATTCATTTCATGCATGTTTGGTTTCAAAGCGACCAGGAAACCTCTGGAACCTTCCATTGTGAAATACTAACTTAACGTTCACGGTCCCATTATTTTTGAATATGTGTAAAATATTATTAAATATAGATCTTTGAATGATTTTTCAATTGAAGTGTATATATGTGTAGTTTTTGTATGAATGAAAGTCGTTATGCAAACATACTTAATTTTCCACTAATAAAATTTGTTACTTCCTTCAAATGTCAGTGTTATTCATTTGCTTCATTTTATTAGTCTTTTTAAAAAACTAACTTTTAATTCACATTTAACATCTTCCAAAAATCAAATTTGTAATTTCCATTCCAGTTAGCCAAAACCTTCAATATTTGAAATATGTTTTTCCTCCCAAAAGAGTAGTAATTGATTTATTTGATCTTCAGTAAACTATTAATTACAATTTCAAGTGACATTTAAATCAAATAATGCAAAATTCAAGTTCCTTTTTTAAAAGAAACATCAGTAATTAGCATATCCAATTTTTGTTTCAAGTAAACTAATGGTTTACTTGAATCCCGTTCAATAACATTCGTTTGAACATAAATAATGTAAAGGTATTTCTTGTGTTACATAAAAAAATGAAGTCTAAAATAAACTTGTATAACTATCTAGATAGTTATAAATAAATTAAAAATTTAGATTATAATTTTTAATGTGACATTATGCCAAGTGTTCAAACTGTCTAAATGTAAAACCTTTCCTTTAAAATAATATTAATTTAAACAATAAAATGCTTTCTTTGTTTGTTATTACTGGAATTAATTTTACGCGGGTTATGTATTTTTTCTGCAACAGCTGCGACCGTTAATTCCAGTAATAACAAACAAAGAAAGACATTTTATTGTTTATATTTATATCTGTTTATATGATCATTTAAAGTAAGATTAAAAAGATTGATTATTGTATTAATGATGCGAATGCCTTTATACGTTTCATTGATGAAGCAGCAACTGATCAAGAAATCAGGCGACATCCCTAATGTAGTTCATGCAGTGATTCATGCCACGGGTTTCCGTAAGAAATAAAGGAGAAAATATTCAGTGGATGTAAATTTAAAGTGCATTGATGTGGAACAACTAAAATATTGATATTACGTGTCTTTTCTTTCTTTGCCAAGACAGCATAAGCAGTGTATAATAAACTCAAAACAGATTGTATCATCGAAACAAGATAAGGATATCAGTTATCTCGTTCATAGTCATCATTTCGCAAACTCAATGTCGATACAGTCGGACTCTGGGAAGCAAATACAACCTACAATCTATGCTAAGTGACTTTTTTGAAACAGAAAGTTTGGCCTAATATTTTTTTTCACCTTTATCCCTTTATTCGATCATGACAAGGAACACATGGCGGGTGTGACAGGGGATGCTTACTTCTCCATGGGCCATGATTCCATAACTGATGTTCTGACAGGTGCGTGTTTGAAGTGTTTCGCAGTTGTATTGTACCAATGGACTTCTGGGCTTGGTTTCTGTTCATTATCTTCATGTCTCACCTATGATATTGTCAATTTTAAATTTTTCAAAGTGAAGTTGAAATGATTAAATTTTATAATTTATCCCACGTAACTATTTCCAATTTCAGATTGAAAAAATTAAAATCGACGATACAAATGGTTGTTGATTTAAATTGACGTGATAGACAATTTTAATAGAATTATCTACAAAAAAAGGAGAGAAATCGGTATATTTCAAATACTCAGTACTCTGCTATCTCAAACGCGTATTAATGGTTGAGGCTATCTGGTACCATTAAACCGTCAAAAATGATAAAGAATACATGTTCAGCAAATATATTTATGTTTTGTTTTTTGTTGAACAAAATTAAAGTTTTTGAAGGAATTTTCCTCTTTTGTAGACGTTTCTGTAAAAAAATATATATTGTTTGCTCATGGTGGATTAAGCGTTTTATAGAAGTTTTTGTTTTTAAGCTTCTTTTATAAGCGATGATAATTTTATATGATCGCTAGCCTTTTTTTACGTGTGGAAAATATACCAAACATATATTTACACTACTCGAAAATTGGCAATATTCTGGAACATACAAGATTATGTAATATACGAAGCGTATTATTGCCAATTGGACACTTTTTTTTGAATTTCTACACTTTAATCTGTAAATTTTACACTTTAATCTGTAAAATTTACACTTTAATCTGTAAATTTTACACTTTAAAGTGTATGATTTGAATAAAAGCCCTTTTTTAGTTTTATAGCACATATTCAAATAATGCTTTCTACAAACTTATAAAATATAGAATCGGAGAGGTTAATACAAAAGAAAAAGACTTAAAACATGTATATAAAATATTTGCCTTTGATCCTATTTTAAAGTACATATAAAACAAGTCTTATTGTAGGGTACAAGTAAATTCGGCACTCAAAGAAAAAGTGAATTCTGAGACATACTTGCCTGGTATGTTCTTTTGATTGGCACTATCGGATAATTTGGAGAGAGAGGGTGCTTCATCATTTGAGCCAAACTGGAAGGCGTGATATCAAATAAATATCACGTCCTGGATTTTTTTTATCTCTCTGTATACTGAAACAAATTAATTTCATAAATCATAATTATGAATACTGAGTACGTACTTTTTATTAATGTTTTAAAAAAAAACATTTTTGTACCTTGATGTTACAAGTAGGACTCGCTGTCCAGTGTCCAAGAAAGTCTCAAAATACAGTGTTTAGAGCAACATAATGCAGATGTTGAACATCAGTGTTGTGTAGAATTTATGCCTGTCAAGAAGAAATTACATTTTGTTAGTCAAAACATAAATTTCTAAACAAAAAAATTAAAATAAATAAACAAGAAAGGTCATGACGAGAAATGCAGTTGTCCAGCTGCTGCCCTCCAAGTTCAGACTGAATGTTATGAAAGTCTATTCCTTAAAAATATAGGCAAACATGCAATGAATAACCAATATTTGATGAAAACATCAAAATATATCGTTTTAACACCTCCCCTACGTCTACTGATAACTCCCACCGCAAGTTGCTGTGACTGTTGATAAAAGGTTAAAGTTGAAGGAACCTGTATACATCAAGTGTCTTTAGCTTCAACAGTAAAAATTCAATCTCTTTCCCCAACTACCAAGAAAGTGGAATTACAAGGAAAGACCCTTTCTTCTGGACTGTATTCTTTTACCAAGCATATGGGTATTGAAAGCGTTGAGTGATTTGTGGAAAGAAAGAGATAAAAAGCCATAGTGAAAAAGGGGAAAAAAGCCTCATTATATTTTTTACGCTCTTTGTCTTGATTTTTATTTCCATCACCCGAGTGTAAAATTTCTCTCCAACAACGTGCATTTTAAATGATCAAAAGTGGCCAAAACACATATCGTGAATCTCTCAAAGAGATTGTAATATGCGGTTGTGATAATTGTGTGATTTGAGATAGAAGGCATGTGCGCCCGATCTCATTTTTATCTACAATTATTTATATTACCCACAGCTGGTTCAATACAGCAAAAAGCTTTGCCAAGGACACTCTCAAATCGAGGGCTGCCGAGCTCTGACATCAGTTTACGAGATCAGTCTGTAGGATGAACGGGTGCATCAATATTTAAATTTAATTTCTGAGATACAGGGCTTCACTATGGATGTTAGCTTGTGTTGTGTACTTTTTGCCATTTTCTGTGGTTCTTCGTTGTCTGATGTCATTTCCAGTGGCCAGTACGCAGATCCAAGCAAAGCAGGTTTGATATATTTCAAATTTTTGAAAATATACTTCATTTTCTACAATAGCTTAAACGCTCTTAAAAATCTTTTTTCGAAGGGAATATTAAAGTACTTAAAAAGTATTATTATTTTATATTTTGCTTTTGAACAGGAAGACAGTTAAGAATGAAAATTATTCTTAACCGTTTTAAATGTCAATTATATATTTAGCATCATGAAATGTTCTGGGTTATTTTTCGATGAATAACAATGTTTTAAATTTGAATAAAAAAATAAAAGATAAAAATTTAGGAACTATATATTATGTTTATAAAATGAAATATCGTTATTCTTAAGAAGAATTTTTCAGAACTTTTTTTTTTTAAATCTAGCAATAATACAAAGATAACGGGAAAAATACACATTAAAAAAATGCCAAATTTAAAAGATTAAAATTTGTATTGACTCAAGAAATTCAATGTTCTGTATTTTATAACACTTTTTTACATAACAACCACACATTTTTAATTAATATTTCTGATTATGTCATCACAAAGATATTTCCAACAACGAAGCAGGTGCGTTAATACTTTCAAACAAATAAAGAAATTGATTATTCTTGCAAAGAAAACATCCTCACCAAAATGAAAATGTCCAGTTTTGATTTTAAAAAAATATTAATTTTTTCACTATTTTTCTTTTTTAAGAGTACCGTGTAACGGACATTGCCTGCAATTCTGGAGGCCTGGCATATTACAGAAACTTGCTGCGTTCCCGCCAAAGTCAAAGCAGACGACCGATTCCGTAAGGCTTGCAGTTTAAGACTCCCCGTTGTTTTACACTAATTGAAATACTAATCAAATAATGTCCATTTATCTGATAAGAATTTAAAGGCATTTTATGGATTTTTTTTTAATTTGTAAGAGACAGAAAAACCTGTACTGTTATCCCTGCTTTTTTTCTTTCTCATGCACATGAGTCAGTGAGGGCTTTTAGTTTTCAGAGCATTAAACTGTATGAACTGCGGCATGTTTCTACTCCAAAGTACAAATGTATTAATTGTTATGCAGTCCATGTGGAGTTGAATTCAAGAGCTTTTAAATATTAAGGATAGGTTTTTTGAAGGAATAGTTTGTGGCCGACACTGATGTGAATTTTTGTGTAATCTACATCATAGAGGCCACTTCCTCTCCGTGCACTGGATGTACTTGAAAAACACAACCTTTCTACATCTTTTGTTAGATGGTTTCCTTATTCATTATTAAGGGTTTTATCAATGCTAGTAAGCCTTTGAACATATATTATTAAGATCTTCATTCATAAACTTTTATCATCATCACGTTCTTTCTGTTAAAACAACTTCAATCAGAATAAAATATATATATAACAATATATCCCAGAAAATATTTCTTAGAAAACGTTCTTTATGCAACAAACTACACTGAAACATGAGAAATGAGGAGAGCTCTGTAGACTAGAACGTTGTTTTTGTAGATATATACCTTCATATCGGACGTACCCGCGAGGTGGAAGCTTTCGGAGACGTCGTGCGGCAACAGCCGACCCCGCCCGTCTTTGGCAAGACGGCGTCATTCCATATAAAGTTGATTCTAACTTCACTGGTATATCAAAGAATTGTATATACAAAGGGATACCAAGCGTACTCGCATTTTCTAACTTCTGCTATTCATGATAGAAGTTACGAAAAAAATTTATTAAGCTTCTTGAAGGGTACATGAACTGTCATTTCATTAATGGTGTGATTCCATAACTCTGTTGAAACATTATTTGTACCTTATTGTTACTTTTTACTATAGGTAACGATTTGTGGAGACAGCAAAAGTCAACAATTAAAAATGATTGTACCTTCAAAAATTGATAAATAAGATACCTGTTAATTTATCCTTTTGTCATTATATGCAAGTCCAGATTAAAGAAATTTCTGTACATTTAATCTTAGCTATCCAAAAGGCCGTCTTTATATCTGCTATGCGCCACTGGGAAAATTATACTTGTATCACCTTCGTGGAACGAACAACTGAACCTGATTTCATCGTATTCACACAGAGACCATGTGGGTGAGAACATGTTCTTTTTTTATCACTTCGAATTCTTTATGTAGCTTTCCAGAATGATGTCCATCAGTGTTCAGTTTGTCTTTTGAAGGTGTTGCTCATTTGTTGGGAGAGAATTGCGAGGAGCACAAGCCATTTCCATTGGGAAAAATTGTGATAAATTTGGCATCGTTGTTCATGAATTGGGTCACGTGATTGGATTCTGGCACGAACACACGCGACCAGATAGGGATAAATACATACAAATATTGACACAGAATATCCAGGAAAGTAGGTCATATAGACATTGTTTCCAAATCTGTTTTAGTAAATATTAATGATATAATATTCATAATATTACATATTGTGTTGATTTCGTGTATATATTGGCTTTCGTCCTTTCAGATCATGAAAATAATTTTGCAAAGATGTCAACATCCCAGATAAACTCGCTTGGCGAAGAATATGATTTCTCTAGCATAATGCATTATTCCAGGAACACATTTGCAAGAACAGGTGACTTAGATACAATAAAACCTATCACACACGAAAACCAAGCAGTTCCTGAAATTGGTCAAAGGACTCATCTTAGTATTGGAGATATCATACAAACAAATAAGCTCTACAAATGCCCATGTAAGTGAAGCCGGAATGCATGAGGAAAAATGAATACTTCTCTCTGTACTTCAGTTATGATATCTGTTAGTTTTTGCTGCAATTTTTGTCTTTCCAAGTTAGTCTGTAACATTTACTCCTCCATTTAATTCCATTAATATGTTCAGCTATACAGTTTCTTTTGAAATATTGAAGCTTGTGGAGCTACTCATCAGGAATCTTCGGGAACTATATCGTTTAACTCAACGCGAGGTGTTGTCAAACAGTGTCAGTGGAGGATTTCGGCGGGCTATGGAGAAACACTCTTCCTGAATATAACTTCACTCGATACCGGGAACACCTCAGACGCGTGTTCGAACAGCTTTCTAGAAATTCGAGACGGACACTTCAAGAAGTCGCCTTTAATTGGTAGGTCTTATCGCTTGCATACCAGTACATTTTTTTTCAATTTTATTAATTTGTTCAGTACTCTTTTCATAATTCATCCAGCATCCCATGCATTCAAATTAATAAGACCATTCGTATATATCAGGCCGGTATTGTGGTACAACGGTTCCTCTCCCCATTGAATCCACAGGGAACAGATTGTGGCTAGAATTCCACTCCAGTTATTTCTATGATTCAGGATTTGAAGCAAATTTTGAAGGTAAAGAAGTATACTATAGTAAAATAATAAATCTTCCTTGCCTTATTCAAGATGATAAATAATATTATTATACTTCTGTTAAAATGTTTCCTATATAAAGTTCAGAGGGTAAAATAACTATTCTTCATAGTCTGAAAATTTCCCCGCATTGAAAGCTATACCCCGGGGTATAGTTTTTGCTACCCACCCCTCGGAAAGTTTTCATGCAATGTTTGACACCAATTTTGATTTCCAGAGATAAAACCATAGCCTGATGATGTCATAATGACTTCAGTAGCATTGTGACGTCATCAGGATTTCGGCTCATTCTTGCAGTATTATCTAACTCCAAAGAAAATTCAAACTTAAGAAATTATAATTTACATCAGTATAATAAAACATTTATCCCATGGTTGTGATTGGGATAGCTCTTTCATCAACCCTTGACAGGAACTATTCCCCTCGGGCAAGCCCTCGGGGAATAGTTCCTGTCGCGGGTTTGATAAAAGAGCTATCCCACTCACAACCATGGGATAAGTGTACAATGTATAATATTTTCTTTTTGCCTCTGCAGCCAAATGTGGCGGTTTGATCAACGAGGATTCTGGCCATTTGACCAGCCCTAATTATCCTGATGAGTACTACTCTAACAGATTGTGTGAATGGGTGATTACAGTGTCCAAAGAGTATAAAGTAGCTCTTCAGTTTGATTTTTTAGAAGTGAGCACATTAACTCGTTCATGAGATTTTTTTATCTTAATTCTTGTGAAGAATGGCGTTTCTTCCCTTTTCTTTATTATTTTCGATACAAGTCATGGTTGAATATTTTTCGTTTTTCAGGATATTTCCTTACATGCATTGTTTTCATTCTAATCCTCATATAATATTTGTTTTAAAGATTGAAAACCACGACGACTGTGTATATGATCACTTAGAAGTACGAGATGGTACCGACAAGAAAGCTCCCATTTTGGCCCTCCTTTGTGGTTATTCTGCACCTAAAACAATCCTGTCCTCATCTAACCAGATCTACATCAAATTCTTTTCTGATGATAGTGTTATGAAAAGAGGTTTTTTCTTGAAATTCTTTAAAGGTATTATATCCGTAACGCTCTAATCTTCAATCATTTAATTCAAATCCTTTGATCCGCTCCCCTGCGATGGCTAAGGTAAGCGGATCTAAGGATTTTTTTTCTCCATTGCAAAAAAGAAATTGACGAGTGTTCTTTGGGAACTCATGGGTGTCAACAGATCTGTATTAATACTATGGGCAGCTATAAATGCGACTGCAGACTGGGATTCGAACTTCATTCGGATGGCAAACGGTGTGAAAGTGAGTACATTTTTCATAAAATTCTCAGAGAGGAGGGGACTCAAAGTTAGAGGATATTTTCATATTGGAACACAATGCAAGTTCAAGTTCAAGTTCATTTATTCACTCAAACCATTTAAAGTATATGGTACATGAGGACAATGAAAAATATTTACAGCATATGTACATTCTGGTCAGAGGTATAAATATATGATATACATAATAAGACAATGAAGTGGAGAAGAAAATGAAGAGAAAAAAAAAATGGAAAAAGGGAGGAAAAAAAACACGTAATAATGAAATGTGAGGAAAACAATTATGGAGGACAGACTAAATCATATATTTTTAATATAAACGTACAGAGTTTTTTAAGTGTCATAGCATCTTGTTTTGTCATCAGTTGAGAAAATTTAAGAACATTTGGTCTAGTAAAGTAGTATTCATTAATATACTTTTTCCTTATGTTTGACAGTGCAGTACATTCAAGCATAAAATGAAATTCATCAGCAACTTGTTTAGCATTACAAAGTGTACATAATCTTTCACTTAATGGTATTGATGCCCATCTTCCCAGCTCAACTGGTAGATGGTGATTAGTAGTACGAAATTTGGCAAGTATTTTCCTAAATTTTAATGACAGAATACTTAAATACTTTTCACACTCAAAATTTGTTTTAAAAATTTTATACAGAGTACCTTTGGAAGAACTGTTAATATCAGAATGCCATTTTTGTATAAATTGATCTTGTAATCTTTGTTTAACAACAGCAGTAACCCAGTCTTGATTAGGATTATGATAAAACTGTTCATTCCAGATATAAGAAAGTCCACATGATTCAAAAATACGATTAACACAGTCAATCCAAGGATTCTTACTAATTTCAGATTGTGAGTTAGCAATTAAAAATTGATACAATATACATGAAATTTTCTTATCTGTGCTATTCAATAATTTACACCAGTATGAGACTATTCTTGAATAAATAAGGACAGATAATGGAAAACGTCCTGTTTCACCATAAACCATATAATTCGGGGTACTACTTTTCAAATATAGAATATGTTTCAAAAATTTTAAATGAACACGTTCAATAATATCTAAGTTTTCAAAACCCCAGATTTCACAACCATAAAGTAACACTGGTAAAACCATTTTATCGAACAGATCAAGTTGACATTCTACAGGGAGGTTAAATTGTCTTATTTTTCTGATAACACCATACATAGCTTTTTGGGCTTGGTCACAGAGATGTTTCTTGGCTTTTAAAAAGGAGCCAGATCTTGAAAATATGATACCAAGATATTTAAATTCTTTGACAGTTTCTAGAATCTTGTTATTATAGTAAAAAACTCTTTTGTTTAAAGGGCCTTTAGAAAAAATTAATATTTTGGTCTTCTCTATATTTACTTGTAATTTCCACTATGAGCAGTAGCTTTCAAATTCATTCAAAGCATTTTGTAGATCATCAGGAGTTTCTGCTAAAATGACAGTATCATCGGCATATAAAAGTATAAGAAGTTTCAAATACACACATAAATCATTTTCTATAGAAGTCGTAAGGCTTTGTAAACCAATTATATTTCTATCAACAAGATAATTCTCTAGGTCATTAATATACAACGAAAATAAAAAAGGAGATAAGTTTTCACCTTGTCGTACTCCGACATTACAAAAGAAAAAATCGGTTGTAGTGCCGTTCATCTTTATAAGTGATTTAATACCCTGATACATATTTGTAATATACGTGAAGCATTTGCCTTTAATTCCATAATTTAAAAGTTTACTCCAGAGGCCGTTTCTCCAAACAGTGTCAAACGCTTGCTTGAAATCTATAAAAGCACAAAAAAGTTTTTTCTTACACTTCATCAGTGTGTTTGATAAAAAATGTAAAGTCAGAATATGGTCTAGAGTAGAGTCTTCTTTCCTAAAACCTGCCTGATTCTCTTTAATAAGTTCAATCTCATCTGCGTACATTTCTAATCGCTTGCTTAATATACTTGTAAAAAGTTTGCCCAAGCAGCTCAATAAAGTAATAGGACGGTAATTTTCTGGAGAAGTCGGATCGCCCTTATTTTTGTAAATAGGTTTAACAATACCCACTAGCCACTCATCTGGAACCAGTCCACTATCAAAAATAATGTTAAAAAACATCTTGTACACAGGTAGAAAGGTATACAGTGTTGATGAAATATGTTCATTTACAATGTTATCGAAACCAGATGCTTTTCCATTTTTTAATTTGTTTACTGCTTCAATAATTTCAGTTTCACTAATTTCACGATTAAGTGTATCATCAGAGGATTCTCTCGTTTCTAGATCTCTATCAGCCGAATTGAAATCATCATCATCAGTCTCACTGTTACATTCATTAATACCTTTCAAATATTTAAATACCTCTTCAATATCTACTGCACTCTTTGACTCTTTATTAGAAGAATTTAATATTTTCCAGTAAGCTTTAGTATTTGTAGTGCGTAATTGCATGAGTTTACGGGTTAGGTCAGCCTTATAATTTCTAATACTATTATCCATGATTTTTTATAACTTCTACTCATCTCTCTAAGATTTTGTTTGTCTTCTTTTGACTTACACAAGTTATGCATTCTTTTAGCTAAGTGAAATTTTCTTCTAGCTGTTTTGCATTCTCTATTAAACCAAGGTTTGTTTTGTTTTTTATTTTCTGAATATTGACCGGTTGGAAAACTTCCAAAAGTTTCTTTGGCTGATTTAGTAAAAATATTACAAATATCTTTTGCTACCTTATTAATATCAGTGCTTGAAATATCATTATTACTCATTTCGATAAGGTTACACTCAACTGACTTCACAGCTGAAGTATCAATGTTATTACGGAACTCGGCTTCCCTATTGGGGCACCATAACTTTACACCTGGTTGGTTTTCACACATGGAACTATTTTTAGACATTGAACAGGTGGACAAAGAAAAAGACAATGGATTATGTACATCGGAAAAAAGATTACAGAACTCATGTACTTTAAAATGTTGTAGAAGTTCAAAAATGTGTACACTTGCAATAACATAATCCACAGTACTACTGTTTTTACAAGTAGCACCACCTTTGTTTTTGTCTGTACCGAATCTACTATTTACAATATACAAATCGTTATTTTTACAGAAATCTATTAATTTATGGCCAAAATTGTTGACAATTGTATCTTCAACAGCTCTATCTAAAGGAATGTCATATTTTTCAAAAATAAAAGCCCTTGATAACATAGAGGCTTCAAATGCACCTTCTGAATGGTTAACATGTGTCAAAAAATTATCTGCAGTAAAATAATCCTTTAAATTCCCGACTCTAGCATTAAAATCTCCCATTAAACATACATATTTTTGGTCTTTTGAAACATTGATGAGTCTATATAACAATCTGTACAAGAATATTTGCTAGCTTCAGGCGGTATATACACAACTCCGCATATCAAATCTTCACACGTATGAAAAAGTGACTTATTTAACTTAAACCATAGCACATATTTACAATCAGTATTTACAATCTTTACATGCTTTATGATTTCATCACGTACTGCTAATATCAATCCATCCGATCTTACTTTTGAAAGCTTATTTCTGTTTTTCATAAATGTTGTATATCCTGGGATATCAATTTCGTCAGAATTATCGGTTTTTGTTTCAGTGAAGGCTATTATATCATATTGGGTAATAAATTCTTTAAATTCGTTATAATTTAGCCGGTTTTTAATTCCACAGACATTTAAAGATAAAAAATTCAAAGTGTTTTGTATTCGATCAGGTGTCAGTACAGAGTCATTACATTTGGTGGATGTCTGCTCTCCTGCGCCCCCCTAGTCGTCAGTGCGGTCTGGAGTAGATCCAGTGCGCGGTCTCTTCTGGGTTGGTCGCTCGCCCCTAGGTGTCTGCTGATTTTGAGTCCACCGATTTCCGTGTGATGACTGCCCGGAGGATCTGAAGGATGGTGTTTCTTCCGACATCTCCGTTATAAGTGGAGGTGGAGGTGTATACACTTTCCCGTTAATATATAGCACATCTCGCACTAGCTTGGTCGTGCATCTGTCTTGTCTCGCCTGTCGCATAACGGGGTAGAGTTTTTTCCTCCTCTCCTCGATTTCTGCCGGAAACTGTTCATTTACCCAGATGTTACATCCATGGAGTCTATGTGGCGCTTTGATTCTGATGTATTCCCGGTCCTTGAAATACGTGAATTTTGCTACAATGTTTCTAGGTTTTTCACTGAATTCTCTGAACTTTCCCATCCTGTGGACCCGTTCAAATGAAAGTTCGCAATCAAGCCTAAATTTCTTCCGAAGGAAAAGTTGCAGAACCTCCTCTGTGTCCTCTCCTTTCTGTTCTGGAATGCCTGAAAACACTAGATTGTCTCTCATGGATCTGGCTTTTAAGTCGATGATAGAGTCTCTAATTTCTGCATTTTCTTTATTTAATAATTGTATATCTCGCTCAGTCTGACTTTGTGCTGCTCTATATTCATGACCTGCTCTCTTGATGTCATTTTTATTACTTTCAGCCTGTTTCTTAGCCGCTTCCGCCGTATCTTTCACAGAGTCAAATACTAACCCCAAAGAACTTACATTAGACTCAAGGTCTTTGAATTCACTACGTATGTTCTTTATTTCTGAGTCTAGATCAGTTACTTTTGTCTTGATTTTGGCCACATCACTTTGAATAACATTTAATTGGGACATCTTGCTCTCGATTTCACAGAGTCTAGAATTCATTTGAATAAGTAACGAGTGAATTGAGTGTAATGATACGTCGCTGTCACTATTACTGGGGTTGGAAGTGTTCCCGTAGATAATAGAATTTGTGACTCGGCCATTATCTGGACTGTATCTGAGAGAGACATAGCTATTTATACATCTTGAGTACAGTTCAGCTCCAGAGTTGTCCCCACATCAGAACAATAAAACGATCACAAAGTAATAAAAATAGGAAAATAACGCACATGTTGCTAAAAGACAGTCAATACATATACGGGTAGATGTTACCTGGCAATTTTTGACCCGAACTGGTGAATATATCGTTGTTATATACAAAAATTTCCGGAGCACTTACACTGACCACTTCATGACTCCATGATGACCTCTGACCTATCTTTTATAAATATCGCTAGTACTAGTAATAGCATAATTAAGGGGAAAATGTTGAATAAATTCACATACAGCTTTAATTGTTCTTGTATACTAGTATACATGTATATTGATTATTAGAGTATATGTAACAGTGGAAAAGAATTAGGACATTGACTCGATGCGCCTATACTTTATCAAACAATTTAGTGGGGAGTATTGTCCCAATTCTCTATATAAATCAAAGTTTTTTTAATTAACAGTAGATTAAGTAAATGATGTTTTTAGATGCCTGTGGTGGGTACCTGGAACAGTCTACAGGGACAATCTTCAGTCCTTCCTTCCCGGACTCGTATCCCCCCTCCAAGACGTGCATTTGGCAAGTGATGGCTCCAGACCAGTATAAGATCTCACTCAACTTCACTCATTTTGATATTGAAGGAACAAATGTATGACGTCTCCCTGAGCTACAAAAATATTTATAATATATGTGCAATGTCTAGTCAATTTTTTTCCCGTTAATTTTTTGTTTTAGTTAATGGTTTGATGTAATAGTATATAAACAGAAATACTAGTAAGTAATGGTACATAAAATGTCAGAATGATAACTTTGAATATACATTAATATGATTGGGTTTATATTAAATCTAATCATTGTCACATTAATTTGCAATGCAATAAAATATTGATAAAAAGTAAGAGTTTCATTTCCTAGCAAGATTGTGAGTACGATTATGTTGAAATCAACAGCGGAGATGGCTACAACAAAGCTTACGGCAGATTCTGTGGACCGGATCTTCCTGCTATCATCACGTCCGAGTCCAATTCACTCCAGGTCAAGTTCAACTCCGACGACTCCGTACAACACACTGGTTTCCATGCAGAATATTTCATTGGTTTGCCATCCTCCATTTTCTTTTTTAAAATTGCTCTGACTTTTTCTCACGTTCAATTTGATGGAAATTGAATTCAGATGAATCGTGTAATGGATGCGATCATGTGTATCGCCTGTTTTCTTGATGGTGGTTGTTGATGTAAATTTAGGATGGGTAGCTACGTTATTTGTCGTTTCTTTTGTAGATAAGGACGAATGTGCTGTACGTAAGGGTGGATGCCAACACCTTTGTATAAATTCAATAGGAAGTTACATGTGCGCATGTCATAACGGTTACACACTTCATGAAAACAAACACGATTGCAAGGAAGGTTAGTTTACTATGGTTTTCTGAACAGATAAATTAACAAGTAACTGTAGAGTCAAAGACAAATATTTATACAATCAAGTTCTTCATATTCTGTTCTTTTTTAAAATAAAAATCGTTAAATTAGATACACGATAACATATACCTAGAACTGATACTATTTAACTTACTAAATATAGTAACAGAAACAGGAAATTGGCATTTGGACATATTTTTATTTTAGACGCTGAAGGTTGTAGACATCATCTCCGCAATCATAAAGGTGTAATAGTAAGTCCCCTGTGGCCCAAATTCTACCCCAGCAAATCCAACTGTGAGTGGAACTTTAAGACAGCTCCCGGTCATCGAATCAAGATTACCTTCGATGAATTCTCCATAGAACCCCACGATAAATGTGAATACGATTATATTGAAGTTTTCACCACACCTACTAAACTGTTTGGAAAGTTTTGCGGGGGTATATCCGATGTTCCTTCTTACATCTTATCGGAAGAAAACGAGTTGATCATCAAGTTCAAATCGGATGCATCCGTCCAAAGAAAAGGATTTCAAGCGAGCTATTCTACCGGTAAAATGACAGAAAACTATCAAGTATATGCTTCTAGAGTTTAATGTTAAAATAAACACCGAGAACAATTATTAGTGGTTTATTCCATATATAAAAAATAAAAATCAAAAGGAAATACTAGCAGATTGAATGTAAAACACTTTCTTCTGTCTGTCAAGTCCTGATTTTGGTGAAACATTGGCATTTCATATTACTTGTTTCCAGTAAATTATTGCTTTTGGTTTCTTTAAACAAGTCTGCGGAGGCAACCTGAACGCAACATCGAAGGCAAAGGTCTTTTATTCCCACGCCAAATATGGAGATACAAACTACCCAAACAATGAAAAGTGTCAATGGAATATCAAGGCTTCTCCGGGGTCTAATGTCAGTCTCGAGTTCTCCAAGTTTGATCTAGAAGATGGCAAGGAGGGATGCCGGTACAAAATTAATATTACATAGAAAAATACGTTTTCTTTTATCATCTGATTTCGTTAAATTTTAAATTCTAAATAAGTGGTAAAATGAAAACTTATTTTAAAAACACTTGCATTATAGGTACGATGTTGTTGAATTGTACGACGGTATTAAAGAAAAATCTAAGCTTTTGGGAGCTTACTGTGATGCAAAGGTAAGTCATCGATTTTTTTTTTTGTTCAATGTGAGAGGAATTTGATTATTGCAATAATATTTGGTACATTACGTTGCACTTGAACTTTAAAAAAAATCGTCTAGCTCACAAAATATAGAATAAAATGTCACCTATTTTGGATAGGTTTGGCATTGGTTATATTTTGAGTATAAATAATTTTGTTCAAGCTTCTATTGTGATATTGCAATTGGTGAAAATCAATCCTCTTTGCAGATCCCACAAAAAACTGTGACGTCATCAGACACTTTAATTATGGTTTTCACAACTGACAGCACAGTGGCCTGGAAAGGATTCACTGCAGAATACAAGGAAGTCCCATAAGTTATGATGACTATTTCAAGTCTGCTGCTTTATGAATACATAGATATAGAAACGCAATGCAATTCCGACATCTGCAAAGACCATATCCTACCAACAATCACTGCAGCGTTACAGCTGATCATAAATTCTTTTCATTATGCCTTTATGATGAGATTTGTACCATTCTCAACTTTTTCATGAATGATGCTTATTTTAATTTCTAATTAAAGCTGTCTTTGGAAACTGAAAGGCAGCATACTCATCTTTTTTGGTAAATTTCTGTTCAAACTATGAGAATGTTCGATTGTATTATAAAGTCCTTATAACGTAGGCTACAATTTTATACAGCAGTATCCATTTTTGTTCTTGCTTTGGTGTATAATATATATTTAATAAATTTCACAATAATAACTTACATATCACATATCACAGATACAAAATTCTTATGTTTTTTTCACATTGTCACAGAGTACCATAAATAATTTTTCAGTTATCCTAAAAATTTCTGAAGATCAGGTTAATTGAAGTTATTCACTTGCTTATTTTCAGTAAATATCTAAGTGCAAATTTTCTGTTGTTTTGTTGTTTGTGTCACATTAACATGATTTCATTTCAAACTTATCCACTTTTACCATGGATACTTCTAACTCTGATTGGTGGGTGACTCCACTTTTTCTTTATTTTCCACTTTAGTGGGTGACTCCACTCTGATTTCTTTATTTTCCACTTTCAGTTGGTCCTCTGATGCGTTAGGTGTGGGGTTTTTCCAGTCTGGCATCTTTTTGTCCCAGAATTCACTGACTTTCTGGTTAATATTATCGTTTTCCTCTCTCCATTCTCTCTGCCATTGTCGCAGTTCTTGTACCTCAGGCTGTCTTCTTACCTATTCAAGAGAGTATTCATCAGAGTTACTGTAAAACATGCACCTACTTTGTAATAAGCTCCATTAATAAAAGAAATATTTTGACAGAAGAATTTCTTAACATTTAGATAAGCTTTGTTGACAATGACTCGTACTGTACACCAATAATTATTTGTGATATTTTTACACAGGATTTGTCAGTTTTAATTCATCTGTGATAATTACTTTTATGACCAATGAGACAAACATTCTACAAATACGTAAAATGGTTAACAACAAGAAATATTTGCCTGTAAAAGAAGATTATAAAACTCGAAAGTACATGTATTTCTTGCATGTGAATAAAAGCTGGTTTACAGTAGGCGGATTGTTAGAATGATTGTTACTGACCAGAAATCCCCTCCATTGTGACTGAATGACCAAGGCTGCCTCCTCCTCTGTCCAAATGAGGGAGAGTGGGAGTGGGGGCCTGGGGCTGTCAAGAGAGAAATCTGTTACGGCAAATATTCTAATAATACATGTATCAAAAGCATTACATTACACTTAGCTGGTACAAATCAAACCAAACAAACATTCCCTTCTCATTAAAAATGAGAAAAAATACAAAGAAAAATAAAATCTAGTTGCAAATTAAGGACAACATTGATTGAATGCTTAAAAATGGAATTCATCATCTCAGAATTTAGGTGTTTTTTTATGCCTGTTTTGATTATACAATTACCGGTATTTACCCGTAAAAGCTTTCACTTTCATTTTACACAATCTGAATAGGACACGTACTGAGTTTCCCAATGCTTAGCAACAAATGGAATCTTCTCAAACTTGATGTCTTGTCTGTCATCATACTTAGGATTATTTCTAAAAATTCAAGAAAAAATAATTTGCTTATTCTAAAATGACTGAGAAGTTTAAAACAAGAAAAATATTTATAATATCTAAATATCAAATGAAGCTCACCTGTACAAATGTTCAGTGAGGTAGTCCATGGCATTAAATGCTGTTCTTTTCCTCTGTAAATTTACAGACATTGATATTTTTTTAAATCATGCTTAAATTGATACAAAATATGAATCATTACACACATATTACATGTATAATCAAAATGGATTAAATCAATTGACCACTTACTCAAATTTAAAGCAAATAAGGTAAACACTTAAAAAGTTACTTGCCTCTAAACATTTTTCTTTCTTTGCCTGCCTAAGCATGTCCTCTAATGCAGGTAATAACCAGGGAAACACATAATGTTCTAAAAACTCCCTTGGTGTACCTATTAAGAAGAAACAAAAAAATTGTACATAAAAAAATGATCAACCAAAATGAAACATTAACCGGTTTTATCACCGGAGCTGCCAGGTCAGTATGCCAAAAACATTTAGATTCGAGTTTGATACTGAAGTATACTTCATTAATTATATAATTATTAAATAATGAAAGGAATCACATTGATCCCAAAGTTCATAGCTTTGAATTTTTAATTTAAAAAAAATCGGGTAAAACTTCCAAGAAATATTAATATAGATATGTCATTTACTCTCCATACTATCACTAATATAAAGTCATGGCCAGAAAGAATGATCACTTCTCATGGCCAACTATTTTCAACTATTGAATTAACATGATGTCAAACCACAGAAGAATAATCAAAGATACACTGTTACTGTGGAATCGTCATTGTTCGTGGGGGATTAATGTTTGTGGATTTTGTGGGTAACCCTTACCACAAATTTATCATACATTATTTTTTTATTTTGTAAAAATAATAATAATTCATTGAATCTTTCATACAAGCAACCCACAAACTCACGTCTCCACACTGAAAAGTAAAATTTTGCTTGCCCATGAATAGTGACCCATCCCTAGGTAGAAGAGAGCTGTAAGTGGACTCCACCCAGTGGCAGGAGATGATGTACATTTATCAAAGAATAATCTAACAGTGTCTCAGGCCTCACCAATGCAGATCCATAGAACAATATCTTTTTAATGTTAGAACGCTCAATCTACTACCAACAATACTATACCAACTCAGTGGTACGGTACCCTTTACTTACATGTATCTTTATGAGGTGGTGTTGGGGGAGGTGACAGAGGAGTTTCGGGAGGTTTATCTGTAAATGTGTAGCCCACACACGAGGGGTGACTGGCAGAGGCGTCTGTATCTTTCATCACATCAGCGTCGACCTCTACACGTTCATGCATTTTCCCATAGAAAACAGGGTTGTGTTTGGCAGGATCAAAATCCTGGTACTCTGTTTTGACTGACATTTCATCTTCAGACCGTATTGGGGCTGATCTTGCAGCGAATTCTAGATTTCAACAACATTCAATTTGATCAGCCGTTTGATAATATAACAAAAATAACAATGATGTTGGAGTAAATGTATTTCAAGTGTTTAAAATGTAATATATAAAGCTTAAGCTTTACCTTTACATATTTCTTCCCACAGATTTTTCTCAGGAACCCTTGTTATGACCGCCATGTTGTTTACATTAGATGCGAAAGTCTGCCGTTTAATTCACAAAATTTATCAAATAAACCAAACACAGAGAGATCAATAACTTTCTTAACTTGGCAAAAATGTTCTTACAAAATAATTCACAAAAAGTTTTATAACTGAATGAATAGAATAGAATGAAAATAAATTATTCATTTATTGGTTACCAAGGATTGTTGTCTGTGTAGGCCGATCCCGATCAAATTCCGCGGCCGATCTGCTACACTGACTGCTCCGATTCCAGGACATTATCATGGACTCGGTTAGGCACTTTTCTCTTCGTTAGCTATTCATAGATTTTAAAAATTCCATACTCAGTAATAATAATATTGATATAATACTGTGGCCCCTTTCACAAAAATTCTTACGACTGACCATGCTGACAAAGACCAAAATTTCCCCTTATTCTACCAACAAATATCTAAGCTACATATTTTTTTCATTACATTATATTAATACTTTATGATTACATTGTAAATAATTATTTAGAAAAAAATATCTCTGTTAAATAAAAAAAATACGGAGTGTTGTAATTTTAGTCTTAGTCGAAGATCTTTTGTGAAAAGGGTCACTGATCATTAGACCTACAAGGTTATTATTATAGCATAGACAAGAAATGTTCTAATTTGATGAGGAGAAAAGTCCGTGGCCATGACACCCTCGAAATGCCAGGAGTCCTGAGTCCCCAATGGTCCCAGGTCCCACGATACCGTTCTCTGGATGAATGTACAGATGTTTCAAGAAAATTTTCCACCTGCAACATTATGCCTTGTCCTACTCTACATCTCCCCGTCACAAACAACGCATCTATTGAGGTTTTAAAGTTTCCTAAAATAGGTATGTGAACACCTTTTGATATTTTGGACCATACAAGTCTATTTAATAAAAATATTTCCTTCAACTAGCAAAAGATTTCTATAGTCACAGTAATTGGTAATCTTTTTCATTTAATATAAACATAACACATGTGGATGTTAGTTCATTGTTTTAATTGTGTTATTCACATGTTTTCATCATGGCGAGTGAAAAATCTGTTTATGGCAACCAGAAATTCTGAAATGGCGAATTACTTGCCTTCTTCGTTATCTTAGAGTTATGAAATTGTATCTTTTTATCCCAAAATGAAATAAATCTAATAACATATTCTGTAAAAGTAGGATTTCAAGACTCTTGAATGATGATATTTATGAGGCGCCGTTTTGGTATTTACTGGTAAAAAGTGATATCACCTATTTGAATAGGTGATATCACTTATTCGAATTGGTGATATCACCTTTTCATTTCCAATAGGTGATATCAACTATTCAAAAAGAAGATATCACTTATTTGAATAGATGATATCACCTGTTCGAATTGGTGATATCACCTATTGGAAATGAATAGGTGATATCACCTATTCAATTTGAATTGGTGATATCACCTTTTCGAATAGGTGATATCACTTATTTGAATTTCTTACAACAATAAAATCTATTCAATAATGAATGCTTCCTATAATATATAGATTACCACTGGAACCAAGAAAATTCAGACTACCCAATTTTCATGCCTTTTTCCAATTTTTCTTAAAGATTACATGATAGATAAATGAAATTAATTAATTTGTGAGCAAAAGAAACTACACTTTCTATTGGGGTTGATTAAAATTAAATGCAAAACTGTAATCTATTGTCTCCTAGAATGATGAGTTATAAATCGAAAGTGAAAGTAAATAAGATTTAGGGACCTATAGTCTTGGGAGCTGTTGTGATTTCATAAATAATTTAAATAGGTGATATCACTTATTCGAATAAGTGATATCACCTATTCAAATTAGTGATATCACCTATTCGAATAAGTGATATCACCTTTTCGAATAGGTGATATCACCAATTCAAATCAAATAGGTGATATCACTTATTCGAATAGGTGATACCACCAATTGAATAGGTGAGATATAACCTAATCGAATAGGTGATATCACTTTTTGGCAGTAAATACCAAAAAGGTGCCCCATAGATATTCACGATTCCCGGAGAATTTATGATATAATCTGGCGAGATATTCCGTTGTTTAACTGTAAAAGGGAGAAAACTTTCCGTTGTTCAAGTGTGCTTGTGGACAATTCCCAACCACATATACTTGTGGACAGGACCCCCCCCCCCCCGTTATTCAACCCCGGGGCTTATTGCATGGAATTTTTTTTTTCACAAATTATCTTTATTACACTTACTCATCATGATTACAATAGGAAAAAAATCGTAAAACCCCGAAAATAATCGCTCCACAAAACTACCCCACTAAAGTTTTGGTATTCACTGCCAAAAAGTGATATCACCTATTCAAATACGTGATATCTATTATCACCAATTGAATGAGTGATATCATCAACTGAATATTCGAATAGGTGATATCACTTTCTGGCAGTAAGTACCAAAACGGGCCTCATATACAGTGTATTTCACATGTGTATTCCTTGTGACAATGCTTACCTTTTACTTACGTATTTAACCTTTGTGTTTTCACTTTTTTTGACCTTGGGGTTTACCACTTTTAAACTTTAATTTCGGTCATAACTTTTAAACAGTTAGTAATATAGGGCCTTTAACACTTGTAATGTTCACCTTGGCCTTTATTTTTGAGCAGTTGGTGCAAGCGTTTTCAAATAATTTTAATCATTATGGAAAACTATACTAGTGTCTAAAAAGTTATCTATAGAATCTTAATTAATGCCTATCCTGTCTGCTGTATGTTGAGGATTATTTGTACTCCATTTATCTGTGTATTAATTAGAAGAATAAAAGTACGTTGTATTAATAAAATATTAAATTATTTGATGATATCTTTTATTGGATTGTTGCTCGCATCAAATGAAATGATAGTAATCTCATTGAGTTTATGATAATTTGGCGCTCTATTTACCCCAGTACTTTTATTTCAGTATCATTCAATACACTTTCAGTTCAACTCGTATAAGGATTATTCATTGAAATGCTATGATTGATACCTGCTGTAATGGATGAAAACACACTTTCATAATAAATTTCAATCCTGTATTTGTTACGGCTAAATGTGGCAAATTTATTAACATTGGAATAACAAGCTTTGGTCCTGATCTCTGTAATTGTTTTTCACTCTAAAAATCTATACATCCCGGGGACGCAAATTGGACATTGGTATTGAATTGGTCCGATGGTGAACAAATAAACAATATATTTAAAGTCATCCAGATAGATTGGCTTTCAGCTTCAGCCTCAATTTCTGGTCATTTTAATCTGTTTGCGTGTTCATTACGTATATGGGGATTTGTTTTTATTGCTAAGTAGCTTTAGTTTTGATAAATGAATTTTTCGGCATCCTACTGCTTTTGTGTTCAAATTTAGTCACTTGAAATTTGCATTCAAAATTACTGTACAAATAATCGATAACTATTGGATTTAGCTTAATGGTAAAAGCATTGCAAATGGTCAAAATTACCAGTTTGTAAAATAAGATGTACTAAGATTGACGGAATTTTTAAAGATGTAATTTTAAAGTGCGATTCGCAATATATTATGGAATTAGTTTGGAAAATTGTATTATGTGTTTCTCTTTTTGCCGTTGTTTCGCAGTCAGTGCTCCCGCAAGGTAATACTTAACAATCAAATTCAACAAAAAGTAAAATATTTTATTTTTATATATTTTATTTGAATATCTTAGATAGAGAGATCGCTGAAATTAATAATTATAAAAAAAAAACAGACGAAGAGAACAAACAAATGCGGGGGTGGGGGAGGGGGATGGGGCAAGTACTTATCCGATGAGTCTATTTTGGTTGTGAATTTTCTTTTTTGCATTTGGTGAAAATTAGACAAAGGTTAAACTGTCTTCTCTGGTAAAAGTCGTATAATCAGAAAGTTGAAGTATCTGAAAATGGAAAGCTGATCAATTTTTACTCAGACGCTATTTCGTTCACGTCTTTGAATACTAACACACTTATATGTATAATATTCTTCAATCTTCAGCAATAGATGTTGGATGCCTTATAGATTCTTTGTGAACATTCATGTAAAGATAAGCTAGTGTTTACGGAAAAAATAATGATGTTCTCAAACTTGAATTTTTTTTTTGCATTTGTTTTCCAAAATTAATTTCTTAGTGGGAACAGAAACATTTTATGCATTAATTTTCAATATTGGTGCAATGCTTAATTTATGCATCTTTAATTGTAAAAAAAGAATAATTATTATATACATGTAATATACAACGGTAAAAGAATTCTACTATAAAGGCGACACACTTAATTTTTTTTTAATCTAAAAACAAATTTTCTTAAAGCAAGGCAATTATTTTTTTCACAGTTCCATCGAATTACACACTTTCTGAGTGGCCAACATGGGGCTCATGCATCGATGTTTCTGGAACTGGGGGCAAAAAGGGTGAGAAGTTAAGGTCCCGGGATTGTCTGGACGATATGGGTGTGGTGGCCGACTGGAATGCCTGTAACTGTTCTTGTCCAAATAACGAGACAAGCACATGCTTTCTACCTGGTTGGTTAATTATAATATATATTCATTTTTTGTTAATATTTTGTTGATTTTCTTTAAACACACCAAGAAAGAAATTAAAAATTCCAAGTTAATAAATCGAACTGTGTATAACAAATCATTTATGAAATAAATTAATTTCGTTTAATTTTTGACTGCCTTTTCCCAAAGTTTTCCGGATCGCATTATGAACAGATAAGCTTATGTATATATTTTGCTTTCTACAGTTGACGGAGTCTGGGGCTCGTGGGGTAGCTGGAGCTGCGTTAACAAAGAGTTTTACAGAGTCAGAAAATGTAACGACCCAGCTCCGGCTTATGGCGGCAAAAACTGTGACGGAGACTTCGACGACAATAACGCAAGTAATGAAATTTTTTAGAAGAGAAGACACTTAAATCCTTCATAAGGAATTGTAGCTTACGGAAAAATTCGAAAAGGAACTAAATCTGCATGTTAAACTGTTTTTAAACAATAAGAAAAACATTAAATAGTTTACGGAAATAAATTATAAATAAAATGTTGAATGACTTTTAAACAATTTACAAACTTTATCTATTTACAATATATTTTATAAAACGTCAAAAAAAAAAAATAATAATAATAATAACGATTAAAAATAGCCAAGGCATATTGATCATGTACATACACATGAAATTCTGTATTTGATAATTCGCAACTTTGAAATCAATTTTCATACTATCTCTACACAATCAACTATTTTTTTGAGAGCATTGAGAAAAATATATTGTAACACATTAATATTGAACTTATTTATTTAATTTTCATTATATGTACATATTTAAAATATATTCAAAGATATAAACACTATCAGTGAAAAAAATCACTGTTAATTACTTCAACGAAATTAAAAAAATAACATGTTCAGTTAATTTATCTTGGTCTTTTGATATGTCAAGAATACTTAAATTAATTACAAATTGAGTAACATATTGTAAATTTCTATTTTTTTAGCATACACATACATGTAATTTGAAAAAATTAAGACTTAAAATCATAACTCTTGTGTGCAACAATTTTAAGCCTATAAATTGATTTAGTCTCTTTTTAATTGAATGGCCATATTGCTTTATTGAATGATTTTAATTTCTAAGAGACATGACCAGAACCTGTAATAAGGTGAACAGTTACTCAAATTACGCTGATGGCCTAACGGTTATTTAACACTGTCCATTCAAGAACGTTAAATTGAACGTCCATAGCTAGGAGAGTAGAACCATGCAACAAGTAAAGATTACATGTAGTTTTATTACCAGTACGTAGTTGAATAAAACACCAAACGGAATTTTATAAATATGCTATAAGAAAATATGATATACCGGGTAATGGGTAGAAAAATGAGGGAGTCATGATGCAAGTGCATTTTAAACACTCAATGCAACGTCACAATGTTTGAACAGGTCAAAAATTATAAAAATATAGAATTTAATTAAACTGAAAGCATATCATGGGAAAGGATAAAGATTGTCAAACTCTACTTCCATACTATGTCAAATAAAACTATTTAAGACCTCTCTATATGTGGATATTTTAGGGCATTGATCGCACATCAGAACGTTACAACAAATAATATCATAGGCGTAGTCACAGGGGGGGGGGGGGGTGTATGCAGCGGGGGCACTAGCCCCCCCACTTTTTTCACCAATAAACATATGGGGGGCATTGTCAAGAGTATATGGATACTGTGCCCCCCACTTTTTAATGAAGAACAAAATCACAGCTATTTTTCCCCAACATTACCTTTACTATAGGAAATATTCATTGAATGGATCCCCCCCCCCCACTTTTTGACCCTTGTATAGTTATAGTTATATCGAAGAATTGTGGAAAAAAATTGGATTTGAAAGTAACTTGCCTTTGAAAAAGTTGGCCATTTTGGAGAGCATGAGAAGTAATGAACACATTCAATTTGTCTCCTTTCATAAATTATCTTTCTAGTACATATTTACAATATATTCCATGCATATAAAACTCAAAAAAAAAAAAAATAATAATAACGTAATTAAAAATCACGTCAGACGAGCTTTTTAGGAAAGCCAAGTTGTACATACACATGCATACATATACATGTAGTTTGAATAAGACAGAGGCAACTTTGTAACAATTTTAAGCCTATAAATTGATTTAGTCTCTTTTTAATTGAATGGCCATATTGCTTTATTGAATGATTTTAATTTCTAAGAGACATGACCAGAACCTGTAATAAGGTGAACAGTTACTCAAATTACGCTGATGGCCTAACGGTTATTTAACACTGTCCATTCAAGAACGTTAAATTGAACGTCCATAAAAATGCTAGGAGAGTAGAACCATGCAACAAGTAAAGATTACATGTAGTTTTATTACCAGTTTACGTAGTTGAATAAAACACCAAACGGAATTTTATAAATATGCTATAAGAAAATAAAATATACCGGGTAATGGGTAGAAAAATGAGGGAGTCATGATGCAAGTGCATTTTAAACACTCAATGCAACGTCACAATGTTTGAACAGGTCAAAAATTATAAAAATATAGAATTTAATTAAACTGAAAGCATGTCATGGGAAAGGATAAAGATTGTCAAACTCTACTTCCATACTATGTCAAATAAAACTATTTAAGACCTCTCTATATGTGTGATATTTTAGGGCATTGATCGCACATCAGAACGTTACAACAAATAATATCATAGGCGTAGTCACAGGGGGCAAAGCCAAAAGCACAATGAACCCCCACTTTTATTTCCAGATCTGGGGGGGCCTGAAGTTGTGCTGTGCCCCCCACTTTTTAATGAAGAACAAAATCACAGCTATTTTTCCCCAACATTACCTTTACTATAGGAAATATTCATTGAATCCCCCCCACTTTTTGACCCTTGTATAGTTATAGTTATATCGAAGAATTGTGGAAAAAAATTGGATTTGAAAGTAACTTGCCTTTGAAAAAGTTTGGCCATTCCACAGTGTTGCCCCCCCCCCCCCCCCCTCGAAATAGGATTTTGATTTGAGGAACTTTTTTTTTTTTGCTTGTCAAAGAATTCCTGGAGTTGAGCCCCCCACTTTTAAGTTTGTGACTACGCCTCTGAATATCCAAAATGAGATTTCACGTTGACATGTGTTCCTGGCGTGCAATACATATAAGCATATAAATATTGTTCATCAAGCATGTAAAATTAAATGTACAAATATTTAACGCATATGATCGAATTATGAACTGATATGTAGTATTTACCGTTGTTTGAAGTTATCGCCCTTATAATTTCATATTGCTTATATTTTATTTACAAAATAAACAATTTTGCTAAATCACATTTTAAGTAAAATGATCAATAATAGAAATTTTATAATTTCTTTTTTTAACAACGATAAGAATTTCCTCTTTATTCTAGAATAAGTATTTTTCTATTAATTTCATTGTAAAAATATTTCATTGTGAAATATCTATATATTATGCATATATAGATTTTTTTAATGGGAGTAAAGAGGAACTGAGTCAGGCGGACAAAAAATAAAGAGAGAGGAAGAGTGTGGGGAAATAGTGGGGGGAGAGGGATTGGGGTAGGAGAGTGGGAGTGGGGAAGGAGAGTTGGAGTGGGGTGGGATAGTTGGGAAGAGAGGAGAGAGAGTGGGGAGGGAGAGAGAGAGGGGGGACTGAGGGCATGGAGAGAAATGAGTCAGAGTGGGATTGAGCGAAGAGAGAGAGAGAGAGTGGGTGTGGAGATTGGGAGTTGGGAGAGAGAAAATGGGGAGGAAGAGAGAGAGAGGGGGGATCAAGAGGAGTGGGAGTGCATAGAGAGAGGCGTGAGAGAGGGAGGGGAGTAAGGAAAGGAGGGAGAGAGAGGCATGAGAGTGGGGAGGGAGGAATGTGAGGGGGAAGGAGAGGAGGGAGAGAGATAGGAGTGTTAGGGAGTTACATATAGTAAGAGTTGAAAGCAAAAGCGGCGCAACTGGAGAGCGAGCCTCTACCTTCACAATTTCGAAAAAAGCCTATTTACTAATCATTACCAGACCACCCAGTTCATTTGCTTAACGGGAAGAAGGACTGTTACAACGCACTTCCAAGTGCGTTGAATTTTGTCCCAAATTTAAAGCTTTTTGAATTTTTTAAATTTGAAAGTGCGTTGCCACAGAGTATATTTTTAATAAAGTAGCGACCAATTCAATAATGCACAGTACCTGTCTCCATTTGCTATAATTCCTTAGAAGTAAAGGTGCAAGTGTGGGAGTGATTTACTCCCAGCAGTGATTCACTCCGGCACAGATTTTAGCTCAAATTATTAGTAAGTGTCTACATTATTAAGATTTCTTACTTGAACTTTTCCAATCTTAATATCTATATATAAGTTTAAAACTGTCAAAGGCTCCGTGGAATACTTAATTTCCTCATTAATCTATTCAGCTAAATACCGTGATGGAGCATGGACAGCTTGGTCTAATTACTCTTCATGCTCTGTCCCAATTGGCCATGGAGTTAAAAACAGAACCAGGGAATGTACGAATCCCAGTCCTTGTGGGGTTTTAGCCAGTTACTGTCCAGGAAGTAATACATCTGATGCCGAATGTGAAGGTAAGCTGCATAAAAAAATAACCAAATATATATCATACTAGGCCTTTTTTAAGCTCCACTGATAAGAGATCAGGAGACCCCATATGATAATAAAATGCACGTCGGTCGTCCGCCTGTCTGTGTGCCAAACTGTCTTTTTCTTAATGTCTGAATTTGCAACGTATTTTGATTTGTTTTCAATAAATCAGTTTTTATAATTTTTGAAATTTTGATAATATTTCATACATTTATCATTAAATGTAATATAATATGAAAATTTTATTCATGCTCCACGTAGTGTCCACAGTTCCCCGATCAATCCTTGCGTAATAACACAGCGACCACTTATGCAGACAATTATTTCTCCATTTATCAACATTTAATTTAGAGGGCAATTCTAATGTCTTTTTGCAAAATGTATCCATTTTGTCTGTTTGTTTGTTGCTGTGTGATGTCGAGTTATTGCAAAGATACATTTAAAAAATGAAAATATCTTATGGTTTGGAACCAAGTATGTGTTTAGCTAAACGAATTTAGAAGTAATGATTATAAATTATTTGCAGAGTTCCCACCATGTTTAGAGGGATCAGTTTTTGGAGGGAATTATATGACAAAAGATGATCCTTTAGTACTGTATTCGTCAGCCAATATAGAGATTCTGCCAAAAACACAAATAACGTGTGTTTTGCCAAACCTTTACAAAAACTGGACTTTGTACTTGTGCGATGAACACTCTGAAAACGAGACTCTGACCTATATGGCAGAAGCATCACTCTTTCAGATACGCCCGGGGGCGTTCCCGTTTGGCCTGTATAGACTTTTTGTAAGAATTGAGTATTACCCAGGGTCGTATGAGTTTGTGGAGGGATACATGTACTTCAAACTGCAGTTGCCTCCCCCTAACGTCATCATTCAGGGTGGGTCGGGGAGAATGTCGGGTCCCGGGAAAACCACGCTTGATGCCTGGAGTGGATCTTATGATCTTACAAAGGGACCCGGGTACAGGGATGGTCTGAAGTTTTCGTGGAGTTGTCTGGAATTTCCGACGGATTCCTTAGAAATGTTGATGACATTTGTTATTCCCGAATCTTTCACATTCTTAGCTAATGTAACAGTATCGTGGGATTATATACAAAGCCTAGCTGTAATGTCTGATACATATCTTAACCTTGCCAGTCAGACAAATATTATGTATTTTAATAACACTTACAGATATTTAAACTTAACAAATATTACCAATCCCCAAAGCTGTGAAGATTATTCAGCATTTACAAGGAAGAAAAACAGAATTCCCAATCCGTGTTTCCTCGACAATGTGATGAGCGCCGAACTTTATTACTTGCTTCAAGATTTTACCAGCAATAACTATATTCAAGAAATATTAGCCCATAGAGAAGTTGCACAAAGAGGCTATACAGATATAAAGAATGGTTTACCATTGCTTAAACTAGAGCCAAACATTACAATCCAGGAAACAGATATGATAGAGACAGAATTCTTGCCAAGTATGAAATCTCTGATCAGACATTTACGAATTATGACGGATGTTTTGACAGAATTAAATCGGTTAATGTATGGATTTCCCAAGGAGAATTTTACCATCTCGACACTTCGTGATTTCGACAAACATCTCGTGGATCTGACAACTGAGGCAGAAATAATTTCAAGTTTTAATATCTCAGATATGATGGCATGGGAAGCTGAAGCCTGGAACCTTGTGATCAAGCTGTTTGAAAACAGTCAGTGTACGTCTTTCTCGGAGACTACCACGGGCTTTGCGGAAGTGGTCACTGATCCGAATCATCAGACCAAAGCTGTAGGGTATATCGTCTCCGTCAAAGTAACTATCCTGGACGCTGAAAACATTTATCAACAAAGAATCCAGATCGTATTTCCGAATTCTAGCTCTATTACTTATTCCAGCGATACATTTCCTGATATAAACATAGAGTAAGTAGTCATACCTCTGAAATAACTAAACGAAAATACTTGTAATCTCTTCTGCAAGTA
Organism: Saccostrea cuccullata; assembly: GCF_032062105.1. NCBI lineage: Eukaryota > Metazoa > Mollusca > Bivalvia > Ostreida > Ostreidae > Saccostrea > Saccostrea cuccullata. Next base: position 139,050 of record NW_026929644.1, on the reverse strand, counting down.
AAACATTTTCTTCTTTTTTATGTCATTTTCATGATGTAAATGTTTCTCAATATTTCTCTCTTTTTGCATCTAAATGTCCAGAACATCGCTTCTCCCATATTTTTAAGTACTAATAGTCGCCAAAAGATGTTGCTTAGTCTAGAAAAATTCTGTAATTTGTATGCAGAAAAACTGGTTGTCTTAATTAATTTGATTGAAACTTTCCTTTTCAACATCATATATAGATGCTTGTTGAATTGTAAACCTAAAGTGGCCACATCTCTAGTAATGTCCTTACGAGCAGAGTGTATAACATGTTCTGCCAGCGATCTAGCGAAGATTGTGTATAGCTGGAAGTTACTGGAATTCGATCCAACAACAAGAACAACCAGCAAAATAAACGACTGGGAAGACTGGTTAGAAACAGGTACATGTCTTATTCAGCACATACAGTATCTAACTCCATTTAAAAAGTCAATGTCAAAGATATGTTTCTAGCAGAGGTTTTTTAAACTTGTGATTTTATTTTGCTCTAAGTTATTTCTAATGCATTCTAGATCCATCAGAACAGAAATTCTTCGTCAAAGCCAATTCGTTCCGTCGTTTGTCGTATTACATGCTGACGCTGAGGATGAACATATCAGACGACAGGTGGGCAGAAATACGGATGATTCTGGAGACGACGGAACCTCCGTATGACGGATACTGTAGATACGATACGACCAAAGGTAACACAATTTACACCATTATCTATCACCAGTTTTCTTAATGATTTTCTTACGAAACAGGAGGTACATTCTTATTAATGTTGCTCGCATGGCACAGTTTATAGAGCGACTTCTCTAAAATCGCGAAGTAGGAAGTTGATCCTTACGTTGCGGGTATGAATCCCAATGTGGCACGTAGAGACTGGTCCTTCGGATGAGACCGTATTAACCGCAGTAGGTGCTGGCAAAAAAATCCCTCAATAATCAATGGCCCTGAGTGCCGAGCATAGGATAATATTTGCAGCTCTTCATCGGCAAATGGTGGCATCTCCATATGAGTGAAAAATTCTCGAGAGGGACGTTAAATAACAAACAATCAATCAATCAAAATCGATAAACCACTTAAATTTATTTGTTTAAAAAGTACACGTGCAAAAGTTGGTATAATTCTCCCGAAAAAATCTTGTATGATTAATACAACAAAATGACAAAAATGCCCATATATATAGTAACAGTTTATAAAATTGTAGTCTACTAAACTTTCATTCATTGATTTATACTGTTAAAAACGGTGTAAATCTTATCCCGTACTTACAGCAACTCATGATCTTGTCCAAACATATCTATGCAAATCCATATTTTCGTTTCGAGAGTCCAAAACTCTACATTTTGTATAATCAGAGAACAGAGATGCCGGTGGATCCTTTTACTTGTTTTGTAAAAATAAATACACTGTAATGCTTTTTCAGATGGTAAGCAATTAGTGGTCATTAATGCATGGAAAGATGAAGGGTTTAGAAAGCAGAAAAATAAAGAAATAGACTGGAAGGAACAGATCAGTTTTCGGTTATTCCAGGAAGATTCCCAAACCCAGGAGAAGACGCTCCTATACCAAGGCAGTAAGTCATTTCAATTAGTATCACACATGTAGTTGTCTTTACAACTGTGGTAAATGTCGATTTTCGTTTTTATACCTGAAGAAAGAATAATATATGTTAACTTAGTTCCCTCTTCCATTAGATGAAAGGTACATAGAGGGCATTTATTTCAACTATGGACACGAAGAAGATAATTGGTTAATAAATACATATGCGGAGGTACTAGATGTCTTTGATGATTTTACAACTTGTACTTTTCATCCTATCGCGGTAAGTACATTGCTGTAATTTGGGAAACAGGCTTTTATTGATGTATTCCTAAGAAGTTTGAGAAATTAAAGATACATGGCCACAAGTCTTTAAAAAAGCTGACGTGAAAAACAAATCTAAACTTGCAAAATTCATTTCAAAAGTATAAAAATGTCTTACCTAGCATATAACGAGTATTTTCAGCGGTTAAAACATTTTGCGAATTCTTCTATAAAATAGCAAATAAATTTCTACGATTTTATCTCTAGTACATGTATTTTCTTGCATGCCCCTTAGATTTAAATAATTATCGAATTTGTCTTGGAATATAGAGAAGCGTGCAAGCTCTGAATTTGTCTTGGAATATAGAGAAGCGTGCAAGCTCTGAATGTAAGGTTGATGCGATGTCCTACAAACGTTTCACTTACTGTTGATGAGATTGATGAGATCTTTGCGGTTATAAATCTTTCCACATGTCTTTGAAGACGCAATTTCATGGTCTTCATTATTTTCAATGATGCTACAAGTAATGTTTGAAAAATGTGATGGTCAAGTAAATCTTTTTAAATTGTTTTCGGTTTTCAATCTTGACGCTTAAGAAGGATATGGAGATAACGAACAGTATTCAATATCAAACAATACAAAATAGGAGCAGAGCAAACACGGACCTCTAAAACCTCAGAGGTGGGATCAGGTGCCATAGAGTAGTGAACATCCCCTGCTGACCGGTTACACCCGCCGTGTGCTCCTTGTCATGATCGGGAAATAAGGAAAAAATCCGTCGTCAATTCAGGTTATAAATAATGGACTAACAATTAGTATGAAAAACGTCATTCAGCATTTTACTCAATGATAAATTGTATTTGCTGACAAGGTCATTGTATCGACCATAGAACTGATATTCTTGTTTTATCAACTTGCTTGTCAACAATTTACCTCGTTTTAGAAATTGTTCATACTCTTGCATATTTATATTTATGGTAGGACTTCTTTTTTCAAACATATGTACGCCGAATGCGCCGTTTGACCTTTTGTAAACCGGGATTGTTCCTTCATTTAAAAGGGGAAGGTTCGCTGGTGTCGTATTCCGGTCTCGCCGGTTTGAAACGAAGGAAGTACTCAGTCTTAGCAGAGACATATTATCATTTTACAAACAGCGTGACAGTTTGCTTGATGGGGCGTGCTAAAATTTTGTGTGCTGGTTATCATTTTACTCATCGATTGGATCAATGAAATCAATACTCATTTGCATATGAAACTTGGAATACAACAATACCCCGATAATACTGGCCAATCACATTGAATGATTGTTTCCCAGTACGGCATTTGTAGTCAGGAGCAACACGTGGTCAGTCAAAGCCCGTTTTCTGTCCTAAAAACATGTATTATATCTCTTGTGATTTGACCGGATGGTTTTTTAAAATACGTTTAACATGTATAAGAATGGAATTAGTGAGACTACTCTGCTACTGTTGTACTATGTAGCTATCGTCATTATAGGAAGTAAAACTTGCTTTGTCCGTTCACATGTAATTGTTGTTTATTCACTGCGATTGGTCAGTATTGTGAATGGTATTGCTGGGTTCTGTGTTTCATATGTAAAGTATTATTGATTCCATTGAAATCGAACATCCAATCGATGAGTAAAAATGATAATCAGCATGCGAAATTTTAGCACGCCCTATCAAGCAAACTGTCATGCTGTTAGTAAAACGATAATATATGTCTCTGGTCTTAGAGATACGACGGGAAAAATTCAACGATGTAATTCATGAATTTCCTTTTACATTGAATTTCTAACAATCCAACCTTCTTCCTGTAGATCATATTGTAAATGTGATAAATCTACATTAATTGATCGTTATTGAATATAATTTTTTTGCCGGTCTTCTTCATTTGCCACTTAGCGTTTTACGGTGTTTTACGCTTTGAAACCAAATTTATGATAAAAGACAACAACGATAGAATTAAAAAATTTCTAGTAACGAATAACTACAATAAAGAATAAGAGGCAGATAATCGATTAGTTATGAAAGTCAAAGTCGGGGATATCATTGTGAACTTCTTATTTATTGTTCGTTAACATATCGTCACGGCAACAAAGTTAGTAGAGCGCTCAGAAATGTGTGTTCGTATCACGGTCGCGAATGACCTAAGTCGATTATAAATAGGTAGCAAGTGTTTGTTCGCCAAACCCTTCACTTTGAAGTAAAAGTTGCGAGATGAGACCGAGGCTCCGTGTCGCGGTAGGCGTTGGTACGACAAAGAATGGTTGATTGTATGTTGTTTTACGTTCTATTCGAATACTAGTATTGTTTTACTCGATCAGATAGACACGTCACCATATACCGGTAAAGGGCTTCAAATTTAGACCTTAACGCGGCATTCAGGACCATTGAGCAGTGAAGGATCTTCGCCATGCCAACATCTGTCGTGACAAGGGGCTTAGGGTTTTCAGGTCTCATTCGAAGAAATCCATCAATTTAACTTTAAAGTGCCGAGCGCTTGGCGAAGGAACAATTGATATTTTTTATCGACTTCGATCAGTCGACGCCAAGGTTTGAACCTACAACCCTCCGTCATGGAGCTAGCGCTCTACCAACTGAGCTTCCTTGACGGGTTTGCTTAAAATATTATTGGTTTCGTGAGCTTTCATATTTCGATGGCAACCAGCAATTTTCTTCACCAGATGATTGCATGATTGGAATGACTGGGAAACTCTTACAGGTCTATTCCCCAATGATGGCCATGAGCGTGGAAGACTATCTACAAAATTCACAGGCACTGATAGAAACTGCAATTGAACAAGAGGATGTGGGTCTGGTTTCCATGGCAGTAGAAACAACTATCAGTACCACCAATCGGGAGGTATGTATAGCTAGTCCTCTTCCAGTGATCATAAGTACAGCGTGTTTTTGTATCATCGACCCAGAATTTAATGGATTCTTTTGTTATCTCTTCCCTTCTTCATCATCTTTCTAGTCTCTTCCACCGCCGAGTTTGATCGACACGCTGGTGGAAGACCCGGGATCGTGGAGTAGTGTGGGTGACAACACCACATTTGAAAACCTCTTTCAAGAACTAACCTACGTCCCAGAAGATGTTAACTCTACCCTCGAGTTACTCACAGAGGTGGGATTAATTCATTACTTCCCCTACTCTAATGGCATTTATTTCTCAATTCATTATTTTGATTTAATCTTGTTCAATGTAAGGCCACTCAAAGAAACTGTATTTAGGGAATGAAGAATATGACAAACCTTCTTTCAACGTCTACAAGTTCACTAAGAATAGACACCACGGTTCGACAAAGACAAATGGCATTTTCCTCGGGATCTGCTATGGAGAAGAAGCAACTGGTCACCAAAGAAGTTATGGTATGGATTAGCGGCGCTTAGTGGGATAGATATATAGAAACTTGAAGTTGATGTCAGGTATACAATCTTTCATAAATTTTCTCTAGGCCACAGCGCTGAATGCAACGAATGACGTAATTGGTAACTTCATCAACACATCCAAAGAAGCTATGTTTCCTGTATATGAAGATTATCTATCTACATCAGAAGGTCGATACAGAATAAATATTTTTATAAAGTAACTTTTCGATCACATTTGCATTTCCAATTCCCCATGAAGATTTCAACAGGTTTTAATAATTTTTTCCGTTATGCAGCTATCCTACGATCAGTGGATAATCTTCTGAATGTTTTGATTCCAAAACTAAGTCCAGACATTCCAGATACAGGTGACATTGACGAAATAGCAAAAGAGTATGCCGCTTCAGATCTCATTAACAGTTACGATGGAACCGGGTTTTCACCACAAGAGAGAGCTCTCTTTACTTCAATGTCTGTGGCATCATACAGGGAGAAATTAAACTCCTCAGTCGATATGGTACGTTAAATACCTCCACCAAAATGGTTCTTAAAACTCCTTTTACAAAATGGTACGTAAAACTCCTCAGACAAATTGGTTTGTAAAACTCTTGAGCAAAAAAAGGAGATGAAATATGGCGCTAACGAATAGTAGTAAAGCTCATTTAGACAATACTGAGGGGGAACAGAGCAATCACAGGCCTCCAAAAACCTCAGAGGTGGTGCCAGGTGTTATCGGGGAGTGAGCAATCTCCTCAATAGAAATGGTACTTTTAATTTCCCATCATGGCAAAAAAAACCGCAAGATAAACAGTTTTATTCGCAAAAGATCTTTTAACCGTCTTACTACTTCTGTAAGTCAATAAAGGCTTTTTTATTTAATTTATTTTGATTCTTCACTTCCTTATTTGAATAAGAAAAGTGTCTGGCGTTGCACAGATTTTATGTTTGATAAGCTTAATACCGCTTTCTGTTAATTCCTGTATCTGTCCTGTTTCATGTTCTATGGAATGTTTTGTATTATTTTGGCGTCTATCAATATGTTAGGCGAGTAGAACTGTCCCAAGCATGCAGAACTCCATTGTCGAGCTTGGCACTGTACTAAAGGAGATTACACATAGGAAACAGTTTGAAGTAGAAGTCACTCGACCAGGATTAACAACAAGTATGGAAAAACTCCGAGTTGACCAGGAGATTGACAGGAAAGATTTAAAAATCAAATTGGACGTCAGTAATACAAATCAAGAGTTTCTGCAGGTTGGTTGTTATATGTTTATTGACGATTTTAATGAGATAGGCAAATGTCTATCTCTTGATGTTGTTGAAAAGATTTTTTTAACAGTTTTAAAGAATAAGTACGTTCCAATTATCACCATTTTCTTCAAGCATTGAATTGAATAAATACATTTTTCAAGTTGCAGATGTAATGCAATTAACAAAAAAGTTGGCAATGTGTTTGCATGGTACTGTACATATATAGTGTGTACAAAATCACTTGCCTTTAAACAAAATTTGATCAAAATGATAGAGAACTGTTTGTGTTTTAGGTTACCAAATACTCAAAAACACCTTTCATATGGGATTCAGAAGCAAAAAACATACAGTCACCCACAGTTCATATTGTTCTGGGCGACCAAACTAAACTCCCTTCCATAAAGACCAAGTTCAGCGTATCTCCTTCGGTGACGAAAAGAGACGTCGTTTTAGCGTTCCCTGACGATCCAGAAGAGTCCAGCTCACAGACTTTTTCCTATAAAATATGGTGGAGGAATCCGTTGGATAATTTGGTCTTTAGTGTGGAATGTGACAACAGTACGATGAATACAACATCACATGTAGTGTATGTCAAAAAAGACAGAATCCCTACCGCCGGTAACCACGGATGGTCGAAGGTGATTGTCCCCAGTGACTGGACTGATGTTGGTTTCTCGTGTCTGCTTCCAATCAATTTCTGCCCTGGACCATGCTTGATCTATTTTTCAGTCCATGTTGCATCCAGTAAGTAATCGAATAGTCCTTGAAATTCTTTCATACTCATGAATAATTGAGACATTAAAACATAATGGCGATATATTGAATTGATATGTAATTACTAAAAGATCTGCAACAAATTAGAATGAATTGTCCCTCCACATCCGACATATCAATAAATATTTTCACTGTATAACAAGGCCTGACAAAGAATTGATGATGATGATCAAAGGTGAATACTAGAGATTTGATATTTTTCTTAAACATCAGTTCCCAAACCAAGGACTTCTAGGCGTCGCCGATCTGCTTACAACGGCACCTCAACTGCAACTTACCGTATTAGTGGCTGGACCACAGGGTGTCGAGTGTGGGATGGGGGCAAATGGGATAAAACGTCATGCCAGGTATCTAATGTATTATACCTCCTCCACAATGCGTCTTGTCAAATGTTAAGCTTTCTCGATTTTGTTTGAAGTCTTTTTTATCAATAAAAAACTCCACAATAGCCATGATGGTTTTCATTTGTTATCAAAATATAACTAGTGGGTACCTCCACTTGTTTTTTTTCTTCAGTTAACTTCGGAAACTAATGGTAAAGAGACGGTTTGTGAATGCAAAAATCCTCCAGGAGATAACTTTGCCACATCCTTCTTTGTTCCACCCAATTCTATCGATTTTTCCACGGTCTTTGATAAATTTGACATTTTGGGAAACGGCGCAGTGTTTGGTACAGTTACGGCTATCATTGTACTTTATCTTATTGGTCTTCTGATAGCGCGGCGTTATGACAAGAAAGATCAAGAAAAGGTACTAATAGTTAAGAGACAGATGTCAGATTTTAAATACACATCATCGCACGATTGCAAATGAATTTTTTGTTTCATTTTAATTTATAGAAGCGTCTTTTCAGTGTGATTTTAGAATTTTACTCTTAACTGTCTGTATAAATTTTTCTTAGTGGAAACTGTTGTACATGAATGACAACCTGAAGACAGACAAATTCGTATATCTGGTTACCGTTTACACCGGACTATCTAGAAACTCGGGCACCAAAAGTAACGTCAGTTTCGTCATGACTAGTCACCTAAGGGACACCGGGGTCCGGCATCTCACTGACGGAGTCAAAAAGGTCAGCAATTGAAATTCTAAAAAAAAAAACGTGTACCTGAATCTTTTTCCTGTTTTTCGAAATGATTTGATTCTCAAAGAAGGGTTTTACTTTTTGCAATTTCAGGGTTTCGAGACTGGAAGTGTTTGTACTTACGTGATGACTGCGCAGAATAATCTCGGCGATTTAACTTTCCTGAATATTTGGCACGACAACAGCGGAGAAGGAGGGGACGCTTCATGGAATCTGATTAAAATTGTCGTTGAGGATGCGCAAACAGGAAAGATGTGTGTTTTTCCTTCTTCTTGATACGTGACAATCACGATTAATGTAATGGGAAAACTTCCATGAAACTCAAGCCATCTTGAGAAAAAGAAATATATTTTTGGGCTGACAACCTTTTCTCATATTATAACTGAGATAACCTTGATGAAAATAGAGCTGTTCTTTAAATTACAGATTTGTCTTTTTCTGCAATCGATGGTTAAGTCTGGATTCAGATGAAAGTTCCATTCAATGCACGGTGCCTGTATCAACTCCGGAGTCCCTACGAACTTTCAATGTAAACTTTACGGACAACAGTCGGGAAAATATAACAGACAGTCATCTTTGGCTTTCTGTGATTTATCGCCCAGAAAAGAGTGTATTCACTCGTTGTGAGCGCCTCTCCTGCTGTGCAGCACTGCTTTTCTTGACAATGATTTCAAATGCTATGTTCTACGGACAAGACGAATCTGTGGATCAGATACAGATCGGTCCTATCAAATTCGCTCTGTCCTCAATATATATTTCATTTATTGGGGTTATTATGACCTTCCCTGTTATCCTAGCAGTAACAATGATCTTCAGGAAATCAAAGTGGTCAGAAAACTCTCATGAGCAAGATGAAGAAGATGTGGAAACATTTAAAACTCGCAGTGAAGGAGAAAAATTCCGTTTGCCAAAGAAATGTGTGTTCGTTGCATATGGTATTGTTGCTGTTTCGATCTTGGTCTCAGGATTTTTTGTGGTTTTGTATAGCATGGAATGGGGCAAAACAAAGTCTGAAGAATGGCTGAAGACGTTTTTCATGTCATTTTTCGAATCAATGTTTGTGGTTGATCCAATCAAGGTTTGTTTTTCGATGCTTTCTTGAAAATGAAAATGTCTTGTCAATTAGCAAATTCCTTAGTAACTAAACCATATGTATTTCGTAGGTTTTTGCAATGGCTATATTTTTCTCAATCATCATCAAGAAATCCCTTGAGGATAGTGTATACTATACTACAAAACTACTGAAACAATCACAAACCAGGGCTGTGGCGTTTGCGAGAGAAACCAAAAGTTTGTTCCTCTAATTTATTTTGATTACTATGTTCTCTACAAAAATAAAGATGTCAATCACATTCGAAAAAAATCGATTACAAGGTTCCATTTGTATTGTTAGAAATTTTGGCGCTATCTTTGCCTTCTTTACGAATTTAACTCGGAATTTTTGTCACATTAGAGGCAGACATTGTTCCTCCAAATCCAGCGTGAAATATGATGTTCATTTGAAACTTTAAAGTAACGTTTATGTGTCTTTTAAATTTCTGATTTTCTTGTTTTAGATATTTCGTACTATGGAGCACCTTTCAACGAAGAAACACTCGAGAATATGAAACGTAAAAGATTAAAAGAAATGAGAGTCAAGCGTATTCTCATTCAACTGCTGCTCTACCTCTGCTTCTTGGCAATTCTTTACTTTATCAGTTACAACAACAGGGATCTTCACTCGTATCACATCAGGCATTACTTGAGCAATCGACTTTTACACAGCCCCGACAAAAACTGTACCCTTCAAACACTGCGTTATGACAAAGTAAGATGACCCATAACAATTATTTTTTTCCATTGCTTTTCGCATCTCTTCACAGTTGTGTTGAGTTAGTGAAGCATATCAAAATAATTTAAGTCATTCTTTTTGACTTGTAGATTCGAAGTATTGATGACTTTTACGACTGGTTGAGAAACACATTAATTCCTTTCACATTTCCTCAGCAACTGTATAACGGTCAGCTCCTGGACGCATTTGAACGTCAATACATGGAAGACCAATCAAATTACAGACTGGGAGCTGTTCGACTTCGTCAGCTTCGAGTCCAAGAAGGTGGGTCTACTTTAAGATATGACCACAGACCATTGATCAAGGTCTTTTTAGCTAAAAGTCTTAATAAGCTACAAGAATTTCCCAATTTTTTCCCATCTGTTTCCGATTCGCAGTAATCCTGTTTTGTCTGTGCTTTCAGAGAAGTGTTTCATTCCCTTGTTGACTGATTTCACATGCTATGCCAGCTACTTCATATCTTCAGAGGATGAGGAATCTTACTGCCAAAGCTGGGAATCAACTTCGTGTGCAGATAACGCAACACTCTGGTCCGCAAAGGCATGGCAGTTTACTAGTGCCAAAGAAGTATGGGGTGTTCCGACTATCGGACTTCGAGGTACCTACGGAGGAGGTGGCTTCATCGCTGATCTTGGAATCCATTTAAAGTATGCCAACATGGTAGTGGACGAACTTTATAACAACACGTGGATAGATCGACAAACAAGAGCAGTCTTTGTGGAATTTACTCAATACAACAGCAATACCAACCTTTTTACGTACGTCTCACTCATGACTGAGTTTCCTCAAACTGGTGGTGTTTTTACGACAGCCAATATTTATCCATTGAGGGTTTATCAACACATAGGGAACTTTGGAGTTTTTATATTCCTGTGTGAAATTGTTCTTGCAGTGTGTGCATTAATTTTCTTCATCCATTTCATTATGCAAATAGTCAAACACAAAAGAGCGTTTTTCAAAGACTCGTGGCGTCTATTTGACCTCATCATTTTAGTTTTGACAGTAATTAGCATACCTATGTATATAACAAGAATGCTTTTCACTTCATGGACTATCGACAAGTTTACAGAACAAAAATTCAAGTTTGTTAACTTTGGACATATTGCTTTATGGGATGAAATACTTAACGCATTCATATCTTTCCTCGTCTTCTTGACGACTCTGAGAATTCTCCAAGTCCTGAACTACAGTCGAAACATAACACAACTAGCCTGTGTTTTATCTAATGCCAGGAGGAACTTAATGGGTTGCTTCTTTATGTTTGCTTTGGTCTTCTTTGCCTATGCAGGCGTTGGATACCTTCTCTTCGGGGCTCACCTTGCAACATACAAAAATATTTTTGTTTCCATTACGACAATAGTAAACTCACTGATAGGACGAAATAGTCTTCATGGACTAATACAAACATGTCCGATTATAGCCGAATTCTACTATTTTACATTTGTAATGTTCGTCATCTGGATTGTAATGACAATGTTAAATGCAACCCTCAACAAAAGCATTCAGGAAATTAGGACTGGCATCAAAAAAGAGGAAGAAAGATACGGAATAGATGACCTTCTGCAGAATTTTCTGAAAGATGCCTGGCATATTATCAACTTAAAATCTCACAAGAGCTCAACTGAAACCTCCAGGCATCGTACGACTACACCTATGACATCCAGAGATGTCAGTCTGCTTTTGGAGGACTTTGACGGCATATCCTACAATGATGATGAATAGTATATAGATGCGTTTATTGGAAAAAATTCAAGTACCAGGGTATCTATGGCACAAAGAAAATGCATGAAGACAATTCTATATGTAAAACGCTTTCCATCCAATTGGAATATGTTAATCATTAAAGATGAAAGAAACGCATACCAAATAAGTTGTTGAAAAGATTTATTTTTATACATTGTTGAGGAATACTACTATTAGTACATGTTCTGATAATGACAGAAAAAAATCATTTGTGCTGCCAACATTACTCAGACATAACCACATTCAACAAACCTGTTGATGAAGGCACATGTTGATTTAACACACAGAGTCAACATCATCAACAATGACAGCAAATTGGAGGAAAATGTGACCATCACAATACAAGAATAAATAAGATTAAAAATTCACAGTGGAAGAAGACATTGAATATGTGAATGCCAGAAGTAAACAACATTAATCACGCATTCTTTCATAAAAAATATGACATACACTGTATAGTAACAATGAAAAATGCATAAAAATGTGTACAAGTAATGTTGCATTTATTAATGTTAATATTAAAACTGTTTGCAGAAACCTTTTTTTGTTTGTCTGATTTTCACCTGGAAAATTGTAAATATACAGGAACTTATGAAAAATATGCCATTTTACTATTATCAACAACTAATTTGTTCATATAAAAAAATTCATTTGCTCCAAGGGACAAAATATAGTCCAAATCACTGAACAGGTGCCCCAAAATTTTCTAAAAATGTTCAATGAACTGTAAAATAACTACTTTGTACAATCACAACCTTTATATTTGTTGAAAGTGAATATTGCTTATCCTTGTTCTGTATATGCTTGAGAGCTATCTTAGGTTAGTTTTTAGTCACAACTAAGTACATATATATCAAATTAAATTTTAAAATTCAGTTTAGTTTATATTTTTATACATAATAATGTACATGTATATGAATCACATGCACTGTGTAAGAAATAATTTTCATAATTTTACATCATTAACTTTTACAGAGTACATCAAAATACTGTATGTTCAACTAAAAATATATAGTTAAGCAGTTATGCTTGGAAAACTGGTTAAAAACTTCTCCTTTGTTCAAACGTTCCATTATAAAATTTGCCACATAATTATGTTCATATATTTAAAAAAAAAAATAGCACTGATGTATAAAATGATTGTTAGAAACGTTGCTCCTGTGTAGAAAAATACCCATTCAAAAACAGTTCAAGTGAAACATGAAATAATATGGCAGTTTTAAGTTTTCTGGAAAAATTTTTCTTTGAATACAAGTGCCTCTATCACAGTTTTATTTCAAATAATGTGGAGATAAATTTACAATTATAAGCTTTAAAAATTTAGATGAATAACTGTGGACGGTACATAGCATATCAACCCTCCCCTTTCCTTTCAAGAAACTGCCTGCTTATTTTTTTTTTTCTTTTTGTTCACTGTTTTAAATTATAAATGCTCTATAAGTGTTTTTATCAATCTTTTTCAAACAAGTTTAAAAATAAAAAAGACTTCTTGAGATGATAGATTCACAACCACTTCAGAGTTGCTGTATACACCAACTAGTTTGCAGACAGATGTACTAATAATATATTTTTTTTATTTAAATCCATTTTTGATGCAATTTCCACTTGACACTTTTTCACAACCTGCATTCTAATACAGTTTCTATTTCTTCAGCATGCAAAATTGAACAATACATACATAATAAAATTCTTAAAATCATGTCATGTTGGGCTTTTCAATCACAATATAAAATTATGTGTAAGTTCCAATTCCAATTACACAAATTAACTATCATACACTATCAAAATAAAACTGTATAACTTTCATATTTGCCACACTTTTCTTTTAATTTTGCTGTCAGGAACAGAGTCGTTTGTATGATACAGTTTCCAGACGTGACAACAAATGTAAGTTCTGTACATGTAGATTATTCTTAATGAGTAAAATCAGAAATGTGTGCATAATACTATGAACACTGTACAAACTGAAGATGAGGGAGTATATACACATATAATTAAAGTTGTATATTTTACAAATATAATTTTTTGGGACATTTGGTAAACTGATTCTGGAAAGAATATGGTCTGACTAGTATGAATTCAATGAATGAAGATTTCTGACCTTTTTTATGTTAAAAGAAAGCTATGTGTTCAATCAATCAATCATATCTGGTACAAATCATACTGCAATGGCCCCCATGTAAAATTAAAAAAATGTGCATCTATTTCATTTCCATACAAAATTACATACTGAACTGAAATACTGCTGACATATTTTCTTTTATATTTGATTTGTATAACCAAGTCTATGGGAGATCATAATTATCTTCACACATACAAAACTAAAAAAAATATACATTTGATTAAATATAACAGATACCAGGAATACATCAACTCAACATAAATTGAACTAAATAACACTATGAACTTGAGTCAGTTTGATCCATCACAACGCATAATGCAGCACCAGATATTGATCCAACTGAAGGTCAGCTAAAGGTCACACAATTTAATCCACCTGAATGTCAGCTGAAGGTCACACAATTTTCCCACCTGAAGGTCAGCTAAAGGTCACATAATTTTTATCACTCTACAGCGAAACCACAGGTCTCCTCTACTGCACAAGATAACTTAGAATACAGTTTCTCATAATTCTCATAAGGTGGTATGTCTATTCTGTTGAAACTGAAAAAAAGAAATGAGTTGAGCTTTAACTTAATCTAAAATTTGCATATTAAAGAAAGATAAGTTAAGCATCATAATTCCAAAAAAATTGCATTCAATGAAAGAAAGATTTTTTTTTGTCATAATGATATAAGGATTTTATTACAAAGAGAGATTTAACCATAGAGTAAATAAGATAGTTATAAATATAAATACCATGTGTGTGCCTTTGGAAGATTGTCAGTGTTGGCATCTACTTGATGAATAGTGAACAGTCTTGGACCTGCATTTCCAGTTGAACCTGCAATATAAATCATATTTTTTTTCACAAAAAAGCAAATTATTAATTAAAAATAATTCCAATCCAAAACAAGAGGCCCATGGACCACATCGCTCACCTGAGTAACTTGGGTGATGCAATTCTTTACCAGATTCCCCTTCTTGCTATATCTATCATGCCCACTACCCCCTTCCCTTTTATGATTTTAAAACTTTAGAATCTACACTACCCCAGGATGCTTCCACATAAGTTTCAGCTTTCCTGGCCCAGTGGTTCTTGAGAAGAAGATTTTTAAAGATTTGTTCTATATATTTCTATGTAAAACTTGGATTCCCTATTGTGGCCCTGCCCTACCCCCAGGAGTCATGATTTTAACAATTTAATATCTACACTACCCAAGGATGCTTCCACATAAGTTTTAGCTTTCCTCGCCCAGTGGTTCTTGAGAAGAAGATTTTTAAAGATTAATTTGTTCTATATATTTCTATGTAAAACTTGGATTCCCTATTGTGGCCCCGCCCTAACCCCTGGGGTCATGATTTTAACAATTTAATATCTACACTACCCCAGGATGCTTCCACATAAGTTTCAGCTTTCATGGCCCAGTGGTTCTTGAGAAGAAGATTTTTAAAGATTTGTTCTATATATTTCTATGTAAAACTTGGATTCCCTATTGTGGCCCCGCCCTACCCCCGGGGATCATGACTTTAATAATTTAATATCTACACTACCTAAGAATGCTTCCACATTAGTTTCAGCTTTCCTGGCCCAGTGGTTCTTGAGAAAAGGATTTTTTAAAGATTTGTTCTATATATTTCTATGTAAAACTTGGATTCCCTATTGTGGCCCCGCCCTACCCCCGGGGGTCATGATTTTAACAATTTAATATCTACACTACCCAAGGATGCTTCCATATGACCCCACCCTATTTTTGTCTTTTCTTGATTATCTCCCCTTGTAAGGGGACTTGGCCCATCATTTTAACAAATTTAACTCCCCTTTACCCAAGGATGCTTTTTACCAAGTTTGGTGAAAATTGGCCCATTGGTTCTTGAGAAGAAGTCGAGAATGTGAAAAGTTTACAGACGGACAGACGGACGGACGAACGGACGGACGACGGACAAAATGTGATCAGAAAAGCTCACTTGAGCCTTCGGCTCAGGTGAGCTAAAAATTGACATTATTTACACAATGAACTTTTTCACCTTTGTGTAAATCTTAGACCTCTACTTTGGATGACAAACTCCTATACTACTGACCTTGTAAGGATGATAAACTCCTATACTACTGACCTTGTAAGGATGATTAACTCCTATACTACTGACCTTGTAAGGATGATAAACTCCTATACTACTGACCTTGTAAGGATGATAAATTCCTATACTACTGACCTTGTAAGGATGACAAACTCCTATACTACTGACCTTGTAAGGATGACAAACTCCTATACTACTGACCTTGTAAGGATGATAAACTCCCATATCACTGACCTTGTAAGGATGACAAACTCCTATACTACTGACCTTGTAAGGATGATAAACTCCTATACTACTGACCTTGTAAGGATGATAAACTCCTATACTACTGACCTTGTAAGGATGATAAACTCCTATACTACTGACCTTGTAAGGATGACAAATTCCTATACTACTGACCTTGTAAGGATGATAAACTCCTATACTACTGACCTTGTAAGGATGATAAACTCCTATACTACTGACCTTGTAAGGCTTTAAAGCCTTGTAATGGAACACGAGAACTTCCTGTCACGAACTGAAGTAACCTGGCCCGCATCTCATCGTCAAACTCGTCCACTGACCGCCAGAACCATTTGACAATGTTACTCTCTGCTGTGCAGTGTTTTAACCTCGTGTGAGCCTTCCAGTCATTCAAATCAATCTTTCCAAGTCCACCAATCATTAACTTGAAAGTAATTACAGTTAGTTTAAAAAAAATTTCAATACAAGTTTGAGGTAGATTTAGATATACAATGTATGTGGATAGTTAACCACATCCAGAAAATTTTTCAAGGTTGAAACAGGCTATCACAATAAAAGTCTGAATCAGTTGAGGCAAGAGTTTCTTTTAATACTTTGAATTATTAACCATATAGATGAGGATTCTTTGGTTGCAGTTTATATTTTTCTACCATGAAATATTATGGTATTTATTAAATAATCAACTTAATAATTACCTCCAGTTCCCTCTCATCAAAAGGCTTTAATAAATGTTGAGGAATTATTTCATTAAAACCTTTTTGTAAGGCTAAAAATTGAGCTTCAATTCCCCTCATGAACCTCCATTGTACATATAATCTACAAAGACAAAATATCAGATTATAAACTTGTTTTTGAGAAACTATTGTTTCTTTAAGAATATCAACATTTAAATTTTCTGAAGACTCTTTTTGTGAAAACTAAATATTTCAAACAACAAAGTAAAAATATCGCAGAAACGGCAAACATAAGAAAATCATTTATAGACATCCTCTTTATCAAAAATAATCATAGATTAAGAATTTTGATCCCTTATATAATAACCTACTTGACGTATTCTGATTTGTTTTCCTCTGTGACTTCCACATGTCTTCCGCCAGGCTTCAGTTCATACTCCTGTACCTTACCGAAAGAATTGTGTTCCACAGAAAATGTGTGATCTAGCACTGCCTCTATGTTGTTCTCGCTGAAATAAGAGGAGCAAATATTTCTGTTCTCTCTTGCTTATCTTTATTTGCTAAACTTTGTCAGCAAGGTATAAACTTTTAATCATGACATTCTTAATTTATACACAAACTCAATTATTATACACAAATTGAATGAGACCGAGTTAAATGAGCACACTCACAGTAACCAGACCAGACTCCTATGGAGTTCTGGGTCTACGTCCTCTAGATCATTCAGAGTCACAGGTTTGGCAAGTAGCTGTTTGTAGAATGGCAAAGTGAAGCCCCCATCCAAATAATGACCATGGAATATTGCTATACCAATGATTCGTCCCACAAAATGGAAATAGGACAAGTGTTCCTACAAAGTAATTAGTCAAAATGTTTCAAAAGGCACCAAACCACCTTCTTTTCTTCTAACTTGCACTGATGCATTTATCTTTATACATTTTATAACTGATCTTTCTTTGTTAGAATCAAACATCTTAATTCTACTGAAACATTTTAATTCTACAGTTTAATTCATTATTCTGACATAAGATGAAACAAACAAATTCTAAGAATTGTGATCCCCAGTTTTCTGTGGTTTTGTGGGTGAGATGCCATTTTTTATGGCATATTGTGTCAAATATGAATCCCCTATCATTTGTCATTCAGAATTTATCAGCAAAATTCTTTTTTTTTTTTTAAATTAGGTCAATTGTGAAGGTCAAGGGGACACAAATCATATCCTCAGAAATATCTCGTCACAGGTAATGCACATGTAAAATATGAAAGCGTTATCTCTTCTCAATCAAAAGTTATATGGAAAAATTAATATTTTTGAAAAGTCAAACTTCAAGGTCAAGGTCACAAGATCCAAAATTATAGTGTATTAAGAAAGGTCTTGTTACAAGTAATACACAGTTTTAATATGAATGCCCTACACCTTCTCATTCAAATATCATAACTAAGTTTTTAGTTTTTTAAAAGTAGGTCAAACTTCATGGTCAAGGTCACGAGGTCAAAAATCATAGTGTATTTAGAAAGGTCTTGTCACAGATAAATGCATCTTAAATATGAAAGCCTTAACTTTTCTCTCTCATTTAATAGTTATGGACAATTCAAAAGTAATGTTTAATTTTTTTACAGTTGGTCAATCTTCAACGTCAAAGTCATGGGGTAAAAAATCATAGTGTATTTAGAAAGGTCTTGTCACAGGTAATATACATGTGTAATATGAAAGCCCTATCACTTCTCATTCAAAAGACATGACCAAGGTTAAAGATTCTGTGACAGAACTACAGACTGACAGATAGACAGAGGAATGAGATTTAATGTCCCCTCGCTTTTGCGAAAGTGGGGGGACAATAAACTTACAGGATTGACTCCCGAGTCTGCATTGATCTGCAGTGTATAAATATCATCTCTAGCGTACTGGAAGAGACCGTAGTAAGGGTTCAGCATCTCATGGGACAACAGGTACAGCCACTCCCTACAATATCAAAATAACCATCTTAGGATTTGATACCAATGCTTCAACCCTTTTTTTCACTTTCTCACTGCTTTACAATGAAGCTCATTGAAGTGGTAAAACTTTCCGTTAGGACGAAACGTTCTGAGTCATGTTTTGAACGTCAATTATAACATAATGACACGCCCATTTCTTTGGACACGAAAAAGAAATATTCGTCGAAATGTTTAAGGACACCTCGCTCTTCGTGACAAGAAACATGAGTTACACCGAAATGGAGATTTTTGAAGCTATAAGAGAGAGAGTTAGAGAGCTTCCGCTTCTGTAAAACACATATTTCAACGAATTTGTCAATAATTATTAATTTATCATGTTTATTGGAGTTACCATAACACATGTATCGGTCGAACACGTGCTTAATCGGTGTTGATGTAGACTGTCAATTTGATTGGCTATTATATTTATGGAATACCGGTTCTACAGGTATTCGAATGAGCCATTTGACTTTTTTTTCTTTTCTAGAGAAATGGGCGTGTCATTGAATGACAAACATCGTTCTAAAGATAGCTCAAAACGTTCCAGTCAAACAGAAAATTTTACCACTCCAATGTACTTCATTGTAACTATAAATCATAGACAAATCATTCTAAAAATAAGACTTAAATTTTGTCAATTCATGTTCTTATTTTCACCATTAGGCATCTAAGAATGGATATATTATAAAGTGTTCCCATAAGGAATTCTACAGTAACTTAGTTTTACCTGGCCACGCCTCCATAATCCAGTCCCTCCTCTCGTTTGAATTTCACCATTAGTCTCTTTCTGAGGTCTTTGGCTCGTAATTTCATCACAGTTCTGTAGGAATCCTGTAAAGCACAATGTGTGTTTATTTGTTGCTTTTTAAATGTCAATTACATGCAGACTAAGTTAAGAAGTTAGAAAAGATTCTGAGAAATCATAACTTTTTTTGTGGGAGCTTATCATTGTTTTCCAGCTATTTAGAGACCCATGAATATGCATCCACCACAAAATGTAATTTTTCACACATATCACTTCTCAACAATTCTTCATCTACGAAATCATATCCCTATGAACTTGTATTTTTCTTCAAACCACAAAAATTTGGCACAACAACAATACATGATTTTAAGTATTAAAAGAAATATACAAATCCAAGGAAAATAAGTATATCCAGAATTATACATATGGGATAAACAGGCCTCACCTGGTTTCTGTCATTCAGAAAATTTGTATTTCAGCTGAAAACCTTTTGTGTCAAATTGTTTAAATAGGAGGAGAGACATAACTCCTACATATACATAGTTTATAAAATGTTACCTCAAATATTTCCTCCCTGGACACCTCCATTCTGCAGTGGCCCCCTTGGGGCTGGAGGTTCTGTAACTCAAGTTTGAGGATCTTAAGCTTCTGCACCAAATCTCTTTTGTATTTTGGGACTGGAGAATCATTCTCTTTGTCAATGATTCTTCTTGAAGTGACAGGTGGTGCACTCTCCTCTATCCTACATTCAAAGCATAAAAATTGTCTCAAGTTAATTCTCTTTACCTTAAGGTGAGCTCTAAGTCCACCAATCTCATTTATATCTTAATATAAAACATAAAATAAAACATGGTTTAGTCTGAATCAAGCAATATCATAAACCAATAACTTACGTTCGAGTCTGAAGTCTGCGGATGTTTGCGGAGAGTCGGGGGTCTGTGAACTGGGTGGTTCTGTTATTGTGGTCCACGAAGTAGACCCTCCCACTGCCCGTGTGGCGAACCTCCCACCCCACAGGCAGATTCCCTAACTCCTCATCCTGGATTTCTGATCCGGACAGATCCCTGTAAAGAAACAAAGTACATGTCATTATAGAAATTCACATGCATATTCTGCCAGTTTCTTACAGTTTTTTCTGACTATTGCCATATATAAACAATAAATCATTATTTTTTGAAAAATATAGTCTCATAACTGCAACGGTGTGTGCAAACAAATTGAGTAACATGTGTTAGTGTGTTATGAAAATTTGTTTGCACACACCATTGCAGTTATGAGACTATATCTTTCAAAAAATAATGATTCATTGCTTATCTTTACATTTTTTAACTTTCTACCTTAACTGCAAATGTGATTTCTATTTAAAAACATATGTATTATACTGCGTGTAAGCTACAGTTAATGGATCAGCCAATGTAACGGCTTCTGGTCAATTTGAGCTTGATTTTTTTTTTATTTTCGCTTATGACATTGCACTTCCGCGGCGTTCAGCGATTATGACGTTAAACTAAAAGGCATGCTTTAACTTCCTGGCACCCTGTCTGTGTTATGGTGTTTTGAATGCAATAGATTTCTGTTCACTTTATATGCAATGAATATATGGAATGTAAATATTTTTCCTTTCTTTTAGGACAATGAAATGTTTGTGGTGTCTTAATTTTTTCATTGATAAGTGATGGGCTGCTCTTACCTTGGGACTCTGGGATCATGCCATGTACTGACACCAGTTCTGGTGTGTAAAAAGTAGACTTGTCCTTGCTGAGTGGTTCTTTGTTCTAAAGAGAACAAAAAAATATGATGTAAAATCAGATTTTAATCTTTCCTTTAAATAATTTAAATCACATTTTCTTCCATTTAAGAAATATATTCTAAATCTTCTGCCATCTGACTTCTAGCACACAATTCCTTACCATAACCATCAGGTAATTCTATTGCATTGTGAAGCTGAGAGCGATTGAGATAATTGCGATGTCTGGTGGATCGTCTCCGTGGTAACGGTGGGATACTGGAGCAGTCATTGTCCTCGTTGTTGTTGATACTGTTGTTGTTGTTGTTGTTGTTGTTGGGAGGGGCTCGGTTGTTGGATCGACTACTGGGAGGATTCACACTCTGTAGACTGTTACTGGAGTTACTGGTCCTGACTGACTCAGTCGCAGGCCTACAACAAAAAATAAAGTTAAACTTCAGTATCTCAAAGACTGATATCTACAATGCCATAGATATGTTGATATAATTTGGTAGTCCCAACTGATCATCTTTGAGTAATTTGCACTTGATATCTCAAATTTCTTGGTTTCATCAACTTTGAAATAATAAGTTTGACTTATCTTAGATTTAATCTCAGCTGACCCTCTTCTAACATCAGTAGTTTTTTTTATTTTTGTTTTGAAACCCTCATGGATCATATAATGAAATATTTCTAATTTTTCAGCAAATTTATTTACAGTAAAATCATTTTTAATTAATCTACACTCAAAACAACTTTATAATTAATTTGTATTCATAACAAACCAAATAATAATAATTATTATACATTTGTAATGAATGATCATTCCTAAATATTAAACCAATATAACAAATCATCACCATGAGATCCAACAGAAGTTCCTAAACATGCAATAATATTTATCTACTTAACACTTAAGTGGATAAAATGACAGAAGACCCCACAACAATCTCACAAAAACAGCAAAATTATCTTTCCTAATGAGCAATAAATAAACCTTAAGAAGTTAAGTGGTCAGCTCTCCCCCTCAGGAAAGGCCGCCATAAAGATCAGGTGTAGGCTGAGGCCTGATTATTAAATTATTTACAGTCTTGGGAGAGATTAGGATAATAAATTGTCGTCACCTTGTGGGCCTTTCCCACTGTGTAGTCCTGGTTATGTGGTTGACATAGTGGACCCTTCCACTGGCAGTCTGCCGCTCTTCCCACCTACCAAAAGTGATGAATGAAGCCAATGTAAGACAGAGAAAAACAAAGACATGAAAGAAAAACTTTTATAAATAAATATCATCTCAGATTTTTTTACCTACGTATTTTGTCAAAAATCTCTCGACTTCTTGTCCTTTAAGTTTTATGTATTTTTTTTTTCTATTACAAGACTGAAATATCACTCCCTTCTCATCTGCCATATCAAATACACACATTATTTATTTAATACTTTTTCTGACTATTAAAGTGACAAAAATAAATTAGAGATAATTTTTTGTGCTAAGATATTTTATAGCACCTGCACAATATAAAATTTCTTTTAAATGTCATCTTTCCACCCACTTAGGAGATAAAACGCATTAAACTGCTTTAATACGAACTTCTTTCATTTTATAAAATTAAGCCAAAAACAAAAAAGAAAATGATTAAATATTCAATAAAAAAAAACTTCATCAGGGGTGGTACACTGTGGCCTGGTACATGGAGTTTTACATTTGGTTTGCTGTCACTTTTAACACTCTAAGTTACATTGTTACTGACTTAATTAGTCAATTTAGGACGGAAACACTTTTCCAAATTGACAGTCATGGGAGACAGTCTCAACAAATCGGAGTCAGTATTCTATTCACAAAGGTTATCAGCTTTAATAATTAGGGAACATTGAATGCTAAATCAAAAATTTTAAACAATAAAATTGAATTGAAATATCCCTTTATAATCTTCAGGGGGATCATGTAACTTAAAAATTTCTTTAATCATCAATTCAACATCTATTTTATTGATTTTCTCTCAGAAAAAAATCATGCCTTTTTACTAAAAACTAGATAGTTTACTTACCCTTCTGGGAGTTCATTGGGATCCTGTGGGATCAGAGCAGGGGCATCAGTGTTCACAGGCCCTGATCCCGATCCTCCCCGATCCCGCGAAATGAGACTGATGACAATCTGTCCCCTGACATTGTCGCTATCATCAGCGTTGTTTCTCTGCAGGTCCAACCTTTGAACTGAAACAGAAACATGAGGTCGTGGTGACTGAGAAGTTCGGGGTCCGTGGACACATACAGACAGGGTGTGCCCCTCCCGCGACCCACTCCGGGGGATGTTCACCTGTGTACAGTGATGGGCAGTCATCCATTTAAGAGGAACATCCAAAACAAAAGAAGGAAGTCTAGTACTTCAACATTTCCTGAATATGAATTTATTTTTTAATCCATCAATCTAAAACTGGTCCTGAAGCTCTCTGTTGCAAAAATAAATAATTTCCTTTGAATAAATAATAGTTCACACTTAAGTGGTCAACATCTAATTTCCTAAATCAAGGTTCCTTTGTGAAAATGAATGGCCCATGTACCTAAATAAGCCTCACTGCAGGGGATCGTACTACCAACAGGTAAAAACAAAGATGTCATTGTAATTTATAGGTAATATCAAATATAACATGGACTAGCACTCAAGCGGAACTCCTAACGTTAGAGACTGCAAGCTTTAAAAAGTTGCGATAAGGCGGTAAAGTACTGTGAATTTCAGGGGTATTGTGTCCCACAATTGTATCTCATCAGTAACCTTTCAGATTGTATTACAAAAAACTTTTTAAACCAACTGTTAAAATGCATAAGCAAAACGCATTCATTCAGCCCACTCGTTTTCAAAACTCTATGCTTCAGAAGAGACCGACTGTCTACTTAATGCACATCTAACTAATTTTACCTACAATCCAAAATATTTGAATTTAAATTTGTCATTAACTTTTACTTAATGTCAACACAGTTCTGCTAGATATAAAAAATTAATTTCTACACCTTTGTGTACAAAGCTTTTAAATGATCTATATGTGTACAAAGTACATCACAGAATTTCATCTCTCCACATCTCCCATTCAAGAAAAGGTCAACAGAAGCTTATCTGATGAATAATTATTTTAAACTGGGGAAGTTAAAACTGACAGGTTATAGTGTTAGAATCTGCCTTCTTCAACAGTTATAGAGACTAATGACTACTGTGAATCAGTCATCAAGTTCATCTGACAATTCAACACTTAACTTGGAGACTGAGGCTAGAAATGTCACAAAAACATAAGGTGTAACTTCTGAGAAAAAAGTTCACATGTAAATCCATGATCTCCTTGTGCACAAAAAAAGAGGGAATCTATCAAAATCTACACTTTAAGATCTACATTATGCTTACAAACATATTCTGATTTCTCAAAGGTATTGTAAAATAGAAGTGATCATTGCCCCATTCACAATTTCTACGAGTATATACGGGTACATGTAATTATAGCTAATATTATCGAATTTTGAAATTTTGGCTATATGTATATAATTTGACAGAATAATAACACACATTTTGGAAAAAAAATTGATTCCCAACACCATTTAGGTTCCAAAAACCAGATTAAAATACTGGATGTTAAAACAGAAACCCTGGTCATTCTCTATTGATTCATAACATAACAAAGACATTTTCATTTTAATCAAATCTGTTGAAAGCAGCCAAGATGTGAGATACCTAAGAATTACTTAATAGAGGTCCTCTCTAAGCAGCTTAGTATAATTATGCCAAACACTAATGACAATCATAATTTTGTTTGGAAGACCTAGTGCACATAGTACATTTGCAAGGTGAATACCAAATATGACATTTATCTACATTTTTTCATACCACATTCATTACAGCACAGTGAAGAATTTAAAACTCTTTATTTATTCAACATCATTTGCAAAAAGAAAAGAATGTGGAAGTCATAAAATTATAACTTTGATACCCCTCTATGAGTAAAACTGTTACAGAATTCTGTGCATAACAAATTTTTCTCTTCAACCTAAAAATCTACATTGAACAGAATGTTTATTGACACTTTTAAAGTCAGAGTCAGTGTGTCTAGATATAATGAATATTCCTACTTAACATTTCAAATAGGTTTGAACCATACTCCTAATTACTGCAATTATCTAAAGCCTAGTCTAACAAACTATAAATAAGAGGTCCATGAGCCACATGGGTAGCTAGAGTGAAAAGCAGAGATCAGTTCAGTACTGGAAAGTTTAAAATATAGGTGCCCCCCCCCCTCCATAAGGGGCAGGGGATGGGACACAATTTAAACATAATTGAATCTACAGTCACTGAAGCCACTTCCATATACCATGCATAAATATGACTAATCAGAGCTTGAAAAGGTTTTTACATATTTTTTTTCTGCAATATATATTCATATGTTGAACTTTAACCTCCTATTGTACTGGGGTTCTGGTGGCCCCATCCTATCACAGGGTGTCATGATCTTCACAAACTTAAATGTACACTACCAGTACATGAGAATTTTAAAAAATATGAATTTAATATTATGGCTTTTCTGTTCTTGAGAGAATTTTATTTTTGCATTTCTATATATAAACATAGGTAATCAAAGATTATGAAGCTTAACAATTGTTATCAGTGTTAGTGATACTAATCTAACATCATATTTTTCAATTTAGAGTGCATACTGAGATCAACATCCATGAAACTTATAGTTTCCTCAGACTTGCTCTGAAAACTTTCATCTGTTCACAACTGAAGAATTTAAAAACGTCTTCAAGTTCCAACATCCAAAGTAAGTGTGACAGTGTCTATCCTTAGATGCATCATCCATGCAAGTTAAATCATAACAGGCTGTATAATTACAGAGCTACTCCACTCATCAAACCACTCGTAAAACTTGAGTTTACACTACCTGAAGATGCTTCAGTATAAATATGACAAATCATGGCTTTAATGTTATTGAGATTTTTATTTTGAAAGATTTTGTGTCATAAATATTCTTTCTCGATTTTAAACAGAAGTATCAATCAATTTCCCGGAAATTTGTCATGTTTAATGGAGAATATTGAAAAGAGTCTTTGTGAAAACAGGAATATTTAGGTAAATATGTTTCTGTATGGATGAGAGTGATAAAAAACTTAGATTCAAGATTTTAATAGCCACAAAATTAGTTTAGTGATGTAAATACATTTGTGACTATTACATAAATCTGCAAACTCTGTTTTTGTTGCAGATTATTTTTAATAAATTAACACTTATCTCAGATAACGATAAAAAGTAGTATACTATAGTGCACAGCAGTATTTATTATGCATCACCACCAAAAACAACTTCATTTTGGCATCTATAATCACATGATAATCAGAGTTGAACTCATTCAGGAAGAGTGTAGCATACCAAGGGACAGAACTGATCATAAATTTAATTTCATTAATACAACCACAGTAATAAAGGCATCTATTATTTATAAATCATAAATCAATTAGTAAAATTTACCCACAAGATAGCAAAGAATGCCCCGTGGGGAAATTTCATCAATAGATTATCAGTGATTTGCTTAACCAGGAAAGATAATGATCTATTTCAATACTTTGTATTTGAATCCAAAGTAAATATGTTAACTTCAGAGCAAATACAAGTAATATTTTAGGTCAGTTTTAAAAAATATTTTCAAAGCTAGTCTTATACGTGTAAAACCATTTTAGAAGAATAGTTACCAAAAGATAATGTGGACTTCATTTAACTTACCAGTATGTCAGTAAACGTTCACGGCCAATCATAGGCAATCAAAACTTAACTGGTTCATCGGTATGTATAATTCCTCAGGTAACTAATACATACAGAAGATTGACTTAGACAAAGTTTGTTCATCGGGATGGAATTGATGCATTAGGATGACCCACAAAATCTATATACATTGGTCTCTCTAGAAATGATAATTATTCCACATCCTTTGAAAATCAATCTCCATCTATATATGGTACTAAGGCCTGTTGTTGTGATGTTGTCTGAGAGTTTTAATGAAAATGTTATTCTTTGTGACAATCAAATGTGTAATAATTAGTGACCAACTAAATTTAAATCCGATAATTTTAAACAATATATTCGCAAGGTTCTATATTAACTTTCTGTAAAATAGAAGCGAAATAAAAAGCATTCTTGGACTGATTAACAGTAAATATGTATTGAGAGAAATTTCTGATTTCCCATGAACTGGGAGAATAGTGAAGATTTAAATGAACCATATTAAATTGATACCCTAGATACATATATTTCTGTAAATTGGACAGCAAAATTCATTCTTCCTCTCCCCTTCCCTCCACAGAAAAACATGAATGAAAAACAAATTCATTCAGTTAGCCCTATCACAAGAAGCTAATCCTCTGAACATAGGAAGTCTGAAGTGATGTACAAATATCAAACTACCTCTCTCTCTCTCTCTCACTCTTATACTTACAACCTGTATCTTTTAGCTGCTGGATAGCGTTAGACTTTATTTGGACACACCCCAGGAAGCCCGCCCCCTGTTTCTTGTGGATTTTTTTGTGGTTCCATACACTGATTGTTATGGAGTCTTTTGGACCTACATATCTTTAAAAATAGAGATTTATGATTAAAATGTTTTTAATAGAAATTATGTTTAAATGTCAAAGTGAGTTCTCTCAATTACAACTAAGAAATAAAATAACAAATAAAGTGATAATAATTAATAACATGGCATTTGATTAAAAATTATTGTGTACTTTTAATCATAAATTAATTTAAAAGAAGTAAAGTAACAGTTTCAATTGATAATTAATATCTTGCCATTTGAAAAAAAAGAGAAAATATATACCGGTATTCATGTAAATCATAACAAAGTAATATTTATTATAGGATTAAACGTTCTTTTTGAAAAATTTATCGATGTGTAATTGATTTTACTATAAATAAAAGTGCGAAGCACTTTTATGTTAAGTTTGTGATAATGCTGGTTCACATTTTAAATTTTTCAGTGAACGTTTAATTCTTATAATTCCAATATCGAATTTTTAAAAATATTTAAATTATTTCTCTTTGAGGCCTCCATACAATCCGTTATTTCTGGACGGCATAGGAATACATTTTACCGTAAAGGTACGTAATCGAGATGAATTTCGATAGAGTTCAACTTGAATTGTCAAAACAATCGATAAATAAACTTATAACAACTAATCGAATGTTGTTTAAGTCAACAAATATCGTAATTACGAGCTTTTTCGTCCTTGACCATGGCCATGTTGACATAAACAACAACTCTCATAGCGAAAGTTGAAGACCGACGACGCCTTCAATTTGCACTTGTTTATTCAAATATTGAGGAACAATATAGAAAGTAAATATGAATTTGATGCTTATAGGGCAAGAGTTTGATGTTTCTTTTCCCTGTCAAAACGATAATATTAACTTATTTTCTACGTATGAACGTTGGTCAGCGATTTTTAAAATTCACACTCGTGATCGAACAGTGACATAAACTTTTCATGGCGTCCATCAGTTAGGCAGTCTGTATGTTGCCAGTTTTGTTTAAGCCCTAATTAAATTTAAAGTTTCTTGTATTCATTATTTAGCAAACTATTAAAATAACTTTAATTGTTTATACGATAACCTAATTTTGTCATCAAGAAAGTAGTTCTGATTGAAAGAATTTATCGATGTGTAAAAATCTTTAGAATCAAAACACAGGAAATCAATAGATAAAATGAAGATTGGAATTATTACACTTAACACTTGTACAAACTAAGTAATCCGTTGCTATAAATAAATCACTCACAAGTCATAATGCTGGTTCCATTTTGGATCTAGTGAGTTTTTACATGTATCTGTTGAATGACATTGTCCAGACCCATCAACACTTATCTTGGAAAATGGATCAGGAAGACCTGAAATAAACAAGTTACAGGGTTTTTTTTCTATGTGCATATTGAGAAACATCTGAAGAGAGACAACTCCTTTGATTTTTCCCCAAAATAAAGTACACTGTATGTTCAACAATAGCTTTTTTCTTTTGAAATGACATGCAGATAAAATTATGACTATAAAACATTTTTAAAAGAATTCTATGCATCAAGATGTATGCATTATGTGACTTAACAAATATTAACATTTCATAGATGCTTGGTCACCAATTGAATATCTATGCATCAATTTGTGTGCAATTATATGGGAGTTTACAATTGTAATTTCTTTTTTCTTTTTAACTTTATATTCCTTTTCAAATGAAATTCACTATTGAAATATCTAAATTTTCAAACCAATCATAATTTTGCCTAGTGTTGTTCCTTGAAATACACGCATAATTAATAACCTTTAGATGCAAAGGAAAAGATGGAAAGATAGGAATTCAAATCATGATAAATAGGTCATCACAAAGACTTGAGTATTTTTTTTCTGGATATATTACTTACGGAAAAAGTCTTTCTTTGCCAAATTCTTTGCACACAGCACTAAAAAATAAATACATGTATCAACAAAATTATAAAATTCAAGAAAAATAAACACATTATATAAACACTGTATATATACACATAAATAATTCTAAGGTATTAATTCAAACATTTTAGGATTCTATTCAACATATGTTAGATAAAAAGTCCACCATCTAAAAGAGTTTATTAAAAAAATTATTGCAATGCTTTTACTTCTGTGCATACAGAATAAATATATCTCAGATAGAGAGTATATAACCATGCATTCTAATTACAAGTTATCATAATTCTAGTGGGCATATTTATCTTCCTGAAACTGAAAACAAACATATCAAAACTGACTCTCTTTCTTACCAGGAGCAACATTTCCAGTCTCAATAAGCATATATTAAGGGCTAAATTTTCATATATCTGTATGCCCAACTGCCCTAGCCTCACAAATTTTGCCACGGGCAGAGATATTTGCACATATTGACACGCAGCTCAACATGTTAAAATCTCCACTGAATTAAAATTCATATATTTGACAATAGTAATGGTAGCAAAGGGGTAGTATTTGTCAGCCTAGAGATTTGGAATCAAAGTTGTGGTGATCTGTCCCTCTTAACACTAACGCTAAAATAAAATTTAGAAAAAGGACAGTTATTTCCTTGGGCTAGAGGATTTTAAGCAGGGCTAATTTCTTTCACTAGCAATTAGTCCTGCATGTCAAACTCATTTTATGGTGAGTACCAAACACTGAAATTTTCCAGACCTTGGACCGAATCTGATATATGACCACTGCTTGAAACTCACAGTAAAATAAGCTAGACATGCTGGGCTGACTGCTAGTAAAAGTTTTCAGTCCTGCCAAAAATCATGTAGCCTGAGAAAATCACTGTCCTTTATAAATTTGTTTTAGCAATAATGTGAATGCGACCAGATCACAATATCTACAATCCCAAAGTTACATAGGCTGGCGAGTTCTACCAGTTTGCTTGTTACACTTTGCTGTCAATACTATTTGATGATTTTAAGAGAGATTTATCAAATACATGTACCTTAATTATAATTTATTGAAAGTTTTGACACATCTATCAGAGTGTCGATACAAGGAAATCTGTTTGTCCACGACAAAATTTGTGTGTCTCACGTGGTCGAGTGCTTGGTTATTTCGAACACTGGATATGACATACAAATGATATGATAATATGGTACGTACTATCAAAAATAATTAACATATCCATATTCTCTGAATACTGTATCAATATACATATATTGCTTAATTTCTTTTTTTTTTAAACTGAAGTTATTACATTTACAGCATTAATTCAAATGCAATGTAAGTATGAAGTAACATGAAATTATGTTTACAATAAAATTTTGATTTTATTTGAAAAGGACACGCTGTTCTCAATATTAAAAGAAAGACTTCATGCTTTAAAAATTGATGTAAAACTAACCAAATTGGACAAATTTAGTATCTGGGCAGGGCTCGACATTAACACTTGTCCGCTTGTCCGGTACCAATGAAAAATAAATTCGGACAAGTGAATATTGCTGGGCACTTGTCCGATTGGACATGTGAATTTTAATGTAACGGGGTCTCTAAATAATAAAAAGAACGACTGTTGAAAGCTAAATCGGTAGTTTCAAGAAGGAAGCTTTAAAATCCTAACTAAATATTAATATTGTGTTCACATTTTATACTAAAATGAAAAGTCATGGAAGATACGAACCGACAGGTTCACTTGTGGACATTTACGTTATTGTCAGGACAGAAAGCCTAAATTAAATTTCGTTTTATGTGTCTGTTGTACCGGTATTTATCAATATTTACATTTGCAAATGTTTTCCTTTATATAACACTACTGAAAGCAATGCGTATCTATAACTGTATAAATAAAAATGTTCGACGTAATTTCTCTGTGACGTCATAAAGGGTCGACGCGCGTTCAGTGGATTACATACATGCCGTTGGGTTTGAAAAATAACGCATTTCACACGTTAAAAGTCACAATCAGGCAAATATAAAGTATGAATAAGTCACAAATGTAAATATAAGTAATAAGGTTCATTTTAAAACATCTATCGGGCTATAAATACGGGTCGGTACGAGATTAAATTCATCATAAAGCCCTTTGGGCTTTATGGAATTTTCACACCCGTATTTATATCCCGATAGATGTTTAAAAATGATACCTTATTTCTTAAATAACATCAAGAATCAATCAAGCGCATGACATGTGTAAATAAAATGGACTTAATTTTAATTTTCAAGTTGTAACTATTGAACTTGATTGAAAACTTTTGGACAAGTGAAGTTGAGACTCGGACAAGTAAATGTCTTGGTCACTTGTCCGAATGGACAAGTAGGAAAAAAAGTTAATGTCGAGCCCTGCTGGGAAAGAACAGATTATTGAAATTTTTGTCTAAATTTTACACTATGGTTACCCCACCCACCTAACCATGGCTCACATTGTTAGGAACAAGTCAGCGTTTCAAATATTTCATTAACACATGTGCTATTTATTAACAAGCCACATGTGAAATACAAATTGACGAGCCAAAATATCTTAATTCATGTTTGTTTACAAGAAGACTAGCTTGTCTGAGTCAGATTAAATCACCTGTGAAGAGATGAGATCAGCCTTATCATTCGCTGACAAAAATGTCTACACCACGAGTATTATACAAATAAGACCTCCATATTTAAGAAAAATTCACATTTCCCACAATAAATCACGGTACTGTAATTTAAAATACAATTCAAACATATATATTTGAAATGAATGAATCTAACGAGTTCAGACAGGGCAGCCATGTTTTACTTTCATTGTGTTCAAAGATGGTATTTCCGATCACTGAAGCTTACCTGTTAATCTGATCTTTTGGACATGTCTTCTAGGCTCGTTACTAGCCATATCTTTGTGTGGAATTCATATTCATTCCTTTGTCATAGTCTGTCTCTCATTTTCCGTTGTTGTCTTCTTGTCTCTCATGCAAATGAGCTAAACTAGACAACTTCCGGTTTACTGACTACCGTTGGGAATGTGCTAATGAGCAGGTAGTCCCCCGGAAGGCCGCCGCCGTAGTAGATACAATGCCTTACAGAAGATGGGGACATTCTTTTAAGGAAGAATGTTTATTTTATAAAAATATATTTTACTAACACAGTTTTAGAAGCAAATAGCCAAAGTAAAGATAAAATGATTGGCAAAGGTCCAGGACGTCATTGACAAAATAAGGAAGGATAAAACATCGTACTTCTAACACATGAAAGTAGAAATACTTGGTGTTATTGTACTTTGGCTTTTTAAAAAGTATTTCAAAGTTAACATAGATTTTGAAGCTTTTGTGTATTTCTTTAACTTTCCAATTTGATTTTTAATGTCTTTAAGGTCAGACGAGACGTTCCCCAAAAATCTATTTTGTATATCTTTGTAATGTATGAAAAATATTCAAAATTTTAATAACATTCTGATTTCTAAACCAGTTTCTAAACGTTTTTAAAAGATCCAAACACATAAACATTTGAAATTGGAAAATATATTTTACTGTTTTAGAGGATTATATAAAAAAACTACCCCATTCAGAGAAATTGTCATGATTTTTAATGTACTTTTTGTCTTCTATTTCCGTCATGTTTTTTGTGAGTAAACATGTTTAAGTAGCAATCCTTCAATGACAAACTCTTAGAGAAATTTATGTATTATTAAGGAACGTCTCGTCTGTCCTTAAACGCTTAAAAAATTGTTCAAATTCCAAATGATGGAGCATACACATAAAAAAAATCATAATTATTACGAATAATTGCTTTAAATGCACTAACATCAATTATTTTGGTTGAGTTTTAGTGTACTTATCAACATTATCTGATATTGTCTATTTCATAAGAATTTATATTTGTAGCAAGACTTCCATTCCCAGAAGCCCCCTTCACTTGAAGCTGGAACTGCATGAGTCACTCTAAGATCTGAAAATTTAAAAAGGGGTATATTGAAAACAAGGATTTGTGATCTTGCCATATTCATTTGTAAAAGCAGAAAAGGAATATAATTAAAATTCCAATAAATTGTTGGAAAAATTGGTCTCCAGATCTACCTCGATGTTGTCCTCGAGAAACGGAAGGGCCTTTATGATATTAATGTTAGAGGATTCATAAAATTGATAACATGAACATTTTCTGATGATTACCGGTAACCTAAAGATATGAAAATTATCCAGTTACATTTTATTGTCGAATCTTAAGATACATATTCAAATTTGAATTTAAAAATCTTAATTTCTTAGAGGACATTATGAAAAGAACTGAGGCCTATAATGTTAAAAAGCTGGGACCAGTTTAACAAAAGAACTTATGACAAAGACCAAGAAATTTATTTGATTGTATTTTTTTCAAAATTAATGATTACGTTGGAATTGCCACCATAAAACTGAACACATTTATCTTGTTAAATTCTTATAAAAATATTAAAACAAAAAAATTGACAGAAGGAATTAAATTTTAGTCTTAATTGTAAGCTCTTTTGTAAAACAGACCCATATTCTTTAGAATATCACGAGAATGGTTTGAACTATGACAAGGAACGGCAATCATGCTCGAAAGTTCAAGTAAAGAATACAAATTCGGAGCAAAACAATCTACTACCCCTGCAAACTTCAAAAAAGAGATCAGGTACCGAGGAGGAAAAGCCATCTCCTGTCGACCAGTCACATCCGCCATAAATTATTTTTCTGTGTAGTAAATTGAGTATAAAGATGATGGCCTAACAATTTGTATTATAACAAAACAGTGAACATTCGACCTAACGACAGTCACTATATTAGCAAACAAAGCCAGTGTACCGACAATAAAACAGTGTTAACTTTAAATGAAGTTATTGAAATCTCTGTTACACCAACGTAATTGTCAGTAGCCTGCTTCATTTAGATAATGTCAAAATTGCTTTTGTGTTTCTAATCAACCGAGAGACTTGACCGCAAATGCAAATGTCAGTTTATTCTTCATGTCGATAGAAAAATTAAAGCCCTATACGTCACGTTGTGTAGTTACGTTGTTAAACAGTAATACTCCGCTTGAAAAGCAGGGGGATGTCCGTCCGTCAGTACGTCTGTCCGTCCGTCTGTTATGCTTTAGGGTCCGGCCATCTCTTATATGCAACTGTTCTTATACCAATGAATGAAATTAAATGAAACTTTCACAGAATCATTGGTACATTGTGCCATTGTGCACCTCCTTTTTTTAAAAATACTTTTTGATCCGACACATATTTTGGGTTTCCAATAGCAAAACAATGGCCACTGCCATTCTTTCAATAATATTAAAGGGCACCAACCTCAAAAATGCGAAAATAAAGTTTTCCCGAATAAAAAAAGGAATTTTTAGTTGTTGACGATAGAGAAGTTGAATCCATCGCTTTTATCAGAAAATTTTGTCGTTATATAGGAGAGACAGGAAGAGCTTTGAGAAATCTTTCTCAATTCATTCTGTAAAGTATTTACACATTAAAAGAGGCTACGTTGTCTTCCTTGTTTTCTCTCTTTTTGTGGCCATATAAGTACTACTATATTTATACGTAAGATCTGGTATGTAAAGATGGTTTTAATAAGTGCCTCATATATTTTAAATGATTACACACACTCGGCGGAAATCTAGTTAAAAAGTTTTTGGGACTCTTGGATCCCGCGTATAAAGTCTTCTTTTGAAAAGCTTAACTTTCCTTAAAAAGATTTTCTGGAGAACAAAATATGTTTGCAAAACTCATAATATAAATTAAATAAAGTTGAAATCCAAGTACAAAACATATTTTGTGATATATGTAAAACAGAATATGAGCTTCTTTTCTTGGAAACTGTACTAGAAGTTATCCAGACTAACTGAGTTTCCTATGTGCAACATTTTTCAAGGAAAAAATATAACATCAAAATCTAGGAATTTATCATAGACTCATACATTATTTTAAAAAATCTTAGAGTTCAAAGCTCTATGCGTATCTCTGAAATCATTTGATTTGCAAAATAAAAATTTTACCATCTTGAAAACTGTAGGAGGATTTACTAGTACATGTATTAGACAAATGACGTACCCTATATGCAATACTTTGCAAAAAGGACGTCATTTAACAACTGGCATTGTTTTCATATTAAAAAATAAATAATTTTGTGCATTTCTGACATATGTACAATTGAATTGCAAAACAAAAAACATACCTTGAAAATTATAGGACAAGGTACCCGGGCAAAGATGAACCCTTTTCAAAGCCAACTGCAATCTTCACTGACTCAATAACCGGATTTTCTCACTGAAAATCTTGCTAACAAGTAGAAATTTTCATATGACGTTTTTGAATAATGCTCACAAAATACAGAACAGGTTGACTCAAAAAGGAGCACAATCTGTGCTTGGGGGAATTCGAGCAGATTGTTGCTAGACGTCGAATCCCAAGACTACATACTAGTATATAGTCATTGTTGAAGAGATTTTTTTTATTAAACTCCACGGTTCTTAACTTCTTATACATGGAATTAAAATTACTTTTAACATTTTTAGGTGACCAACAAGATATGAAATACATTTCATAAATTCGAACTTCTTAAATATGTTGTCGAATAGTATAGTTTTGAAGCAGTCAAATATTTTAGTGAGAAGTAATACATGTACTAGTATAAAGCCAGTTTTTTAAAATAATGCTGGATTTTTTCATGTATCTATGTGCAATTTATGATTAATCAGTAAACCTTATCATAGAAAGACACCGTAATTTAAAGTTCTTAAGCATCTCTT
Source organism: Saccostrea cuccullata (assembly GCF_032062105.1). Taxonomy (NCBI): domain Eukaryota; kingdom Metazoa; phylum Mollusca; class Bivalvia; order Ostreida; family Ostreidae; genus Saccostrea; species Saccostrea cuccullata. The sequence goes on along the minus strand of NW_026929644.1, from coordinate 102,413 downwards.
ATCATCCAGGTTGGTCGTCAGAGGAATCCTGGGTAGAATCCTCCTCTTCCGCTTGTTCTTTGGCACAGTTAAGGGGAATGTTCACGGGTGTCGTGTTGTCAAAACGAGAAAAATCCGTTTGATATTGCCCAGTTTCTATTTGAAATGTGTCCAAATGTTCGAATCTGTGTCCCCAAAGTACTTCACCGGGAAGATAAGAACTTCGGGCTTGGATAGTCATTCCAGTGGATTCCAAAATACCCTCTAAAATGACTATCAACTCAAACTGTTCTCTTTGCAAATCTTCTTGAGACATTTCCCAGAAAGGACTATTCTCATCGATAACATGACTTATGATAACTGGTTTTATTAAAAAGATTCGATCAGTTCCATCATCAAACCCCAAATTTACATCAAACTGAAAGAGAGGTAGGACCTCATTTTCTTCCGTTATTTTCTTTTTTATCAGAACAGCTCTCACATGGGCCTCTACAAGGCAAGACTTTCGCATATCTCCAATCCTTATGAGTAGACACAACTCTCCATCTTGTCTACAGATGCAGGCGTGTTTACTGAACATGAGTGTTTCTGCTCTTCTTTTCGGACGAGAAAGCTTTGCGAATACGAGTCCTGTCATCAAAGCTTGGCATATAGCCCCAAAGCACGACTGAATCATCATTATAATTATGGCCTCTGGGCATTCTTCTGTTGTGTGTCTGGAACCATATCCTATAGTATGCTGTGTCTCAATCGAAAACAGCAAAGCTGATGTAAAAGAGTGTATTTCTTTCACACATGGTATATGGTTTGAGTTTTTGAGTTGGTGGGCTAAGTCTCCATGTGCAAAACAGATCAGCCACCAAATGGCTGCAAATATGAGCCAGCTTAAAATAAAAGCCAAAAGGAAAAGTAATAAATTGTATCTCCATTTTATATCAACCAAAGTTGTAAAAATATCTATTAGAAATCGGCGGCGACGTTTACGTATGTGTATTTGTGTGACGTTCACCTCACCATTTTTGTACACAAGCCGCCGTTTCACAGACTTCAAGTGATGGCGATTCGTGCCTCTGCAAAGCGAAGGTAACTTACACGAATGTTTAGAATTGTCAGAATTCGCAGAATGTTTTCCGTTATTCTGAAAATCTGGAGGACTGTTGTTATGCTGTAAATTGGAAAATGTTTGTGAGCTTAACTTTCCAGACGTTGTGTCCATGATTCGTATTTGTCAAAGATCTCTTCCATTAATCAACTGGTGTGAGCTCCTAGCTACCTCACAATCTGAAATATAGTTCACTGAATAATCAAAATATTGTAAGCGAACATTCTCTGGTAAAATGAACAGCAGTGAAAAGGATAATTGAGTTGGGTCCGTCGGAATAGTTGTGTACTGTTAAGAGAACGGCGGTAAGCCAGCTTTAACAAATTGAGAAGTTTGATATTTTTTATTTCAAGATCAATGAGATATATCGAGTCGAAATATGAATGGAAGTATTAACTGTTAATGTTTTAAGTTTTTAAAATAAATTCTGCTTCATAATACGAATACGAATATTGCGGGGCACAATTCGTACCCATGGGAATTCCGACAGATTTTTGAAGTTTTGATCTCCCAAAACTACATAGATATTGTCAATCGGAAACTTAAGCATCTTGTTAATAGCTACGAAGTTTTCTTTTTATATTATAAAGTCCTTCACCGCTATGTATTTCTGTATTCTTTATAGAGGAGTCCATAAGTTAAGTAAAGATAAGTAAGTAGCAGTCCCATTTCCAAGTAACTATGATCCCTATGATTACCAAACTTGCATGGATGAAACAGACTCAGCTATTGGTTTTGTTTTGTTTTTGTTTTTTTACCTATCATAACCGAAAAATGAAGAGAACCGTCTTACATATACTTGTAATTAATAAACATACAGGGTGCACTTTTGGAATGGAAAGAAAGACAACCCTATAAATGAACAAAAGAAAATGCAGCCAGTGAGAAAGGACATACATGTTTGCAACCAAATATTATTAATCCCTGAAAAAATCGTCAACTTTAAACAAATCTGTTGAAAATGACAACGCTGCTTTTACACTACAGAGAGGGAGTTGTCTTTCATAGAAAAAGTGAAACAACGACTGATTCTTACTGTGACTATTAACTGTGCGTTGACTGACTGTTGATACAAATTGTGTGGTAATACTAGTAAAGTTATCAAAACTGAACTCTTCGATTGATGAAGCCAACCAACTTACTTAGTATTTATTCTGTAGCGGCAATGATTTTGATACTGAGATTTTGGTTTTCTATACAAAAATTTAAAGATAATGCTTTGTGAATACAATTCATTAACAGTTGTAAAACAAGAACAATATTTTTTTTATTACTATCTGATATGAAAAGCAAACTGTTTATTATTCGCAGTTCAATCAAGGCCTTTGGAATAAGATGAAAGTTGGGAACCTGAAGTGATAAAAAGCATATCTGAGTGTCATATATACATTGCAACGACAAGGAAATCAAACGTGTACTATCTTTCTTAGTTGCAATTGAAAACAACAACAACAACTCAACACCTTGCGACAGAAATCTGAAATTAAAGAAAAGGATTTAAGTTTAGCATTATCTTTTTCAACCCAACTATAAAGCACTTACCATTAGAAAGGTAAATGAACGTGATTCGTAACTTGTGACACAGCTAGCTAAAAGTTTACTTTACTTCCCATGATAAATCTTCCCTTACAATGTAAATCCTTCCGCGTATAAGTAAACGTCCAATGCCATGATCAACGATACCAGATAATACTTTAAAAACAAAAGTACATCGGGAATAAAAAAAGAACTAAAATAAGAAATGAAGAAAATGCATACTTAACATACTTTCCCAGAAGTGAGTAGTTGATTTCTATTTTCCTCTGAATATTTTGGATCCTTAACGAGGCCCCGGAATCCGTTTTAATTTGTACACACTTGAAAATACACAACCAATGCATTATATTTAGGTTATTCAATATAAAATTTTCGAACGGCAGTTGTTCCGTTATTCAAATGTGACTAAAACCTTTAAATCATTTGTTAATCAGTATGGTATCTTCATTCATAGGTAAGGATATAATGTTCGATAAAATCAAAAGCCTTGTTTAAATTCAAAAACGTTCATAAAGTTACGGAACTGAAAAATTCTTTATTATATATATGCAGTCGCTATCTATTGTAAGAATAGAATTTTCTGACCCAAAACTGTGTAAATAGGCCTAAGAAATCTTAACATTTTTTTAACCAAGAATTTTTAGACAATTTAAATCATTTTGTAATTTGGAATTCAAAACACTTGGATAATATTACAGACCATTTAAATCATACCTCAAATAAAAATGATTAATATGATCGAGAACACGCACTATTATTATTTTTCTTCTTCTCTGTCTTTCATCTGATGTAGGTAAAACCTTTTTAGGGTAAGTAGACATGTTATGTAGATTTGCGGATCATTTTGCGTGCATCTTGCAAGAGCGCGCACGTGCAACATGTAAAATGACAAATATAATTGATATAGCCGTAGATCAAATAAAAATGATTAGTATGATTTTATTTCTTTTCATTATCAACGTTTTGATTTTTTTCATGAAATCACGCGCATGCACGTGCGCTGCAATCTGATTGGATAAAACTTTAAATGGCTAGATATTTTACACATTACTGCATGCATCCTTTAAAATGGCCTTGATATTAAGTACATAAAATAAATTAATAGTGTAGATGCAATGATATGGTCATGCAAGTGTGCGCAAATTTGTTTAAAATGCATAGAGTTAAGTTTATTTGATGAAGCTTTGAGGGAATGAGGCACCAAAATGAAGTTGGGGAGCGTTTGGGGAACATCTGTAACGGTTCCCGTTACAATTAGCACTAGTTTCTTTTCATTATCAACGTTTTGATTTTCGGGGAAAAAATAAACACATTTTTTTTCTGCCAGTAAATCTTAAAATGAAAAAAATCATAAAGGAAACAATGAATCATCAATTTTAGAGTTATCCTTCTTAACAACATAGGGTTATTCCTCCTTAAGCTATCAGTTCACAAAACTTTTTCACCAAATAGATACCTGGAAGAATAATAAATATTAACGGTTTGCCGCCAATCTCTAATGGCTTCTTAAAATACTTAATGCAACAAAGTAGGCAATAAAAATTAAAAAAAATGCAACTTTCTCTCCAAGGATAAAAATTCCATACTTTGATCATTGTGATCTTGACAAATTATTCTCGAATTAAGCGCGCGTTTTCAGCTTTTGGCTCAGACTAAGGAACCCATTAAAAGAACTGGCAATTTCATCTAATTTGGGGAATTTCAGGTAGGTTTAATCTCCCTAGGCCACCACATATTATAGATGTATGTGTGATCCAATATACCCAGTAGTGTGCCATAACAATATAAACAGAAAATATCTTACCTGAAGAAATTATACACCAAATATTCTTCCAATGTCATTCAACATTTTGTAGAAAATGGGTAAAAACCTACAAAATCTCAAAGTAAAACGAAGTTTTGGCTTATAGGTTAATGGAGGTAATGAAACTGCAAACATTGTTTGGACGTGGAATTAATTACTTGCTGATTACTGGGGTTGAAGGTGAATACTTGCTGCACAACATACACACGACAGAGTCTCTATATAGATTGAGTTCTTAAGAGTTAGTACACACGTGTACAGTACACTATGATGGCAACTGATCCCACCTATAATGTTTTAGAGGTCTGTGTTTGCTCAGCTGTCACTCTGACTAATAATGTAAAGTATATCAAGCTCAGAAGTCCAATGAAAAACTACGTAAACAACAATTAATGTATATTTTAACTATAATATAATAAATTAAACTGTACTTAAAATACATAGGCACATTTTTGCAAAGATAGACATAATATAGGCATTGAAAATTGGTGTTTGCCTTTTTTTGGTGGTTTAGCCCCCACACTTTCAATTAGCCCCCCTCCTCTATTTTCAATTTCTGTTATTTTATTGTCTTTTTTTTAGCTAAATAATTTAGTAAGATTTTTTCGCATGATACTAGAGTACATTGTAAATTGTTACTTTAGCCAAAAGTGTAGTGTGGCGTTAGTCTTTCTTTTACTGATTTTGCACGTTAAGTAATACTCGTATAGTCTTTAAAAATTACCTTCTTAAGGATAGAAAGGTCACATTCATTCATGATTCTTTAGAAGGTAGTGAAGATTTATGATGTTTTATAATTTGAAATCGACGATCGGAGATATATGGTTTTTGCACCGTCTGTCCGTTCTGTCTATTTCTACCCCAAAACTTTATCGTTGCACACACAGGCCTTTGGATCCAAAAAAAAAAATATTTTTTTTTTTCTTTTTTTTTCTATCGGCCTTTGCACATAACTTGGAGCTATGGTTTTCATAAAGTATTTCTTGCGGCAAGAACTTTCTTTGAGTAGCGAAATATTTGGCCCTGGGTACCAGCAATTTTAACCCTTTGACCTTGGAATTTGACTTAAATTTGATTTAAAATTCATGATTATAAAGCACCATATGTATTTGTATTTCATGTGACAAGACCTTACCTTGGGTACCGAGGATTTTGATCTCAGAACCTTGATCTTGGGGGGTTTTACTTGCATTGAGAAAAATTAAGTCAAAATTTCTATCACCTGTGACATTAATTGTCCACTGAAAATCTTGGTTTTCAGACACAAGCAGATGAATGAAGCAACGCTGAATGACAATTTTATCTTAAAATGTTTGAATAATAAACAATTTCATTGCAATACACAGATTTTAACTCATTTATGATGTATGCGTGTACCCTTTGCTAACGGATATGATTTTTATTAAGCCTAAAGAAAAATGATACATTTTTTAAATTAGTATTTTGAAAAAAACGACTTAAATCACTTTGATATATGTAAAATGAATAAATTCAAATGTGTAACTTTCCATTTAAAGTTTCAAAATAATGTCCTATAATGTGATAAATATATGAATAATTGCATGTAGAGATATGCAATTTTGAATGATAGAATTTCACAATTTTAAAAAATATTTCAGAATTTAATTTTATTTCTGCATCACTTACAACAAAGTGGCCAATAATATTTATCAATCCTAGAGTCCAGTTTTTTTTTTGTTTGGGTCATCTGTCCTATTCTAAGATCTAATAAATATACGCATTTCATGATCCTGAGGCCTGGTAATTATGTATCAAAGAGAACAAACGAAGAAAATGACTGGTTCTAGAGAGTTTACTGGATATGACTGATTAATTTTGACAAGTATAATGAGCTGTTTGTACCCAGTATTCGTTTTTATAATTCTGTTAATAAACTATCAGTCGTGTCCTTTGTGTTTTAATTATAGTAGAAAATTCTTGCTATTTTTGATCATGTCTTATGGTCAAATTGATTAATATTTAGCAACTCGGTCGTGAGTACCTGCCTTTAATCGGTCAATATTCAAGGAAAAAATGCACTTGTCCACCGTGACAATACTTTCTTGTGGGTACTTGCATTTTCGACTTTTTGTCCTTCAACTTGATCTTGGACAGTTGGAGTTGGACTTGCATGTGAGACACTGCCGTGAGCTGTAATACAGGGGCATCAGTGTTTCAAAACACATTTTGTATAGACTAAGAATTAACGTTTCGTTAAAAAATATTTCAAAGACTAAAGAGGAATTAGGTGATTATTTTACCGATAAAAGGGAAATGCCATATTTTACATAAGAAGGAAATATCGCTTGTTTTATCATTCAAGTACTTGATCGAGTACAATTTTAAGATCAAAGTATTGAATACAAAAGTAATCGAGTAATCGGTTACTCGTTGAAAACACCTAAATATAGACCAAGACGTCAAAATTCGATTTTTTAACATAAAGTAACTCATACTTGCATCGTAAAATAGGGACGTCACAGCACTTCCGAGAATAGTCTTCGCTCTTAGTGATGCCAAACGATCAGATATCAGCATACATGTACATGTATATACTAATGAACTACTGATCATCATGTACATCTTTCCTAAGTTTCTGAAACTAAAAATGTCACAGCATTTACGATAAAAAGTAAATGCTAAAAATGTTATTTAATTCTATTCATTTCTGATAGTTTGGACACTTTAAGCATAATTTAGAACAAGAGTAAATAGTTTTTTTCAGTGACTATTTAATAAAGCCTCGCAATGATAAAAGAGGTGTGGTATTGAATGGTCATACGACTGTCGTTCAATAAAAAAATGCAACAAACGATTTATCAAATTAAATGTAGAAGCAGTTAATTTTAACTTTTCACACAAGAAAAGGTCAAGTTAAGAACTTCTAATCACCAAAGCCGCTTGTTTTTAACAATTCTTCCCAAAGAAACTCACTTTTTAAAAAAGGAAGCATGGTCACGTACGTCATTGTGCTTACGACTGTTTTAAAAATGTCTCTACTAAGAGGATGAAAATGAGGGCTTATGTGAAAGCTGTGGTTGAACCGTTCAATACCAAAATCCCTAAAGAACCAAAATGAAGATGAGTATTGATATCTGGAAAGAAAAGTCTTGCAACACAGCATGATGTTTAGGTGGATTTGAAAAAAATTAAAAAGTGGAATTTGGGGACTTTAAAAATTGCAATAAAACTGATCGATCGACAACTATGGGTACATGTTGTTGTTGGCATCCTTCTGTCTCGGGAGACAATGGAGATCGTGCCAAGGATCAGGATCAGTCTGTAGTTGAGTGGCAGCGCCGACTGTGGCTGTAAAGTCCGATTCTGGAGCGGCATGCTTTGTTGCAGTTCGCACAGATGTGATGCTCGCTTGGTTGAGCTGGGACTGAAGCTACTCTTTGTCGTCTGCGCTGTCTTCTCTCATCCCACTGTTCTTCCCTCCTCTTTTCGCTGAGTTTGAGGCCTGCCTTGACAGCATGCCTCCATCGATTTCGGTTAGCAGCCACTGCTTCCCAACACGCCGGGTCGATGTCTCCGGCCCTTATGTCACGTTTTAGGACATCCTTGTAGCGAAGAACAGTTCTTCCTGTAGGTCTTGATCCAGTTGCCAGCTCTCCGTACAGCACGTCCTTCGGTATACGGCCGTTGTCCATGCGGCTTACATGGCCAAGCCATCTCAATCGCCCCTGGCTTAGCAAGGCGAACAAACTGGGTAACCCTGACTGTCTCAATACGTCCTTGTTGGTGACATGATCCTTCTAAAATTCTTCTGAGGCAACGCATGTGGAAGGTGTTGAGTCGACGCTCTTGGTGAGAGTACAGGGTCCAGGCTTCGCTGCCGTACAGGAGCGTGCTGAGTACGCACGCCTTGTATACCACTATCCTGGTGTTTGTTGTCAGCATGGCGTTGTCCCATACTCGTTTTCCCAGCCAAGCCATTACTGATGCTGCTTTCCCAATGCGCTTATTTAGCTCTGTATCCAAGGACAGGTTACTTGATATGGTGGACCCAAGGTAGGTGAATGAATCCACAACTTCAAGGACATGTTCGTCGATGGAGATTTTGGGAGTGCAGCAGACGTCCTGGCCCATAATGTTGGTCTTTTTGATGCTGATGGTGAGAGCAAACTCATCGCATGCATTGGAAAAGCGGTCGATGAGTCGTTGTAGTGCCTGCTCTGTGTGTGCAGTCAAGGTGGCATCATCAGCAAAGAGCATCTCTCTGATCAGGACCTTGCGTACTTTGGTTTTTGCTCGGAGACGCGCAAGGTTGAAGAGGCTTCCGTCACTTCTGGTGTGAAGATACACGCCATCTTCTGATTGATCAAATGCGTATGACAGCAGCAGGGAAAAGAATATGCCAAAAAGCGTTGGGGCTAGTACGCATCCTTGTTTTACGCCGCTTTTGATTGGGAAGGGATCTGAGGATGAACCATCATACTGGACGGTGCCGTGCATGTCTTCATGAAAAGACGAGATTATCCTCAGGAGCTTTGGAGGGCATCCAATCCTCTGTAGCAGGGTAAAGAGACCTTGCCTACTGACCAGGTCAAATGCCTTGGTTAGGTCAATAAAGGCAATGTACAATGGGCGTCTCTGTTCTCGACACTTTTCTTGTAATTGGCGTAATGAGAAAACCATGTTGATGGTTGACCTTTCTGCTCTGAAACCGCACTGCGCCTCCGGGTAGACTCGCTCTGCTAGTTTCTGCAATCGATTAAGCACTACTTGGGCGAATGCCTTCCCAACAATGCTGAGTAGGGATATTCCACGATAGTTGTTGCAATCGCTGCGGTCTCCTTTGTTCTTGTAGAGCGTTATGATGCTAGCGTTGCGCATGTCTTGTGGAATTGTTCCTTCTTCCCAGCACTGGAGTAACAGCTTGTGCAGGTGATGTAACAAAGTGGAACTCTTGCCCGCTTTGATGACCTCTGGGGGAATACCATCGCCACCTGGGGCTTTCCCACTGGCTAGGGAGTTGATGGCCTTACTGAGTTCATCTATCGAAGGAGGAGCATCAAGTTCCTCCATAGCTGGTAGGACATTGGTTTTCTCAACAGCTGTGACACTGACGACATTTTCTCTTGAGTAGAGCTCTTGATAGTGTTCGGCCCATCTCTCCATCTGCTTTCCTTTGTCAGTGATGATGTCACCAGAGACTGTTTTCAGCGGCGCCGTCTTGATGATGCTCAGACCAAAAACTTTCTTCATGCCTTCGTACATGGCGCAAATGTTACCACAGTCAGCAGAGTGCTCGATACCTTTACAGAGATTCAGCCAGTGGTCATTTGCGCTGCGTCGAGCTATCCGTTGGGCGTCATTTCTGGCCTTTCTGAGTTCAGCAAGTGTCTTCTCTGAAGGTCCACGTTTGTAGTTGAGCAGGGCGTTTCTTTTGGCTGTGATTGCTGGTTCGAGTTCTGTAATTCCTGCTTCAAACCAGTCTGGATTTTGTCTCACTCTCTTGCCAAAAGTGTCCATCGCTGAAGTGTAAATGACGTCACGAATGTAGTTCCACCTCTCATCAGCACTGCTGGTGGGGCAGTTACGAAGGGCCTCTTCAATGGAGTCAACAAAGCGTGCACAAACATCTGGCATTGCTGTCCTTGCTGTGTTAATTCGTGGACGTCCTTTCTGTTTGGAGCGATGAATCCTTTTTGGCTGGAGTTGCACCTTACTGCCAACAAGTGAGTGGTCGGTATCACAGTCCGCACTGTGGTAGCTGCGGGTTGTCAGGACACAGTTCAGTGAGCGTCTTCTGGTGATCACAAGGTCCAGTTGGTGCCAATGGTTTGATCTAGGATGATGCCATGAGACTCTGTGTTGGGGCTTTGTGGCAAAGAATGTGTTGGTTATGCACAGGTCGTGGTAGGAGCATATCTCAAGAAGTCGCTGACCGTTATCATTTAGTTTCCCAACGCCAAAGTGGCCTATGTTGCGAGGCCAAGCTTCTTGGTCAGTTCCCACTCTTGCGTTAAAATCCCCAAGCAGATATACTTGTTCTGTGGTTGGGATCTCTCTGATGGTAGCCTCAAGCGCCTCATAGAACGTATCCTTTGTCTCCACTGTGGAGCTGAGTGTGGGAGCATAGATGCTCAGAATGTTGACATGCCCAGAGGAGGTGGAGAGGCGAAGAGACAGGATTCTGGGTGTACCCTTTTGAGGCGGTTCCACTGATGAAAGTAGAGAGTTTCTCACTGCGAATCCTACACCGTGTATACGTGGTTCCTCTGTTTCGTTTCCTTGCCAGAAGAATGTATAATCCTCCTCTCTTGGGCTTCCGTTTGATGGGAGTCTGGTTTCCTGTAAAGCAGCAATGTCAATGTTAAGCCTTCTCAGCTCTCGGTTGATAATGGCCGTTTTCCTGGAGTCATCAATCTGTTGGAGATCTTCAGATAGGCCAGGACACATTGTCCTGACATTCCAGCTTGCCAGTCGCAAGATGGACGATTTCGTTTTGCTGTATTTTTTGGGTTACTAGGTTTCTGTCTGCTTTCCATGTTTGGCTAACATTTAGCTCCAGGCACCCTCTGGAGCAACAGATGTTGGCGGACCGACACCTTATTGGCTGGGGGCTGCCCAGCTTGAGGCGGGCGGTAGTCGGACGATAGGACTACGATGGTCCCTCCCACCGTCAAAAGTTGTCCCGTGGCGTCCTTCCTGTATGCCAATTTGGAAGGGCTTATAACCCATAAACTGACAACTTCCTGTTTTGTATCCACACTTTGCAGTGGGGCTGGAGTGTCCTCTCCAGAGCACGAAGCTTGGGCCAACAGTAAGGAGATCCTAGGTGGCCCAGTCGTCAGGATCCCCCTCTCGGCCTTACTGACGGGATCCAAAGGAATGCAGAGCATGATGTTTGGCGCCAGCTTGGCTGCAGGAGATGCTGGAACAGTGTTTCTGGCAGCACTGCTCCGCCTACGGGTCCCCACTCCGGATTTAAGGTTTTCTCCTTTTCCACTTGGCCGTTTGGTCACAAGGGGACTTACTCCGCCCTGGCCTTTGGCTGTCTTGTGCAGCTCATCCGTCCAATGATGCAGTGGAGGCACCATCCAATAACCATGGGGGGGGGTGCAATTTACCCATTGCTGGGGACCAGGATTGCAGACACCAGGACGTATCCACTCACCGGTGGGCCATGCGTGCCATGCATTTAGGGGCCTGGTCTCCTCCAAGATCCTGTGGTTCTGCTTGGGGCCGCAAGGTACCCAATTCCCATCTGCTACCTCGAGGAGGATCCCATATCTGGGCCACATAGGTCTAACCATGGAGAGGCTATACCTGGCAAGAGAGACTTACAGAAATTGCTCCCTCCTTCACAGTAAACTGCTAGCCAGGGGTGGAGCTGAAAGCGAGAGTGACAAGCACAGACACAGACAGGCACACACACTGTACGCATCACACAGCCATTTAGCACATGTACACCAAAAACATCGATGCTGTGTGTAAGATATTGCCCAAACAAAGGCTTCGAAGAGACCATGTTTGTTTTATAAGGAAGTAAGAAATCTGATGAGAAATGTTAACGAATGAATTAAAACAAAACAGGACATTTTTACAATTTTATTTACTCTCCATACAAACACAACTGATAAAATATTCATATCATATTTTTACTAACTTTACAAAATTGATATAATTTACTTAACCTATATCTGTTTAACCTGTTACAGTTAAAACAAATATTGTGACCGAGTGTGGGACTTTTTAGTACTAAACAAAACATTAATTAAGATATCCTTTAGATCACCTAAACCCCCTGAATCACTAGTGGGGAGTTCAGTCAACTTAGATAACTGACCACCAGTGATTTAACACTCCAGACCGCCATTTTCTCACTCCTTAAAGGTCTCCCAAAGACACAAACCCAGGGTCTTTGACTTGAAACATCCTGGTCACAGCACCAAATTTTACAGGAAAGGAGAAAGATGTGAGGGATCAGACCAGGATTCAAACTTGAGACCCCTGAATCACTAGTCAGTGTTCTAATAACTGAGCAATCAGTACATGTATCTCATCTAGCATATAAAGAATTTATTTTATTCCCCTTCAGAAATAGAATTTCTTATAACAATAAAGACATTTCAAAATAATTCCATTTCCATGTATTCTAGTTTATCATATTTTGAAAAGCAATATATTCTGAAAATTTCATGTTCAAATTTAATTTAGATTCCTTATAATGATGAAAATACATCTGTGGCGAATAAAATTAATCATTTTACACAAAGTACATGTATTAAAAGTAAATACCAACTGGTATGAAAGACAATGATTCTTATTAAAACCAGAATAAAAAAAAATCTTCAATAAATTAGAAAATTTCAAGCAAATATAGATATTATGGGACTTAAAGGGTTTAGAAAGCTAAAAATAATAATACATAAGGTGATCTGGACAGCACTGGTAGGCAACCAAATTCTGACTCGTTGAGAGTAAAGGTAAACACTTGTAAAGGAAGCTTACAAAAAGGAAAAAAATAACACCAAATAGCACAAAAGGAATTGATTCGAAAAAATTCCTTCATATGTGGAGTTTTAAATATCAAACAAAGCTATAGAAATTACGAGGAATAATGATATATATTTGTATAAAAGACAATTGCTAATTGTAAAGAAAACCTCAAGCAATCAAAAGTGGCATTGAAAAGTGACATTTCATATCAAATATACTTTCTTGTATTTTTTAAATGTAAAAATAGTCAACAAAAGGAAAATTATCAAGGAAGCATCAGTCGGAAAAAAATAATTCTCTGAATAAAATCGGAAATATATTTGGGTGATAAAAAGGAAAATAAGGAAAAGGAAAATACTGAATAGCACCATAATGCAAGGAAAAATGAACTTAAATCACCATAAAAATACTTTTTCCATATGGTCATAATTGCAAAAAAAAAACATTATTTCTGTTCAATCTATGTCTTAAATGAACTTTAAGTAAGCTGTGAAAAATTTCTGTAGGAAATTTGTGATTGCATACATATAGCATAAATTAATCCCACTTGATTAAAGTTCATCTACAGTATATTCCCTATTTAAATTTCGTAAAGTTTCACTGAGCAACATAATTCCATAGTTTGGAGAATTTTTTTTTTTTTTTAAAGGAGAAATTGCAAAAAGTGAATTGGTGCATTCTATGGATTTCAAGAATTCATGCTGCTTAATGAAAAACAACATAATGAGTATGCAAGAATAAAAACATAAAATAATCACACAGCAGATTTCAGAGACTCAATCCTCTTAAAATAAAAAGTTACATATAAGATGCTGCCACAGCAACAATCATAAAAGAAAATTTAAACATGGTGAGATTCAATCATTGTATAAACAAATACATACACATCAATTTAGAAGATGTTAATAAGGAAATTAATCTCTGTGCAGGAAACATTTTTTTCTCGAATTGGTATAAAATTGTATTGTATAATAATTGTTCAGGAAAGGCATGTTTCATTACTCATATTACATGTTAAAGTCAAATGGAGACCAAAGTTCAAATAAGTCTTTATGACCATAATATTTCCTTATGCAATTAAAAATGCACTGTGACATATTATGCATTCTTAAATTCAATGTAAAAACACATTGAATTTCTATTTCAACAGCCAATAAAGTTATTGAATTCATAGTTTCCATTCCAATAATTAAATACATAAATTATATTATAAAAGGTGAATGTTCAACTATGAACAATTTATGATATTAATCTAAACAATGCATACAGAATTACTAAAACAATACTTTCATATACAGAAATGAAATACTTAAGGCAGAATCCTTATATATATATATACAGAATGTTGTTTCCAAAAAAATATAATAAGGGAAATTATATTATGCCACAATAGACGACTTTCACATTTACAAAAGTTATGCCCCTTTGCGGGGTCAATCCGGGGTCAACCGGCGTAAGACGCCGTTTTCCCTCTATAACCTTACCAACTTTATGGGTCAGTATCCTAGAAATAAAATCTATTTGAATATGCTCATTATGTTTTTCATGTTGCCCCATACTCTGGCAATACAGGTACAGATCAAAATTGTCCTAAAACGTTTGACATTAAAAAATATTAACAGGTAACTTACAAAGGACAAAGTGGGAAAAATGAGCGTTACGCTGACCACGGGAGATAACTCTTAGGAATGTGAAATTCGTCTATAAAAATACTTCCCAAATAACAACCTGGTAGCTGCAATATATACAAAAATAAATTTTGTCATCTGTTTGACTATGTAAAATAAAAACGATTTTCAAAAAAACGAAATGTTGCTTAAACCTTTTTGAGTTTTATGAAGGAATACAGGTAAAATATTTAAATTAACTGGAATATATATATTTAATTCCTTTACAGAATTTGTCAATCTACATAGAAAGGGCTCTAAGAAAATAAAAAGATGGAAAAATTTCAATTCGAAAAAACCCTTAAAAGGAACAAGAAAGAAAATTGTTCCAAGAAAAATTCTTAAAAATTCAGTGAATGAAAAAATGTGTCTTATTAATGACAACCTGAAAGTACATATACCAAAGGTAAAGAACCGTAAGTATACCTGTATATAAAGTGCAAATAAGGTTAAGCAACTCAGTGGACTTTATTCTTATGTCACATACACCGTTCATCACATCTCTTATTTACCAAGGTAGTCATGTTCAATAGCAGTCAGAAATATTTATTAAAATTTTTGTTATAAAATCTACTCTATGTAAATGACATAACCACCACATAATCTGATGTGACATTGACATCTGGTTCAAGCCTTTGTACAGTGTATACATATACATGTACATAAATCATAATCCCTTTTATCACAGGTTGCACACATTCTTTTTTTGGCCAACCAGTGCATGTACCTATTTCAATAAGAATTGAATTTGAAAAACAACATTCATACAAACACACTAAAATCACTCTGTGAAAGAAGTGATTTAAAAAGATACAAACAAGCTTGTGAATTTGCAAAGCACTATTAAGCAACTCATAAATTACTAAAGAAGCCTGTCCCAAGGGAAATTTAAAAAAAAAATTTGAAAGACAAGTTAATTCCTAAGAAGGTAGATGACTTCCCTCATAGAACAAAGATGATGATTAATATGAAGATCTACTTCTGGCAAAGTAAATTAAAATACTGGTAGACTGGTATAAATAACATTTTGATTCCGGCTTCTCAGGTGAACAGCAGCAACAGAGCCTAAACACAAGAGGTCAGAATACATACAGGTCATGTTTCTCATTTGTTCTTAAAAACCAAATAATCAGCTGAACAGCAATTTTCATAAGTTACAGCTTTTCTTTGACATAACAAAATAGCAGCACAATTGCTCAGCACCATGACAAAAAAAATGATTCTTTCAAAAAAGCAAAATGTAAAAAGCCCATGTTCCACAATGCTCACCTGAGTCATGTCTTCTTCTGACAACATTTAACTCTACTCTTAACTATATGCAGTATTCATCTAATATTTACATTTCTATTTGTTCTCTCTGTGATAACTCTTTGAATATTAGGTCAGTTGATTTCCAGATAATTCAACAAGAATGTAAATTTCCTCTGCATATTTATTTGTAGGGGTTTATACGCTTTACTATACATCATTCTAGCATACGTGGGTTATGATTTGATCAAATTTGATTCAACATCAGATGGGGATGATTGTTCATGTGTTTTTATATACTTTGACTTTGGGGTAATACCCAAACCTTCGCAAAGACCTTGGCTTATTTTGAATTTAAACAAGAAGTCTGTGAGCCAACATTTCATGACAATGTTTTCTAATGTTTTGACTAACCATGGTGCAGCTCTTTTTAGTGGATATTCTGTAATTTCAAATGTCTTTTTTATCCAAATGTTCTTGAAGGATTTTCAAATAACCATATTGACCATATTTTGATTATCAGCCCCTGGAAAGAATCTTACTTGTTCATTTGAACAACTTGAATCTCATTTAGCAAAATATGTTCTGTTGTAAGTTTGGTATAAACTGGCTATATATTCTAGGAAGATGAAGAAATTGTACAAAAAAATTACACCTGACATATATATAAACATTGGTGCAAAGGGTGGCCAGCCTTTGATCAGAAAAAGCTCAAAAGAGTCACTAAAAGAGATAGAAAAGACCCTACCACTTGAAAACCTTGTCAAATAGTTCGTGTCATGTGTACAATTTTTTTCCTATCAAACTGGGAAGCATTCAGGGCACAATGTCATACACCTTATATCCTTAACTAATCTGTACATCTATTAACAATATTGAGGGTGACAAGGAAATTCCTGGGGGTTACAAATGTTTAAGCTGTAAAAGTAATGTATCTGCTTCCTCCGTGGCAATGCGACTTGGAATCGAACTATCATTTGAATCAAGGTCATCGTCAAAGTCAGTTTGAACAGCTCCATGCCTTTTTATCACATAAGGGCTTGGAAACACATCTTGCTTTTGTGAGCAAAGGGACATATTTTCAACTTCATCAATGTATGCATGATCTTGCAAAATATCTCCCATTTCTGCTAATTCTTTAGCACTGATCTGGGGTGTATCCACAGGCATTGTGTTGTGAAAACGGGAGAAGTCAATTTGATATTGTCCATTCTCTTTTTGAAATGTGACCAAGCGTTCAAACCTGTGTCCCCAGAGAATTTCCCCAGGGAGGTACGAACTCCTGGCTTGGGTGGTCATTCCAGTGGATTCAACAATACCCTCCAGAATGATTATCAGCTCAAACTGTTCTCGATGCAGATCTTCAGGAGACATTTCCCAAAATGGACTACTTTCATTGATCCTATGGCTTATGATCACAGGCCATACTAAAAAGAGCCGATCACTGCCGTCCTCAAAACCTAAGTTAACATCGAATTGAAAGAGAGGCAACACCTCTCCTTCCTTAGTTATTTTCTTTTTGATCACTACAGCTCTGACGTGAGCTTCCACAATGTGAGATTTTCTCATATCACCCACTCTTACAAGCAAACATAATTCTCCATCTTGTTTGCAGATGCATGCATTTTTGCTAAACATGAGTGTTTCTGCTCTCTTTTTTGGTCGAGAAAGCTTTGCAAATACGATTCCAGTCATCATCGCTTGGCATATTACCCCGAAGCACGACTGAATCATCATGACAGTAATGGCCTCTGGACATTCCTCTGTTGTGTGTCTGGAACCATATCCTATAGTATGCTGTGTCTCAATCGAAAACAGCAAAGCTGATGTGAAGGAATGCATTTCTTTCACACAAGGAACATGTTGTGGGTTTTTCAGTTGTTCTTGTTCTAGGTCTCCGTGTGAAAAACAGATCAACCACCAAATCACTGCAAATATGAGCCAGCTCAAAATAAAAGCCAAAGCAAAGAGAAGCAAATTGTACCTCCATTTGATATCAACTAAAGTTGTAAAAATATCTGCGAGAAATCGTCGTCGACGTTTTCGTATGTTTGTTTGTGTTATGTTCACCTCACCATTTTTGTACACAAGTCGCCGTCGCATGCGCTTGGAGTAATGCCGATCTGCCCGTCTGCTAAGTGTTGGTCCATTAGGAAGTGCCGGTGCACAACGAGTCATAAATTCGGAGAAAGAATCGTTGGAGGCTGTTTTGACGTTATGCTTGCCATTGTCCAGTAAATCGGGAGATTCATCTGGCTGCAGCACATTTGAAGTCTCTGAGCTGATCTGTCCATATCCTGTTTCCATGACAACTGTTTGCATAAGTTTGAAAATGGTAGACAAAGCTTTGGCAATGCCGAATTCCTTGTTTTTGCTGGTCTGCTCCACTTTTGCTGATTTTCACTTCCTTCAGGAAACTGCTACAGCAACAATTAAAATGGTCATCTGAAAAACGTAAAAGATAACAAAATAAATATGTACTGCAATAAAATTCCTAATATAAATCATTTATAAATCAATTTACCCAAGAAAACAAAAACATAACCATAACTAAATTCAGTAGCAAGCTACACTCACTTAGTTATACATCCATTGTTCACAACATGCAATATATTAATTAATGTATAAATACATCCCAGTATATATCTTTATTTTGCATCACCAGGAAACAAATATAGCTTTACTGTACCCAGAAATACACCATTAAAGTTAAACATAGCCACTTAATACTTTATATTGTTACATGTAAAGCAACATAAAACAAAATCATCCTTCTAAACTGTTCATTGATTCCATATGTGGTACTGTTCAAGTTAGCGTATCAAATGCTTTGATTATAGGCTAAAGTTTCAATTTATTCATAGTTAAAAAAAAATTTGTGAAATAGTTGATGATCATGTTCCCTGACTGAGATGATTTTGATATAAGTATAGTTATATTTTCTCCCCATTGTAAAACAATGCTCATTATATACTTATGAATTATTCAAGAGAAGGGCACATTGAAGATATTGATTCACTTAAGAGTATGTTTTAAAGGACAATCAATTGAAAAAAAAACTCATTGTTAAGTACGTGATGTTCTGTTTAACGTCAAGCAATTTATAATTTATGATTTCTTGATCACAAATCATCTAAATAAAGCTAACACTTGAATATGCCATTACAAATGAGATGGGAAAGGACAAAAATGTGATAGACCAAACCAGAATTCAAACTCAAATCCCCACCCAGTGCTCTACCAAATGAGCTATCTGGCCACTGGCCATCAAACCCATCTGACCATGCTGACTGCAATATTCTCCCCTCCTTTAACGTCTTTGCCCCCCCCCCCCCACCCCAAGACACCAACCCAGGCTTTTTTTCACCTGTCACTTCCAAGGCATGGCACAGCACCAAATGTAATGGGAGGGGAGAAAAATGTGATGGACTATAGGTCTGGGTTCAAATTCCAGTCTGGTCCATCATGTTTTTGTCAGTGTGAAGCATTATAAACACAAAGTATCATTTCCACAGCACAATTATACTGAATCCATATCAAACAATTCACAATGCCAAGGTTTACAGTTTTACCTCTCCAATACTGTCTAAGCAATAGGTGGAAGATTTGTGGGACACCTATTGCTGTAGAAGAAACCTTGCTAAGTTTTTATGAGTTTATAAGCCCTCCAATAAAACTCATCAAAGACTTGGGGCGTGATAGATATATAGACAGGCTGTTGTTAAATCCACTGAAATTCTGCAGATCATTATTCTTATTCACTACCATTATAATTAGATGCTTAGCAGCTACATCTTGCATTTGTAAACATACACAAGAGTTGAAGTATTGATTTTACAAACTAATGATTTTTAATCTATAAATAGTATAATGATTGATTTATTAAATTATTGACTTTTTGTAAATACAGCCAGCCTGCCATTATAAGTTTGCCTGGGTTACTGGTCCAATTCACTGCAGAATTGAATTAAATTAGAATATCTAATAAATTTTTTTTGACTTGGGGGGAAAAAACTTATCCTCCTACATAATATGAACTTCACAGAAAATTTGTTTGATTTTTTGCCTCAAAATCACAAAAAGCAGGGGGTAAATTCTGTGGTTTTCCTGTAGGAGGTTCATAAGAAATTCCGACACACCATCAAGTAGTGGATACAACTGTAGAGATTGATTAACCAAGGACAGTGAAGATTGACTTATAGCCTGACAGTTAACCTTAATGTGTTTACCCCCGAGTATTCTTAATCAATTTTGATAAAGACTGCCTACAGCTTTCTCCCATTGAAAAAGAATGCCAGAAGATGCAGGTATTGCATCATTTCTTGGCTTCAACAGAAATAATGCAAAATGATTGTCAGAATAAAACTACAAAGCAGGAGATTTACTGTAGGTTACAAAACAAGGAAGAAGCATAGCAGAGAACCATAATTAAGACTCTAAAGCTTTGACAGTCTTAGTAAATTGTGTATTGATATTCAGTAACTGGCTATGCTCAATCAATTCTATGTAAGTGCTGACAAAGGTAACAAAGGTTTCACAAAAAACAGTTTTATCTAGAACATTCACAACTATTTTGTTTTCTGAAACACAAAAAATCAATAACATGACTATTTTCATGATATACCAACAAACAGGTCAATAATTCTTGCTATAAATCTCAGTTATGTCCCCTGGGCAGTTAATGATCGAGAGTCTCGTGACCAAAGCGAAAATAAAATCTTCCTAATTAAACTCTGTAACAAACGATTCTTACCTGTAGCAGCAGCATTGAGAACACCTAAGTATACTGAGAGTCATAAGGAATTAAAATGATGTACACACTTTTTCATCTCTTTTTTCCTCTGGTTAACCAACAGAATGCTTTCCTCCCGATTTTTAATTTTTTTTTTCTACATGTTTATCTCAAATTATCAATAACTCAATTACATAAAGATGTAGGAACTGTTAATTTTTGGAGAATTAAACAATACAGTTGGTTTATTTACAACCTGTGTTGCATATACACATTTAAATACACTTTCACAGCGAGTAAACACCGAGAGAGAAAGAGGCATAAAGTGCTACTCACTAGGTTATATCCCTAAAGATAACACGCTCAAGCGCAACAAATAAAAACATCAATTTCAAAGAGCTGAAATCTAGGGGCCTATTGTCTTACAAAATGCTGAAAACTTTTTGTAAAATGATTTTTGACAGAGTGAGGCATCCACATTTTGAGGTTTATGATTAAAAAATCATTGGTGATTTTTAGAAAATATAAATAAAAATTTTTAAATCAATTCAAAATTTCTTGGTGATAAAAGTTTTCAATACAGATACCTGAAACAACTCAATATGAAATAAGAATTAATTTTGAATCATCCTGGACAATGTTTGATGTTCAAGAGATATATCATATTTTATATAATTTCTATACCCCCTTGAAAAGTGGGAGGGTAATGTTTCTGTCCATCTGTCTGTTACGCTTTGGGGCACCCATCTCTTATCCGCAATATATACCACTGAGTGAAATTTATGATCTCAATTTTTTACCATACATATTGCCATTGTGCACCTCCTATTTTACTTTTTGATCCAACACATTTTTGGGCTTCACAGCAAAACATGGACTTTGCCATTATAATCATATGGGAAGCATTGTGAGCTCATTGCTCACAGTACCTCTAGTTTACATTGTACTTTTGCTTCACACCATATCATTAATACATTGTATCTATCAAAAGCATTCAAAATTACACATTAACATTTCATAGTATCAGATTCCTTTCCTCACAATGGATGAATTTATGCTATTAGAGCACATCTTCAATGGAGGTTAACAACCTATTATATTCTTAGCTGTACTTTTTCATGCGAGTTCAATGCAGATAAATATTGATTTCCTTCAATAAACATGTAACTTACGAGTATATGTACATGAAAGCAGAGGACTTACCTAAGAACTGAGTAATACCACAATCAAAGTTTGGATCAAAACAAAGTGATGCCTTTAAAGATTTCTGCCTGAGAATTATCAATTTATTTTATCTTCAGAAAAACCACAAACAAAATATTCTTATGAAAAACTTAATCTGTCTTCTGCAGTTTAATTGCAAAAAAGCTCAAGTTTGAGCATGTTTTTATACATCATTGGTAAGCCATTATTGTTTACTTTCTTTTGAATCCCAATTCAATGTTTTTATACTAACAATTTAACACTGAATTACAGTTATGTACTCTACAACAATGCCCCTGGGTCACAATGCTTGCCTGTAAATGTAAAGGAATAACAACCACATGATACACTAGCCTAATTTTAGTATTACAATTTCAAATCGCATTACATGTATTACCACTAAACAAAATGAAGCACCCTTATTCTTTAACACAAGAACCCACTTGACTGGAATTTGTGCATGCTTGCTAAAATGATATGTATCACATTATTTCCACCTTTCATAATGTTTTTTGTAATGTAGAAAACATAATGAATATCTACATTTTATAGACTTCCAATTGCAACACTCCCACATAAAAATATATTTTGGTAATGTAACTAATGTTCTAGAAGGAAAACAGTAAACTACACCAGTTGACCCCAGATTGATCCAGCAAAGGGAAATATTTATCACTTAATAAAAGTGAATGTCATTTTATGATTTAGAATTGCCTTAGTAATTTTAGAGAGGGAAGCTTTTACTATTGTTTCTCTATAGAGGTTCCTTAATAAAATTTCCTCAACAATTATTTTAATGATAGCAATAAACACATAAAGTTACAATACATTGTACTATAAATATCAGTTGTGAACATGTGACAAAATTCAGGCTATTCTAGTATTCTTATATTTACTGTTTCAGTTAATTTTTAATGATATTTGAGGCAAAAGTTTAAATTCAGTCTCAACAATAAAAAAAATCTACAGACAAGAAGCCTCCAAACACTATTTGTTTGTTTGTATCTTTGACCATAACATGATCATAACATATCATTTTAAATTATTTCCTTTTAAATTTTATTCATTTTGCTAATAGGGAATGACTTTATTTCAATATATTTCAAGTCTGGAAGCCTTTCAGAATCACCATGTTCTACATAATTTAAAACACTCGGATATGTTTACAAACAAGCATTACTTTTTTTTTTTGGCAATAAACAACATCATATCTCACACAATTGACTGTGAAAGTAAACCTGTATAAATGCCTGAAGTTGTTAGTTAAACTTGTAGGCTAGACATCTATATATCATATCAATATCCATGTTTTTCTGATTAACTTAATAAAGATCAAGTTGGATATTTACAAGAAAAGTTTAACTATTAAGAATACTATACATGTATAAGGTGGATTATATTTCAAGGGTAGTAATATTTACATTTTTATCTTCCCTGAGATGACCACGATTTTATTAAATCGCAAAATTGGTAAAAAATAAAAGTTACATCCTTTGTACTGATCCAAGTCTTAGAGTTATTTGTAATGAAATTATGAATACTTTTTTTTTTACAAGCCAAATGTCAATAAAAACAAATATGCATGATCACATAAAACTTACATGTGCTATCAATGTTAGTCATGCATGGGTTTATATCAAATTATACAGCTTTTTAAAAATAACATAGGCCATATTATCTGATGATTTGAATATAACTTAAAGTAAAACTTGATATTTAAAATTATTGAATGACAGGTACTAAGTGTAATATATACTGAATGACTTTATAAATCTACTAGTATTCTATAGTCAAATTTCCAAAACAAATTACAATCAAATCAAAATAAATAAAAGTTTTATTGAAAACTTATTCACCATGTTCACTTTATCTTAACACACTGAATCAGTGAATTGACAATATTTACACAGCAATTTATTTACCCCCTTTAAAGTAATCTCAATTCAAAAACCTCCTCTGTATTTTTTTCTAGTTTTGTTTTGTAAATTTAATACTCAGATTGGTTTACATAGCTTCCTTACAGCCAAATTAATTTAGTTTCAAATCAATTTTATCTTTTATCTTGCTTAATGCTTAAAAAATTAAATGGTTTAAATTTTGTGAAGTGTATTTATACAACTACATGTATAAGTCAGAACAAACTTAAAATATTCCTAATTTTATAGCGAGCGCAGCGAGCGTCGCGAAGCGACGCGAGCGCAGCGAGCTCAATAGACTAACGTGTAAGAACAGAGGAAATTCGGATTTGAATATAACTGTAATAGTCAGCCAAATTTCTCTTAACATTCCCAGAATGCACTACCCAATGTCCTTTGCGCGAATAAATCAAAAATAGTAAAAAAAATAAAGGAACATTGTTTCTTACCGAAATCTTAACGAAATGATTTTGCCTTGCCTTATTCAAAAAAATACCCCCATGCCACAACACCGGCCTTCACCTTGCCCTTCGGAAATGATGCAAATGACGTCACCGGAAACTTACGAATTTTGACGATAAGCTAATTAAGTCATGTCGGTTGCTTCCGTGAAATAGATAAATAAATAAACAATAACGTAAAGCATAAAAAGCTTTCAGTTTGAATAAATCTTTCAAAGAAACAAAAAATAACTCTGCAATTTTTTTACAAATTGCACTACTTAGTTTCAAAGTTAACGCTCAATTGTCTGTTTTCAAATCTATTTTATCCGTGACGTCGTGTGACGTCACAGGTAGTCAAAAAATTAGATGTTTGAAGTGGCTGATCAATTTTTTAGAGTGTTTTTGATGGTACAACTGCGCTCGCCCCAACGGTCACACCGTAAAACATATTAACCAAATTATTGAAAGTTTTTCTTTTTTTATTGGCCTAAATATAGATCTTCTTTTTTTGTCACCTGTGTGGTGCAATTGTTAGAGCTTCTACTCTAGAGTTGCGATCTAAGGAGTCAATCCTTACCTTGAGGGTTTGAATCCCATTGTTGGATGTGGAGACCGATATTTTGGGTTAGACCATGTAAACCAAGGTCACCTGTTGCAGTAGGTGCTGGCATGAAAAAGATCCTTCCCTGTTCAATGGCCCTGAGTGCCAAGTAGTGAACAAAATTGGTAGCTCTCTACCACCAAGTGGTGGCATCTCCATATGAGTGAAAGATTCTTGAGATAGTTGTTAAACAACATACAATCAATAAATCTTCTTTCTTTTATAATGCAGTGCCATTTGAGAATCATCGCACCTTTAATTTGTAATTAGATTTTAATTGTCCTATGAACATGAACTTTTATATTTATATTATCATTTCCTGGATTTAATTATTAATATTAAATGCTTATGAAACCTTTTAATTACCAACATCCTTGAGCACATGGCCTGTTCTGTTGTTGTGCATTAAGCACAATATTAACAAATTGTCATGTATACATTTTTCTGATTTATAATCAATTCAAATATTTTGATTTGTTTGGTTGCAACAGAGACCTGTATACTAGATAGTTTACGTTTTAAGTCCCTGGTTTCATGAACTGAATTTCCAACACTAACGTAATTCGCGTAAGACCCTGCTGATGCTGATGTACCTGGTACCAGGTACAATTATATGACGTTCTATCGTTCTTTAAATTTTGTTGAATCTAAAGTAATTTCCGAACAACAACTAATCAATGACATCAAAATAACTAAATACCAAGACAGTGTACTTACTATAATATAATTTTATAGCTGAACTTGGAAGATTATTCGATCATTTTCACTATGTTGTTAGTCGGTTGTTCCTGTAATGATTCGTGCAATGTTTTCAATTAATGGGTAAGTCGTTCAATTGAACGCCTTTTTAAGTCTACGGATTTAAGATACCAGAAGAACTTACGAATGAAACATTTGGAGATAACGAACAGTATTCAGGTTCGAAATTTATTAAACTATACAAATTTTTGGAGCAGAGCAAGCACATCTGAGACTGATGATCAGAGGTGGGATCAGGTGTCATGGAGGAGTGAGCATCCCCTGTCGACCGTTCACACCCGCTGTATGCTCCTGGTCATGATCGGGGAACAATGGAAAATCCGTCGTCAATTCGGTGTATACATAATGGACTAACAATTAATGAAAGTGAAAACGTCAGTCAGCATTTGAATCAATGATAAATTGTATTTGCTGACAAGGTCATTGTATCGAACTTAATTACAACAAAAATCATGACTTTAAACGAAGCTGCTGATATATTATTGTTTCATCAACTTGTTTGGAAATAATTTACCTTGACTAAGACCAAAATATAATTTTGTGTATAATGTTCTTATTACCAAATAGTTTTCATCTTTTTATCAGGATTTTATTAAGATATTTTACACTAGCAATTTTAAACAGAATCAATTAAAAAAAGAATACAATCAACTCATTTTTATATATATATATCTTAGAACTCTACAATAGGTAGTTCTTTTGAGGAACGAGCAGCGTGTAAAACATATTTTAAATATTCATTAGTAAATAGTTAGTAAAAAAAATATTTCAGAGTTGTTTGCTTGACGTCACTACATCTGTGTAAACATCAATCAATAATGCATGGGCCATTGCCTCACACTGAGCGTAATGCACCATTAGATTAAAACCAATAAACATCAAATTAATGGCTTATAGTCTTTTTTTTTTTTTTTTTTTGATCAATAACATGTTAATTCTTGTCTTCTAATACCCCCACCTCTTTTTCATCTGGATTGATCAATTGATAAACTCAAGTGTTATTTTTCTTCAAGTACTATAGGCCTAATACACAGTGTATATATAATTAACTCGGAGTGGTTAAAAATGGTTTATAAATAAAATTATTAATTGGAATAATTTCTTTATTTTTATCACCTTAATTTTCTTTTCTTCGAAAGCCCACTGAGCTCAGTCATTTTCGCGGGCGTTATATAAACGCATAACTTTCACGCATACTTTCGTGATATACTTGGTGTCACTCTTGCGGGGACCAAGAAAAACTAAACAAAACGTGTAACTTTCGCAGCGTTGGATAAGATGCCCCTGTGGTTACATCGTGACAATTTTGCTGGTAATCCACGCGACAATTTTGCTGGTAATCCGAGACATTTGCATAAGATTCAATTTTTTTTATCTAGTTTATGCCACCGGTGCTTGAGGACATGACCCCCCCCCTTTTCGATATAGACCCCTGGGCCTTTCAACTTTTTTTCTCATAAATTATCTTTCAACGAAATTTTACTTAAAAAAACGTTTTATAAAATCTATACCCTTCACTCTATAAAAAAAATTAACTATTGAGAGAGGGTTAGATTTTTTTCTAAATTGATATAATATATTAGATCACAAATGTATCTGTTTATGTGTTAATTCATGTGAAAAAAGTAAAAAAAAAAGGGCCGGGATCTCTATCGGGGGGGAGGGGGTTCCTGTCCTCAAGCACCGGTGGTTTATACATTACAATGAAAAACGAAAGGATTTATTGGACTTGGACCATTACATCAGTCCTGCAATCCAGTCTGAAAATGTTTTCTTGCATTGCCTCTTCAAACATTTTTTACTGTCATAATTTGTCTTTTTTAGCGCTTTTAACTAAAATAAACCAAAGTCTATGCGAGTTTCCCTCCCGATAGTTTTAGGTATAAAGAGCACCCGAGAAGGTGGTATTGTCACAGATGAAAATGAACCATCGAACATTTTGACAATTACTTTGGACATTTTCAATTCAAAATTCTATATCTCTTCTTTAATTTAATGAGTTTGTCATAATTGCTTAAATCTGTCACATTGAACTACTTTAACATGTCTAATTACCTTAATTAGCCATGAGTGATATGACCAGGTGGACCGTGTTTTGAGTTACTTAATTATTGTTTATTTTAAAAAATCATGATCCTAACTCTACCTGTAAGTCAAATTAATTCATGTCATATGTTACTCAAACTTGTCAATTATCAATCATGTCTATAAACACAAATTTTTGTTAACATTCGAAGAGTTGGAATCGGGACGCGCTTGTCCCTAATACTGTCCGACCCGACGAGAAATAAAGGTCTGCAAATCGTAAAGCGGCTTCATAGATTCATTTACTAAATAATCCACCCTAGTGGCTTTACCGACAAGCCTACGCATCTTACGCGAGGGTGTGATAAGTGGTGCAGAATCCGGGTACGACCCCCTCTCACAGCCTAGCGAGTTCTACCATTTGATTCCCCTACCTTCAAAATCTTGAATTTCGTACACGCCGCTATGAATCGCAGCCTTGGACCACAACGGAGACCTATGGATTACTCCTTTCAGCGTCAATTTCCAGTTTGTGGCCGATGCGGAATTGTCCATGGACCCAGTTGCCGTGCTCAAATGGAGAAGTGTTACAGATGTAAGCGTCATGGTCACTATATGCTAGAATGTGCAGGACTGTTCTCTCTTCCCCTGTAAGGATGACCATGATGGCAAATACTAGTGCACCGACTCAAGAGCAACGTTCCGGTAGACGAAAATCCAGAGACAAAGTTCGTATGAAGAAATACTTGGAAAGCAAATCTGATCTCCGCGAACTACCTTTTTATAACCTACAGAGTACAGCATTCCACGAGACTCGGAATATTCTCCATGGACTTAAAACGGAAAATCGACAGTTATGTTTCAAAGTGAAAGAAATGGATTTAAATAATGTATGCTGACGCAGTAAATGTGATTATTAACCTGGAACAAAATTTTAACAAACTTTCAACGACACAGCAATCAGATTCTCACTCATCTATTTGCAATACCACTGAAGATAAACTTAACATTTCAAAGTTGCAGCAAGAAGTCCGAACTCTACGGCTTGAAAACTCATCTTACAAACAATTGGTTGATTCGATAAGTGCTAACGTCAAAGAAGAATGGAGAGAAAACAAAGCGAAACTTCAAGAAAGGGACGTCAAACACTTTCATGTAGCCGCCTTGTATACACGGGGTTAAAAAAAGAATCTTGGTAAATTTTATTTTAAAAACAGTTGAGAGTAGATAATTAAAACATGACATCATAAAATATTTGCTTTTAATCTCAACGGCTATATGATATTGTATTTTAGGCGATATGTCGTCCAAGATATCTGCTGTAGACCAGTCCGTGCACAGAAACGCTATTTGCCGATTAAAATTGGAATATGATAAATAAGAAAAGATATTTAGCACAAACGGCACGGATAAAAAATTCATTTTTCCCATGTTTTATCTACGTATATATGAATACAATCTATACCATGTTCCGTTGTAAAGTTCTGAAATGTCAGAAACAGCTGTAGGAGTTTCGAGATTGTAACTTTTAGTTCGAATTTCCTAACATCTGCAGTCAATACCCAATATTCGAAATTAAAAAGTGAATATATACAGCCAAAGATCAATTCTTAAAAGAAATCTTGCAATCAATAAAAAAAAATTTAAACACACGAACACGCGGAAATGGTGAATATTTTCGACACTATTGTTGATCAGAACGTAGGCAATATTCCTATCACGGTACGGTACATTGTATATGTTCACACGACGGATAGGCCTACATATGAATGGGATATTTTTTTTTTCTTTTAAATTTTGATATTTACACAAGTTTAATTAAAAAAAGATATGTTTACTTTGTAGTTTTACTCTGTGTTCTTTTCTTTAATTTGTCATTTTTTTTATTTTAAATATAAAAACGATATTTCTTTATAATTTTTTTTCTTCATTAGATATCGCTGGATGTATTTATAAATAAATTTTAAATTGAAATATTTCAATTATTTCAAGTAGTTTCACTCAAATTTAGACACTAAACATGGAATGTTGACCCTGATCACCAGACACAGACTTCCTGTGTAATGGTACGTGTATTTAGATTTTTGTCATCTTGGGTATTGGGGTCTCCAGGTAAATAACACCACTGTTACTTGGACCACTCCCCGTCCTCAGGTAACCGTACGGTAAAAAAAATGGGTCTTTAATTGTTTATTTTAAAAAATCATAATCCTAACTCTACCTGTAAGTCAAATTAATTCATGTCATATGTTACTCAAACTTGTCAATTATCAATCATGTCTATAAATACAAATTTTTGTTAACATTCGAAGAGTTGGAATCGGGACGCGCTTGTCCTTGATACTGTCCGACCCAACGAGAAATAAAGGTCTGCAAATCGTAAAGCGGCTCTTCATCTTCATTCACTAAATAGTCCACCCTAGTGGCTTTACCGACAAGCCCACGCATCTTACGCGAGGGTGTGATAGTATCATAAATTTAAAAAGATATATAAAATTAAAGCGATGAAAAACAGTTTGTAAAACCTAATCTAATATTGCGTAGAAAAAAATAAAATTATCGTGGTGATAGATTAATTATCTAAAATTTGATTTAAAAACCAGACACGTAGCAACGGGGGGGGGGGGACCCCCCACTTTTTTTCCCAACCATACCTGTAAATTGAAAATGTCGAAAGTTTGGTTGCCCCCCCCCCCCCTCACCCCCACTTCTTACCACAGTATAGTGATATGTAGGAAAATGTAGTATTGTATGCAAAAAAATGGAAGCTGGCCTTGAAAAAGTTGACCACTACCCCCACCCCCAACGAAATAGGATTTTCGAGTTAAGGCAATTTTCCCTTTTTTTTTTTTTTTGCTTGTCAACATTTTACAGATAAGTAAAAATATTTTTTTTTCTCTGGTCCCCCCCCCCCCCCCACTTTCAAAACCGATGTTACGTGCCTGAAAACACACACACACATACTGTGGAGAATCCTAAATTATACCGTACAACATGAGAAAGAGTACAGTCTGCTTGCATAAAATGACGATTGGATGTGATTGACGGGGAATTTTATATTTTTTAGAAACTTTTTTATACAAATTATTTAAAAATTAAGGTGTGGGTGGCTATCGATCCACACTTCAGACGCCTTTGGTATTCTCTTAACACTATGAAAATCAAGCTGATTCAAATCAGACACGAGGTGTAGCGATCACATCATCTATGTGAGTGGATCAAAGGGTCTGATATTACTCAGTAAATCAGATTGTATGAAAACCATGCTAATAATAAATGGAGTTGGGATCGGCCTTCAAACTTCTATGTACAAAAAACGCTTGAAAATTTCATTTGAAAAATACTTACAAAGAAGCGCTCTGCAGACGTCAATTTTTTCATGCCACCTTGACACCCAAATAGCTAAACTGTGAGAAGGTATTTTAAAACTTTTATTATCATTTTTTGGGAAAACAAGATATATATTTGTATGCAGATGTCTTTTTAATTATATAAATCATTGGTCACGATGGTAATGATATATATTCTTAACTTACAACATGAATTGATGACCAATGGCCTCTGAATTCCTATCAATAAGCCGAATATGCTTTATACCCCCTCTCTATGTATTAGTACCCGGTATATTATATATAGAGGGGGTATATATATAACTCGAATCAAGCATATGATGGCTTATGAATTGAAATTTTGAGGCCTGTGTTAACCAGGTTGGGCACACACCGCCAAATGGTCATTAAACCCCCGTTTGGTGGTCAATCGCCCATATAGACGTCTTTTTTACATACCAATTAGCCCCTTCACGGTAACTGCGGTACTACAGTTTTGCAGGGCAAAATAATAGCGTTTGGCGAAGTTTTTGTTGACAGACAATTAAATGACGTATATTTAACAATTACTTTTACGTCATATTTCACCAAACTATATCATTTTGCCCTGCAAAAGAGCAGTACCGCAGTTACCGTGAAACGGTCTATGGTGGTCTTTTTTATTCAAATCCAATTTTTATTAAAATAAAGCAAAAGTGCAATTACTTAGGCATTGGGGAATTTTGATTAACATATTCCTCGCACATTTAATACAATTAAGTCAATTTTCCATGTGCAATTTCTGTGGAACTTCGTAAAAACGAAACCCACAGCTGTTCGTGACGGCCGAACTATTTGCTCAAACAATTATACAAACAATTCTTTTGTTGTGTATAGTTCGGTAAAAATATATTTAAACAAGAGTTGTTAGTCTAGAGAAGTAACTTTTCAAATGATCTTTCGATCTGCGTCTATATAAATCTCTATAAAATCCTGTTAAACACGAGCTCCTCATATCTTATTCGTATGGTGGGCACTTATTGCTATAATATTCATTTTTACTACATTTAATTGTAACATTTATTCTTTATTTTCTTTAAGGATTAAGTTACAATTTCTGTGCGACCCTTTGTGGTTTAGTATACATATCTATGATGTTTCTACTATATTTATGAAATAATTTTGAATAAAAGATTTACAAAGTGACAGCTGCAATTATTCTTGAATTTATTTCAAGATTATGGTTTTTGAGCGATTATTTTATCATGAATTCACTGCAACTCCTATTTTTATAAAGAATAAAGCCATTGCATACGAAATAAACAAAATGAAAGCGAATTCTTACCCTTCCTCTTATTTTACTTTTTGAAAATTAACACTAATTGGCCTCCGTAGTTAAATCAGTCTTTTGACCCAAGTCCGGGAAAGATCGTCAATTTTAATTGGTTTAGATAATTAATGGGTTACCCGGATGACAGAAATATGAAGTGATAAACACGATTGATAGGTGCAACTACGCGCGAGATGGAGGGAATTTTTCTTTTTAAGTTAAAACACAGAAACGTTACACTTGTTTACATAGGTGACAATTTTGTAAAATATTTGAATGACACTGTGCAAAAAAGTTCGCGTTGAAATTCAGATTTTTTTCTTTCAGAGTATTGATAAATATCTATATTTTATTCCCTGTGAGTTCAAATTATGCGCCATTTCACGTCATTCCAGAGAACTGAACAAAACGATTTTTCTCTCTCATTTGATAGGTAATAAAGACGCCGATATGGGCGATTAACCACCAAACTGGGGTTAAATGACCATTTGGCGGTGTGTGCCCATTGGTACTCCTAAGCGTAACAGACAGAAATGTACAGAAAGATGTACTGATGCCGTGATGGACATACAGCCGGTTCCATGTTCGTTCGCCCTAAAAATTGTTCGCCCAATTTCCGGTTTGCCCAATTTTCCGTTTGCCTAGAGTCCGCTCATCCTAAAACTTGTTCGCACAGAGTCCCTTTGCCCTAATTCAATGTAGAATAAAGTCTAACGAATTTCTTTCCAAAATTTTGTTACATTCAAAATAAAACAAACCGTCAGACTTCTCAGTCCTTTAATTGTTTTCAAAACATTCGCAATTCGTAGAAATAACACGGATGTATCCCCCTAATTAATGATGATATTAATCATCTTATTAGCTATAGTGCAACACTAAGTAAGTCATTCAAAAAACATTAGAATGAAATTAAAAATTAATTAATTAAGGAATGAAGCTTATTTCAACTTATATTATACGATATAACATAACTTGCAGTCACGCTTTATAAACCGCGAAGCGGTTTATAAAAAACTTGCCCCAAGTTTTGTTATATCGTATAATATAAGTTGAAATAAGCTTCATTTCTTATAATTTAATTTCAGTGCAGACAATGAGATAATTTTCTCCCCAGAATAAGGCTTAACAATGATTAAATTTTAAAAGTAACGTCAAGCGGAGTAATACGTTTTTTGACGTAACTCATTGTGACGTAGGCAAGTTATGTTATCCAAAATGGATAAAATCTTTTATCCAATCAAATGCGCGTTTCAAGTAAAATTAAATTATTACTAACTAAACATTGTTCCTCGTATCAGAATTTGAGAAAAAATACCCCAAGTTTGTAAAGGAAATAAATAGAAAAAATGATATATGTTGTTTTTTAATTCATATGAGTTTATATATATACAATTGTATATAAGTATTGTGCGAACCACATATTATAGGGCGAACAAGATATTGGGCGAAAAATATTTTGGGCAAACGGACTCTGCGCAAACGAATTCCTGCGAACAGGTAGATCGGGCGAACGAACCCGTTACCAATACAGACGGACATCCTCATCAATATATATGCCTTCCCACTTTTTAGCTCTACTGGTCAGAGACCAGAAGAGCTTATGCAATAATAAGGTTTTCGTTGTCTGTCTCTCACTAAACAATTTTTCAAAATGCTACTCCTCCTACAGTATTGGTCCGATTTCAATATAACTTGGCACACAAGCAGAGTGCATCTGTTTTTGATTTCGATGAACGGTATTGCCATGTGTACCAAAATTAGAAATTTCTGTGAAATTATTTGGAACGCTACTCCTACTACAGTTTTGATCTGATTTCAATATAACTTGGCACACAAGTAGACTACACTGCGTAATACATAATTTAGTGCATCAGTTTTTGATTTTGTTGAATGGTGTTGCCATGGTTACTAAAAATAGATATTTCTGTGAAATTCCTTTAAAAAACTACTCCTCCTACAGTTTTGATTTGATTTCAATATAATTTGGCACACATCGAAGTTAGACTTCATTAAGATACATTAATTCTATTTATTGCTGCCTGGTGAAAAGTTTCAAAAGTTGTTTTGTGTACAGACCAGTAGAGCTACTGTCTCATGAGAGACTTCTGGTTATGCGGGGTTATAATAAGAATGAAGACTTGAAAAATTTTAAGTTGGGAGGGAATAGGTTCCTAATTTATCTATTACAATCAAGGTGACTCATGTTTGCAGTCTGGCCCTTAGCCTTTTGCTCAAATTTATACAGTACTGCCCGATATTCATATATGAGTGAGATACACTGTACATGTATATCTGAAATATTGCTTTTGATATTTAAATAAAAATTTTCTTATTCCAGATCTACATATTGGAAACCAACCAAATGATTCTGCAAACCCTTACCCAGTCATATGCTCAGTTCGCCAGAAGCTTGTCAAAGATTCTGCTACTGTTTTTTCGTGTTGCCTGGCAGTCCAAGTTTTGCTTTCCCTATTTACTGACCAGTGCATTCCTAGCACTAGATGTGCGAGTAAGAGTGGAAATTGAAATTCACATGTATTAAAATGTGACCTACTCGAACAATACCTTCTCTTTAATTCCGTCCAAAAAGCCTGTGATATTTTTTTTATGTAAATATATATATAACGATGAGTCGAGGTGTGAGAGATCTAAGGGACCTGATATGTGTGTCTAGACTGACAGTGCGTGATAGTGATGAAGAAATATTTTCCGATGATGAAGTTGTAATAAAAGACTTAGATACACTATCAGTCAGCAGTGCAAGTTCTGTGGACAGTTCCAAACGTCTACCCTCCGTAGAACGTCACGTGTCTCCTGACTCTGGGTGTGTCACTAACACATGCAGTAGCACCCCACCGGAAACAGCTGTAGAGACTGACGTAATACCTAAGAAAACAAAACCTAAAAAGAGAAAGAAGAGAGACAAGAAACCTGTACTTAATATTGTTCCTGGAACCTATGAACTCCCAAGAGCTGAGGTATTACCACCAGTGGCCTCCACTTCTTTTGGGTCAATTATTTCCGAAAATCAGGATGTCGATGAAGTGTCTTCACCAGTTGTTGATAAAAGAGTCCGGGCTAACACCACAAACTTTGATGACATGATGTGCTATATTGATGCCACTGTTGTATCAAGTTGGTTGTCTAGAGCTAATGATAACGTTCAGAAATTGTGTGAATTTTGTCAAAATTCAGAGAAGTTTGTACAGTTTGCCCATTTCTGGCTATCTGACTTTCCTGATCAACAGAAAAATGAAATCTTTGAATTAGAATATGAAATTATTGTAGAGGAGGCTAACTTTGCTTTTACTGTTGGGAAAGAGCAGAGGAAGATCACAAATCGTGACATCCTCGGCCTTATTACAGCAGTGTTTAGGGAGTACCCTGGAATACTTCTTAGTAGCAAGGGACCCTATTTATTTCTAGATTACTTGGATGTTTTGTCATCAGAAAAACAAACAAGCTACAAGCGATTGTTGTCTGATGTTAAGTGTTCAACTCGTAACAAACAATATGCTCAATGGATTTTAGCCATGCGATCCTTTACACTTTTGAGTGTGTGGACTGCTATTGTGAATTTTTATCGCAATTTGAAACGAGACGTTTCACCAACTCAAGACCACTCACTCCTCTCTTCATCCTCCAAGGAATCCGTTCATCATCAGAGAGTGGTACAGGCAATCCGACTGGGATTGGTGGACGTCTTACATTATTATATTACCACAGCTCTTGTAAATCCGCATTACAAGGACAGCCACAATAGGACATACATTTTTACAGCAGTGATGTACAATCAACCCAGTATTCTGCATTACTTAATAAACAGGGTAGGGCGCAATTTCAACATTTCAAGAGAACATTCAAGTATGTCGAAGTGGAAAGGAGTACATATGATAAGAGCCAATTTTGGCCCCCTAAAAATCAACATTTTAGAATGACATTCAGTTATGTTTAATTGATATTTATTTTGTAGAGGAGATTATATTAGAAATATTTCCAATATATTTTTCTCATTTATATGCACTCATTAGCTGTTAATAACATGAGAAATAATGCTATTTTTGCTATCTAACAAAAAACAAAAATAGAAACATAGAGCGCAGTGTAGAACATACATAATTTTTATGTCATTAATCAGTATTGGACAGATACATCTTTGGTAAAAATATAAAGCCTTTTCTAGGCTGCGCTCTTTATTTTCAAGAAAAACTATGAAAATAAGCACTTTTATACAAAATATGCTAAAATGATAAATGATGTCATATTTCTAAAATAACGGCATTTTGATCAAAATGAAAATGACCAATAAAGGTCACATATATAGCTGTACAAATTAAAGCTATATATAAAGTAAAATTAAGATATTCATTTTAAGGGGCCAATTGAGACACTTACCACATATCGCTCTTTTAGCAAGATGTAAATTTAGCCTTTTTTCCCGAATTGTCTGTACTTAATTTTAACAAGAATTCTAACAATATTATGATGAACAGAAAGATAACGGTAACTTCCAATACGGAATGAATTCAATTGTTAGTGTAATCAATGCTAGGGATCTCAACATCCTGGCTAAAAATGGCAATTTTGAATCCTCACTAAAATTTCTGCTTACTGTAAACCAACTTTTATTCGCGACGACTTTATTTCGCGATTTACCGGGAGTTAACTAGTTCACGACGATTAATTTTCGCGATCAAGCCGTTTTTGAAATTTTTTTTAATAGACAATGAGACTTTAAGGACCCGTTCGCGGCGAGAAATATTCGCGGTGCCGAGGCTCTCGCGAACCTCGCGAAAATTTCTCGCACGCGAATAAAAGTTGGTTTACAGTATATTGTTGTTTCAAAAATATTTCTTTGAGACACAATAAACCCACAAATTAAGTGTAACTTAGTTTTTAAAATTACTTTTTTATGTTCAGATATAAAATCTCATTATTATTATTATCACAAATTGTTGATAAATTCAATAAAATTATATGCTTATTTCAGGTGAAGCCTCCAATTGATGTAAATTGTGCAGCTGATACTGGTAATACTCCACTCCATGCCGCAGCCAACAATGGCAATGTAGACCTAGTCACCATTCTACTTCAGAATCCGAGAATTGATATCAACTACAAAAACCCGCAGTGTGAAGAAGCCACACCCCTCCATCTGGCAATTATGCTAGGTATTAATAAAGGGTGTAACTACTTTATATAGGGTTATTTTCGTCCTTTCAGGGTTATTTTCGCCTTTTGACATACCGGTAAATTGTCCTTCATGCAACCAATTTTCCCATGTTTTAATTTTGACCAGTCACGTATCTGTTGTAGAAATCATACTGTATTCTTTGAATTCACCCAGTTTTAAGGATATCCGATCCTCAGCCAGGAAGGATAACTCCAAAAATTAATATTAAATTGGAAATGCATAAAAATGAAGCTTGAAAATGAATTTTTTTCATGCAACAATTTTCATTATATTCATCTCTATAAGATTAAAGTTTTCTGGAAGTCTTACAAAAGGTCCTCTAAAAGTTGATATTTGTACCCTATAAAAGGACAAAAAATTAATACAGTTTTAAAGAAATGAGATTTTCTTGAATCCAGCCTTAGATACCAATGCTTATTAGCATGATATGAAATAAGAAGTGATTTGTGGTGTTTTGCAATGATAGCAAAAGCCTTTTACACTATATATTTTAGAAAACATGACGAAAATAAAAGACAAAAAATACCAAATAAGTATAAAAATCATGACAATTTCTCTGAATGCCTGGATACCTATCGTTTTTTAACCTAAAATATATTTGTTGATCAATTTGCAATAAGAAAATTCATTGCTGATATTCCAATTCGCTTTTTCTGAAAAAATATTGGAGATTTGACAATTTTCCCTATATTATATGATTAACTTCAATCTTTAACTTTAAAGAAATACAGTGCTGTGTATAAATTTACATAACTTTGTGGATTCAGAGATACTTTAATGAGTATTTTTTATTACTTAACTGCTAATTGTATAAACCTGAGGATCGGACTACCTTAAATTCGCCCACCTGTGAGTAGGGCAAAAATAAAGCAGAGGCAAAATTTCCCTGTATAGTGTATACAATATAAATATGACATTATTTATTACAAGAGTATTGTGGTTTGCATTCTGCAAGTATACTATAGTAGAAGAAAGTTACTTATTAGTTATCAGATAGCTATATTTACTGATTGAATCTCTTACATGCTGTTTTTATTTTCATATCCATTACATATTGTTTCAGGAAATCGTGAAGTGGTAGAAAAGCTGTTGAAAATGGGAGCAAATGCAAAGTTAACGATGGGAGATCTGACTGCTGAGGACATTGCAAGAGACTTTGGTCATGCAGAACTGTTGCCTTTGTTAAAATCTTGAAAAAAAGAGTCCTTTTCATTTAAAATACACTGTATTAAGGAAATATTACTGCGAGTCTCTTCTTACATTATTGAATCTTAAAAATGTACTTATAAGTTTTTAACCTTGTATAATTGTTTTAACAAGATCAGAAAACTGGTCAAGGAAGGATTTGGGGTATCTGTTATTTAGATACAAAACTGCAGGAAGCTAAATCCGTAAAACTTGTGCCATGAATGATATCAATCTGTGTGATATTTATTATGCACTATCATCTGTGTGAAAGCGTGACACTTTTATATTCATGATAAATAAATAATTTGGTTATTCAAATTCTTTTTTTTCCCCTGGTTTGAACAACATTCCCAAATAAAGTTGAACTTCAGTTCCTCGTACACAGGTACATGTATCTCGAATACAGTTGATATCTAAAACTGATTAAGGAGTCCCAACTAATTATTCTCTAAGTCTTGGATACACATGTATCTCATAATTGTTCATATGTCTCACTGAGTTAGAGATAGTGAAACTTGACTGTAGTTTCTCATATAATTGTTTGCAAAATAGGTCATAAAAATCGTAAAGTTTTCATGTTACGTCATACACAGGTATCTCAAATAGAGAGGATATGTCAAAGTGGTTAAGGTAAACAATGTCTTGGATATCTCATAATTGTTCATTTGTCTCATTGAGTTTGAGATAGTGAGGTTTGACTGTAGTTTCTCATAAATGCATGCTGAGATGTTAATAGACAAAGTTGAATTTAATTTATATTCAACATCCAAGTATATGCAGTCAAATAAAGGGTACCAAACAAGGTACAATAAATAATTTCAGCTCAGGGACATTTGTTTGTTTATATCCTGTACACGTATTTTATTAAAT
Source organism: Saccostrea cuccullata (assembly GCF_032062105.1). Taxonomy (NCBI): domain Eukaryota; kingdom Metazoa; phylum Mollusca; class Bivalvia; order Ostreida; family Ostreidae; genus Saccostrea; species Saccostrea cuccullata. Next base: position 63,057 of record NW_026929644.1, on the reverse strand, counting down.
TTTACGTCCCTTCATTAGGTAAAACTGAGTATTCCATGGAAGTATATCAAAATTGTTTTCATAAATTTATACATTGCACTGCAGAGTCAATAGCTTTGGTTATTTTATTAGATTATAGTTTTATTGACCCATGGATCTTGTTCTTTAATTGCAGAATGGAATAACTTGGGCAAATTCTATATTGAGGAACTATCTAAAAAATTTCATAAACATGAGCAAAACCATGTCCTCTTTAATTGAAATAATATGTTTTTTTAATTCTCCGATTTCCCTCAGGAATGTTTCAACATTGTGTGCAATAAATATAGTTATTTTTTGCTTCATGGTCATTTCTTCTACACCATTATTTTCCATTCATTTTCTTTGCTGAGGTTGCATATATTGAAATGAAATTTTGTATACAAATTAATCATAAGAATATCTAGGACAAGTTCGGTTTTGAGTACAATCAAGCCATTTTTGACAGAGTTATGCCCCTTCGACTTAGAAAAATCCCAATTATTTGGGGGAGGGGGACATAAGTGTTTTACAAACATCTCTTGTCTTATGATGGGCCTATGGACTAGTGGGCTCATTTGAGTTACAAACCACTTTGTAGAGAGAAAAGAGAAAATTTAACAACCACTTTCTGTGGCTTTGTTTGATCGTTTTAGTTCCTGCCATTATTGAGAAGTCTTATTACTCCTATAGCAAAACTGACCCCCTCCTGTAACAGTACTCTGATTTTCCAATTCTCTACCAAAGTTTGACATCTGTTGAACCTGAACAATATGGGGACTTTTTCACAATAAAAATTTTACTAATTGCACTTCTGTTTATCAGAACAAGATTTTTTTAAAATCCTATTTTCATATTCCTATACAGAATATGATTATACATGTAATGAACTGAGGCTTACAACCAAGTAAACTTCATTCCCTCTGACATTTAAAGATATATTATAAACTTAACTGATATTAGACAGAGGGATACATATCCTTGTACGTCCAAAACTTATGTCTTATTTCAATTGATAAATGCATATAGTTTATAGGAAAAAAAATAAGAAATACACGGTATTATATATATTAGTTTTTATTAGTTGGTTTTTCAGTATAACCAGCAGCTATTCCATACAATCCCTCCACTGCATATCACGGGAGTTTATTTGGAAGCCCCGCCAATATGTTGACAGGTTTTTTAAAAATTCCTATGATGGATCCTTTTAATTCTCTACTATCATAGATGTTATTTCTTATGAAAGTATTAACCAAACTTGTTAATCCTACTTTCTGCTCTGATTTAATATATTGATTTGAAGTTTCAATGTTTCTAAAATCTAATAAATTAACGTGGAGGCACCTATAGATACTTTCTAGCCAAAACCACTTGAAGACAATTTTAAAATACAAATTGAAAGCATTGAGAGTTAATTGACATTTAATTGTGAAGGATAATTTTACCTGCTGAGTCAGCTTTTATTGTGGACACACCCAGAGCCTGACTACGAAGGACAACAGAAGACGTGGTCTCTGGCTGATTTTTAGACACACCTATATTTCTCATCTTCCCTGTCACCAAGGATACATCTGCCACTTCTTCATCAGGAACGACTAGCTCTCGGTATGATGATCCTCCTAAATTTAATGACAAAATCAGATGAACATCAAAAGTGAACAAAAAACACCTGTTGATTTATTCCTTGTCAGAGTTATTTCCCTTTTAAGTGAAAACTCTCAAAAGTAAATTGAAACTAAATCTGACTGATCCAAATCTAAATACATGTACATACAAATTAACTCGCGGAGTTAATATTCGCTATATTCGCAGAAAAAGAAATTCCGCAAATTCAACATATAGTGAATAATTCTTGAAAAGATTTATAAGGGTAAACTGAAATTTTATTATCATCTGTGATCAGATGTAGACTGTCATTATAATTATGAGAGTGTATACAAACATGTAGTTGTTGGTGTTTTGTAAAGCTTATTAATTGTTAAATTAATTTCTATAGCTAACGATTACGGTAGTTTGCCATCTAGTAAACGTGCAATGTAATTATTTCATTAAACAAGCTTGTATAATTTCACCCGTGTGTATCACTCAGTCATTACCTTTAATCAAGGCACTTGCGAAGTAAACAGGGTAATTATAAAGACAATTAATTAATTTCAATTATGTGATTAAAAGTTCAACAATTTGACTACTATATATTTTTTTATTTGGCCTCGGAAATAAAAAATATTCTGACGTAACATTATTTTGACTTCAAATCGGGATACAGTGGTGTTTCGTTATTATTTAATCGGGCTCAAATTTGACACAATATATAGACTTGCCTCTCCTGTCTGATATGCGCTATATACAAGAACAGACCTTCGTAAGATAGAGACTGAAAATAAAGGTTCACACAATATATACCTAAAGAAAAATGCTTGCAAGTACTATTTAAAACATAGGTAATCAGAGATTACAGAGCTCACCTCAACGAATGTTGTCTTTAAGTAAGGCAAAGTCACACAATTACCCAACAAAAAGTGTACATCCAAAAATGAAAAATTTATGCAATTTTGATCTGATGCTTTGGAATAGACCTATATAAAAACTTCAAACTAGTTCTTCATCATGAAAATGTGATCAAAATCCAGCAGCTGAAGCAAGTTTAAGAGTTTTCATCCCTTGATGCATCATTTGGGCAAGTTTGGTTTATTTAAGCCTTATAGTTTCTTGGTGATAGACCTGCACCCATAACTTTTACCTGGTCCATTATCTGGAAAATGTATGTTGAATTCAGCATCCGTAGCAAGTCTATTAGTATGCATCCTAAGATGTATCATCCATGCGAGTTTGCACAACATAGGGCTAATAGTTACTTAGAAATGAAACCTGCATAAAAATTTAACCTCTTCACTCATCCAGAAAAAAATGTAGGTCAGATTCAGCATCTGAAGCCAGCCTGGTAGAATGTAACCTTAGATGTATCATCCATTCAAGTTTGGTCATTAAAGAGCTCATAGTTACTTGGAAATGAATCCTGCATCAAAAGCATTAACCTGTTCACTCATCCAGAAAATGTAGGTCAGATTCAGCATCCGAAGCAAGTCTGGTAGTATGCATCCTAAGATGTATCATCCATGCAAGTTTAGTCATTATAGGCTCATTGTTAATTGGAAATGAAACCTGCCCCAAAAACTTTAACCTGTTCACTCATCAAGAAAATGTAGGTCAGATTCAGCATCCGAAGCAAGTCTGGTAGTATGCATCCTCAGATGTATCATTCATGCAAGTTTGGTCAACATGGGACTTATAATTCCTTGGAAATGAGACCTGCACCAAAAACATTAACCTGTTCACTCATCCAGAAAATGTAGGTCAGATTCAGCATCTGAAGCAAGTCTGGTAGTGTACATCCTTAGATGTATCATCAATACAAGTTTGGTCAACATAGGACTTCTAGTTACTCGGAAATGAGACCTGCACCAAAAACATTAACCTGTTCACTCAACAAGAAAATGTAGGTCAGATGCAGCATCTGAAGCAAGCCTGGTTGAATGCATCCTTTGATGTATCATCAATGCAAGTTTGGTCAACATAGGACTTCTAGTTACTTGGAAATGAGACCTGCACCAAAAACATTAACCTGTTCACTCAACCGGAAAATGTAGGTCAGATTCAGCATCCGAAGCAAATCTGGTAGTGTACATCCTTTGATGTATCATCAATGCAAGTTTGGTCAACATAGGACTTCTAGTTACTCGGAAATGAGACCTGCCCCTAAAACATTAACCTGTTCACTCAACCGGAAAATGTAGGTCAGATTCAGCATCCGAAGCAAGTCTGGTAGTGTACATCCTTAGATGTACCATCCATGCAAGTTTGGTCAACATAGGGCTTATATTTCCTTGGAAATGAGACCTACACCAAAAACTGCACCAAAAATGTTAACCTGCTCCAAAAACATTAACCTGGTCATTCCTTTGCTGAAATTGCAGCATCTGAAACTTTGACTTGTACAATGAAACACACTAGATGCATCTTCCATGCATGTCTAATCAAAATCAAACGCCGACACCGACACCGACGCCGAGGGTATTACATAAGCTCCCCCAACTTCGTTGAGGTGAGCTAAAAATGTATGGTTTTTTTCCTTTCCGCGAATTCAAACGACCGCGATTTGCTGAAAATTGAACAAATCGCGATCTTTTCCGACCGCAATTTTAACCTGCTATACAGTATATTGGTGAATACTCTGGGTTTTGTACCTGGTAAAAGGTCTGCAAAGTTGGTGACATAGTTCCCATCCCACTCCAAGTTACTGTTACAAGCAAGTTCCATCTCAAATGGAGTAACAACAGGCTTGTAAAACTCAGAGCTGTCTAACAGACTGTTCTCTGGGCAGGCCACCAAAACAAACACATCAATCTCCATGAAGTTTGCCAATTTTGGAACATTAAGTTTGCCCACTACAAAAGTATAGCTCTTTTTCCCAGCTTTCTTGATCATATCTTTCAGTCTGTTGATAATGTTTAGATAGTTCACTACTCCCAGCGTTCCAACCACTATGCCGACAATACTGGCATCTTTAGCTCTCTCTACCATGTGAAAGCGCTTCATCAGGGCCTTGCTGCTCCTTACATTTTCTTTCACAATTTCTTTTAGTGCTGGATTATAACAACAGAATGTACATTTGTTAAATGTTATCATCAAGTTTGATAATGTCAGACTCTCCTCTCCAATATAAAATATTTTTCTGGACTCGTTAAATTCCTGATCACTCAAGTTGGGAAATAGTCTCCCACATTTACTGAAAACTGGAGTCTGAGAATCCGTACTGACAGGTGCTGTACTGTTTATATCAGTCCTCCTCTCTTGAATAGAGGTAGTATTTTCTGAACATAAAGATTGTAAGTCTGAGCTTGGAAGATCTAGCTGTGATACTGTCAAATTCTTGAAAGTTGGTATCAGTTGACTGGAAATTGATTCTGTAATAAAAATGTAATTTGCATCTGTGATTAACATGTTAAGTATCAAAAGACTGAAATTTTAAAACGTATTTAAATTTTCAAGAACCCATGAAGACATTTTTTGTTGACAAGAACTAGTGTGTAAAACTATTTCTCTGATGCCTGTATATACCAGTATATTAAACTGAAGTAAACTGATACTTATAAAGAAGATGTCTGTAAGAGACTAATATAATCTTTCTTGCTGTTAAATTTGTACACTTAAAAAGCAACATGGCTTCAATCGTACACTGTTTAAGCATTACCTGCAACATATGCATATTCTGTGTCATAAATCAGGACGACATTATCCTCAGCAGAATACAAACTGCGGAACTTCTCTATGCAGTCTGTTACATCAATTTCCTGATGACCAAACACATACAACACAGGGAGACGCTTGGTCGGACTCAGACACGCCTGACCGAAGTGAATGATGCTGTCTGCTGAAAAATGCTCTGCTGCCACTTCATCCACACAACAACTGTTTGTTAAAATAGAAAAAAAATTGTAATGTTGATGCTAAGAGATACCCTGTCAATAGTTTATTATATTTTCTCTTACAGACATGAAGAAAATACAATCAACAAAACTGGGTTTTAAATTTCATATTTCTAAACAGGTGCTCTACTGAGTGAAATCTCAACCAATCACAATAAACCTGTCTGTCTCTGATCCTTACACACACACACCCCTTCTTTGATGTACCCGGTAGATCATCACTCTATATATGCTCCAAGAGACACCGGAGGTCTGTTCAGTTGAGTGAATGTACAAAGGTGCTCCCCAAAATTACTTATCCCTCTAAAAATGTTTGCAAATACTCACAAATTCTTTGTTGAACAGGCTCATCAATAGAAAATTTGATTTTCACCTTTTAATCCTATACATGGTCAAATCACAAAATTTTACAGAAAGAATGTACAATGGAACAAGCTAGTGGCTCATTCAAACTTGATTCCCCCTGAGTTCTAGACAAGTGTTCTACTGGGCTATATATAAAAAAAAAACCCTGGCCTCCAGTGAAGAAACCTAATTTAGGCCACACCAATAATTTTTTTTGTTCTTCGGACCCGCGCGGTCATATTTAAACAAAACTTTACAAATAATATTATTTTAAATTTCCTGCATCGTGGGAATTCTTTGCTAATTTCTTTTCCATTGCCGTTCTATTTATCGTATTTTTAATCTGCTTAATCTGCAAAGCTGAAAATATAATTGTCCGCTCAATTTTTTTTTCCACATTCTGCCTAAAAAGTTTGCCTACAAAAAGTAATATTATTATTTTTTAACCACTTGCCCGCTTGTACTTTTTTCATCAAATGTCAGACAAACAAGAAATTAAATTGGTGTGGCCTTATGAACACTTTCTAATTCTCAATTTAAATGCTGTGATAATTAAATGTTGCAGTAAAAAAGTTTATTATATATACCTGCCATATGAAGTGTCCCCTAGTATAGCTATTTTCTTGTTGGTTTCTCTTTCTAGGCTTTCAGCAACTCGAGCTGCATCTCTCATTATCTTATCTGGAAACTGGAGAGCAACCTGTGAATTTACAGGAAGAAACATTAAATGTTGCAAGTTCTGAGTTCATCAGAACCAAAAGACAGGTTCAATTAGCTTCTCTGGTCACCTGTCTGTCCATTTTCACTTCTCTATATAACCAATGATTCAATTTCAACCTTAGGCCTCTTGTATGTATTGAACATTTACAGTAAAACTTGTTTAATACAAACACAGATATTGGGAATTCACAGATAAAGTGAAGTGATCTTGGATCCCCAACTATATGAATTCAATGTATTATTTAAAACAAATTACAGATACAGCAATATAATTATTATCATTGGTCCCAGCCACTTCATTATAACTGATTTTTACTGTATAATATTGACTGTGGAATATTAACTAAGTGTTAAACATGTTATCAATGTGCAGATGATTTACCCTTTCAAAACCATTGCTTGTTATCCATTTGGCACACCTTGGAATTTCATACACATCCTCTATATCACTGCTGGCAGTAGATGACTGTAGTTTTGCAGCATCAATTTTCCTCTGAATGACTATTTCGTCGGCAGTACTAAAGGCTGACATTGTGTCTAAATGGACTATCACACTGTTCTCACATCAACAGTACAATTACTCATGCAGATTCTGAAGTTTGATTTAGTAATGTTTTTCAGCTTTAGGCGGATTTGATTTAACTTTTGTGAAGATTACACACCATAACATTTCATCCACATGCTATGGACAATTTGAAAATAAAAATCTCCTTTGATCAGTTAACTTTTAGCTCTCATCTCCTGGCCATAATGATTTCTGACATCCATGTGTGCACCTCCATCATGTTGGAACTGTTTAGCTCACTGTTTCGTATCTACATTTACAACTGCAATAATGATTATATATTTGCTATTTCAAAAAGAAATAATAATTTTTTATTTTTAACATTATCATATATCTCGCCCCTTCTCCTTTCAATACAATGTAATGAGTGTTGTTCAATTTTTTTTTTCAAGTCGGCGGTGTTCCCTAATTTTACCCAATTCCAAATCAAGCGTTCTTGTGAAACAGACGAAGGAAATTGTTTACTGAGAAAGTCCTTCTGCAATATTTGTGTTATTTTGTTAGTACGAGGTAGCTCAAAATATTGATGAAAATCTTTGCATTTCAATATAATAGCCCTCACAGGTGAGTAATAAGTCTATGTGTGGGCTGATTATTGGCAGTTATGTCACAAATCGGACACAGACTTGTTGAAAACTTCTTTTATGCTCCAATATATTTTTATAGTAGGGGTAACAGGCACACCCTGTGCACAGATTGGTTGAAAACTAAATTTCATTACAGGCACACCCTCACCAAGGAATAGATCTACATTTACATTGCCACCAATTGCAGTATCTTATTTTTCAATTTTTTGTCAATGTATAGCATTCACACATCAAGTGTTCTTTTGATCAAATAGATTTTGCTAGTGAGAGAACTTCAATGTTAAATGGTGTTGTATTGAAAAGAAACCTCATTTTTAACTTGCCATGAATTTGTCTTGCTGTGATTTACACTGTCTCTAGGGACAAACTCTAATTATTAAAGTAACATGCTTTTTAAATGCATAATACATTTTCTTTAAACCACTGAGGTACATGATTTAACCCCTTACCCCATTCCTGTTTTTATAAATGTAAAAATTGTTTCTGTTACATTTTGGTGGCAGCGTCTTATTGCCTCTGCTGGGGATCGGAAGACCTCTTGCTTTTGTGCTCTTTTTTGAGCTATTATTCACTGAAACTGCATGCCCAAACCATGATTTTTTTTGCCATTAAAATGAAATGTCCTCATCTCTTTGGAGTGCCGACACCTGTGGGACGAAGTTCTAGGGACAATCACTCTCACCCGCCAGAGAACACCCGGACCCCACGTTGGGCGCCAAATGGAACAGAGACAATTTATTGCCTCTGCTGGGGATCGAACCTGGGACCTCTGGCTTGCCAATCCAGTGCTCTACCGATTGAGCTAAAGGGTTAACCCACTAGCCCAAGCTAGTAGGATGCCGTTTATCTGACACTACCACAGTAACATGCTTCTCAAATGTATAATATTTTTTTCTTTAAACCACTGAGACACATGATTTAACCTCTTGTCCCATCCTAGATAGACACAGTTAGGTTATTCAGTCAAGGGCATCATGGAAACAAGTTACTTTTGAAATAATTTGTTTCAGTTATTAAATGTCAACATTTTGGATTATCTTCCCCTGATTTTGCTTTTTCTTCAGTAACTTATTCCTGTTATTGATACTTTACTACTCATTATTGTAAATCTACTGGCATCTGATTAGCTTTATTCATGCTGTGCTTGGCTTATTAAGTAGAAGGAGAACGTTCATGACAGTAAAAGTAATCTACCTTTTAGATTTAACACATTGAAATCCAACAAATTATAACTTATTTCAGTTATTTCATCCTTAACCCACCTCACTTTAAAACTCTTGCACAAAAAGCTACAGCTTTGCACAAAAAATGTAAGACATAGAGATTGTACAGTAATGCCCAAAGATTTTAGGAAAATTAGTCTCAATGTTGGCAAAATTGGTGGAAGATGTGTAATTGATCTCTGAAATGTTAATGTAATGGAATTATTTTTCCTTGAAAAATATGGTTTTTAGCTCACCTCAACGAAGTTGGGGGAGCTTATGTAATACCCTCGGTGTCGGCGTCGGCGTCCCAGGTTAAGTTTTTTGGAGCAGTTTTCTTTTTAAGTACTTCTATGTCCTATATTGATTAGACATGCATGGAAGGTGGTTCTAGTGTGTTTCATTGTACCAGTCAAAGTTTCAGATACTGCAATTTCAGCAAAGGAATGACCAGGTTAATGTTTTTGGAGCAGGTTAACATTTTTGGTGCAGTTTTTGGTGTAGGTTTCATTTCCAAGTAACTATAAGCCCTATGTTGACCAAACTTGTATGGATGGTACATCTAAGGATGCATACTAACGGGCTTGCTTCGGATGCTGAATCTGACCATGATTTTCCAGTTGAGTGAACAGGTTAAAGTTTTTGGTGTAGGTTTCATTTCCAATAACTATAAGCTCTATATTGACCAATTTGCATGGATGATAAATATAAGGATGCATACTGCATTGCTTCAGATGCTGAATCTGACCTACATTTTCTGGTTGAGTGAACAGGTTGAAGTTTTTGGTGCAGGTTTCATTTCCATGTAACTATAAGCCCTATGTTGACCAAACTTGCATGGATGATACATCTAAGGATGCATACTACCAGGCTTGCTTCGGATGCTGAATCTGACCATCATTTTCCAGTTGAGTGAACAGGTCAAAGTTTTTGGTGCAGGTTTCATTTCCAAGTAACTATAAGCCCTATGTTGACCAAACTTGCATGGATGATACATCTAAGGATGCATTTAAGACTTGCTTCGATGCTGAATCTGACCATCATTTTCTGGTTGAGTGAATAGGTTAAAGTTTTTGTTTAGTGATTCATTTCCAAGTAACTATAAGCCCTATGTTGACCAAACTTGCATGGATGATACATCTAAGGATGCATACTACCGGGCTTGCTTCGTTTTTATGACCATCATTTTCTGGTTGAAACAGGTTAAAGTTTTTGGTGTACACACACAAAAATCTATTTGACCAAACTTGCATGGACGATACATCTTAGGATGCACCCTACTGGACTTGCTTCGGATGCTGAATTCGACATACATTTTTCAGATAATGGACCTGGTAAAAGTTATGGGTGCAGGTCTAATACCAAAAAACTTTAAGGCATATAACATTGTATAAACTAAACTTATACAAATGTTGAATCAAGAAAAAACTCTCAAATTTGCTTCATATGCTGGATTTTGATTACATTTTCATGAAGAAGAACTAGTTTAAATTTTTTATGTAGGTCTATTTCAAAGTATCAGATCAAAATTGCTTAAATATTTTTATTTTTGAAATGTACACTTTTTGTTGGTTAATTGTGTGACTTTGCCTTACTTAAAGACAACATTCATTGAGGTGAGCTCTGTAATCTCTGATTACCTATGTTTTTTTTTTATCATCATATCTGCTCAAGAGATATTAGGTTTGTTGAGTCTATTAAAAGAAGTACATATATACATGATATATTTACAATTTTCTTAGCCTTTAATCATCTTAAATTAGCAGCAAACTCAAAATATTAATGTTTTTTTTGCAAAACTGATAGGCATTCTACTTTTTAAGCATTAACACAAATGAGTTATTTTTTTGTTTATAAATAAATAAGTGAAATAACCTAAACAAGTTATTTTAAAAACTAACTTGATTCCATCATGCCCCTGACGGTTATTTTAACTAGTCCCATCCCTGTTTTTTTAAATGTCAAATTATTTAGATTATTAGGGTCTTATGTCTCCAAAGGAAGACCTTATTGTTTTCGTTTGGTTTCTTTTTCCCTCTTATTCACCAATATATATATATATGATTTTTTTGCCATAAAAATGAAACTAAAGTATTTGGATGGAGAAAATGCTAACTTTTCTGTGTTCTTTTCAGGAAAATATGACTACATTTAAAGAACCTTGAAATGAGATGAAAAAAAGTGAGAAAATGTTTTCCTGAATCTGCGAGGTAACTCCCTACAGTCAATATAGGAAATGAACACATTGTGGAGGTGGACATGAATCAGCCCATGTCCTTCAGTGTCCAGCGTGAGGTCCAGTTCAGGTTTCTCTGTCCAAATGACATTGAAGAAGTCAAAAGGCTGTGTACAGAATGGTTTCCTATTGAGTAAGTGATGTATATTCTACTGAGTGTATTGTGTACAGATGCTATTATATGATTTATTTCACCCATTATCAATGAGGATTTTACATATACATTAAAAGTTCAAGCCTCCTTAACTTCAACTTAATGGAATTGAGAAAAATGATTTATGATACCAAAGGATTCAAGACATATACATCGTACATGTATTTGATATATCAGTATTTAGCCATGTAAATAATGGCATTATATAATGAAGTAAAAACCTAGATACCGCATATGCTAATTGATTTTTAAAATAAATTCTATTCTGTATAATTTGAGAATTTACTAAAACCTTTCAGATACCCTGACACTTGGTACCAGGAGATAACTTCTAATCCCAAGTTCTACTCCCTGGCAGCCACCTTCCATTCCAGAATCATAGGGATTATTGTGGTCGAGGTCAAACAACTCGCCAACACCAATAAAGAGGTTCAGATAACAAAGTATTCTATTAAAAGCATTTAGTTACCTTGTCCCTCTCAATCTGAGTACTAGAGTGTTCCTGTGTTTTTAGCTCACCAAAGCCCAATGCTTAAAGAGATTTTCTGATCAAAAAGTGCCCTGTGTCTGTTTAGCTGTCTGTTGTGTATTGTGTATTGTCTGATATCTGAGCATCTTTCAGATCTTTTCTCTTGGCCTTATTTCAACTAAACTTGCCTAAGTAATTGAGTCATCTTAAATTATTGGAGTGGACAAAGCCAACATGAATCCCTTATAACACTATTTTACTGAAAAAAACTTGTGTCTCATTGGGAAAAAAGCTTATTATCCTCTTTATAATTCAAAATACTTTTAGACTAATATGTAATGGGATTGTGTAACATTGTAGGATGCAGACATCCTGGCCTCCTATTATCCCCCAACATGTCAGGTGGCCTACATTCTCAGCCTGGGTGTGGTGGTGGACTACAGAAAACATGGAATAGGTATGTATTTTACCAAGAGTCACTCCAAATTATAATTTATACTAAAGTTACAGAAATAAAAAAATATACTGATGGCCTCTGTAACATTTAAATGTATTGTTTGAGTCATATCGTATTTAGCTCACCTGAGTTATTATTGACTTCTCAAGAATCACTGTGCCATTAAGACCCAAACTTGCCATAAAGCATTCTTGGGGTTTGTTCAAATAATGAGCCACCCTCTTAAAAAAAATGCTGGAAAAGATCTATTTTACAAGTAGCTTTTTTTGCGTGAAGTCATTTATATTCATGGGCATTAATTTTCAAAGAATTTGTCAAATTCACAATGCATCATCTAATAAAAATTGTTGCTGCACTTCTTATTTCAATAAATTTTTTATTTGATGCATTGAATGTTCAACCAAATCCATGAAAATAAATGTTCAATAAATACATAAATAAGCCACAGCGTACCAAAACATTCTGCAGAAAGTTAACACAATCATATTTGTAATTTTTTGTCTTATTTTAATAATTTTAACTTTTTTGTAGCTTCCTTGTTGTTGGATAGCTTAATCTCTTACCTCACTGCCAAGGATCGGTACAACTGTAAGGCCATATACCTCCACGTTCTGGCCAGCAATTGTATCGCCATAAAGTTTTACGAGAAGCGACGGTTTAATGTCCACAGCTTCCTCCCTTACTACTACTCAATACAAGGAAAACCTAGAGATGGGTATCTCTATGTGTTATACATCAACGGTGGAAAACCTCCCTGGTCCACTATATATCCTTTACTAAAGCCTGGTTGTGCAATACAAATTCAAATCTAATATATGTCAACAATATCTGATGTTGCCCCATTTTCAGTACACTAGATACAGAGGTTGAAAGAGCCTTTCCAATTGAAATTGATCCATAGTCCTTGATCTTTAGAACTTAATCCATAACTGGGGCAGTCTTAATAACATTAATTTAGATTTTTCTCTGCAATGTTTGTAAGTGGGGATGTATTAACTCAGAAGTTAGATTTTAATTACCTGCTTTAATAAATGCTTAGAGGACACAAAAAAGTTTTGGAAAACATACATTATAGGTGTAATGATCAATTCATAATGGGTTTTTTAAATATATTTGTATTATATTTGAAATTTCACATACCTGTACTAGTAATTGTGAATTATTAATTTCCTTAACTGTGTTACTGATTATTTTATGAATATGGGAGAATTATTGATGAAGTTACAGCCATGTGCCCTACCACGACAGATCATACGAAGCGTACGTGGATGGTTCTGTCGACTCTTGGCCGGGGCCACCTCCGACTAGTCACCATTCCATTCCCTACCAGGGAGCATCTCAAAAAGTATAATCCTATCAGGGAAAATTTCAAAAGTATTCTTCAGATAAATAGTTCCATGGTCTTTCTTTCCATTTTCCAGTAATATTTAGAACCTTGTGGACTTTTCTGATCACTCAAGTAAAGAAGTCGTGATGCCTGCAGTCAATTTTAATGATTTTTTTTTTATTATCAGAAATTTCTAGTTGATGTTACTGAAAATACATGTAGTAACAAATAATAAAAGGCCAAATCACTTTATCCTCAACCAAGAAATAAAAAAAAAAATGCTCTAGCTTATTGACTCAATTTTTTTGAAAGCAATCTTTTACTGAGGAAAGTTGAAATTTATATTTTATTGCTTACCATGATTTAGTTGATGAGGACATATATTTTTGTGCCAATTCCAATGGATTCCATGTGTTTCTTACTTTTTGTTTTATTTATTTAATCATATTTATTTAATATATGTTTACATGTACAACAATGAAACGAAAAATATTCAAGATGCAGACTATTTGCAGTAAGACTTAATGATCAACTTCCATATTTAAGATGTTTTTTTCTTATTTTTAAAGGTAAGGATAAATTCCTCCATTGCAGGGTATAAAGGAAAAATTCATTATAGGTCTTTTCTGCTAAGGGTACTGTACTTATTTGTGTTCAAGATTTCATCTCATTTACAAGCATCTGTAAGGTTTAAATATTCATGATTTGGCCAGATACAAAGTATAAATAATACACCAATAAACATATGCAGTTAAATAAATCTGTCATTTAAATTTACTTCCAAAAGTAAATTGATATTCATTACACATATGTTTACTTTCTTATATTCTTTTATCATTATTTAGACTAACCTTAAAACTTGTAAATTTCTGCATCATCCATTATTGTTAAGAGTAGAATTTATTTTAATCTTTGTTAGCATTCAGAAAAAGTGACCAGTTAAGGTTGTAAAGGTACTGTAAACCAACTTTTATTCGCGTGCGAGAAATTTTCGCGATGTTTGCGAGAGCCCCATAATCGCGAATATTTCTCGCCGTGAAGCGGTCCTTACAGTCCATTTGCTTATTAACAACAGATCCAAAATAGGCTTGATCGCGAAAATTAATCGTCGCGAACTAGTTTATTCCCGGTAAATCGCGAAATAAAGTTGTCGCGAATAAAAGTTGGTTTACAGTAACTCTTTCAAATCTTACACATTTTATGTGGTTAAGTATAATTGGGAAGGTTTTTGAGGAAACAAATCAAATTGTTTTTATATGGTTTCATGCAAAATTATTTCTGATAAAAAGCATGGTGACAAATAAGAAATTCTTTATTGCATAATTATACATGTACATGTAGTATACATGTGGATGTGTCTGTGTGGAAACATTTATTGAAAAGAACTCTGATCTCATTTTTTTTCTTGCTGTTCTTATAACTCCCTTTAGAATTTGGGAACTTTTTCAAAACTAATAAACCATTAATTTTTTGCCTTTTTAAGATATACAAATTATCAAATAGAGTTGACTTTTTAAAATATTAACCCATGTAACTAACCTTTGTTGATGGGTTGCAGTGATATTGTATTCGGATGTTTTACTATGTTTTTTGCTTAAATGAGAATATACATTGTAAAATGTTACTCTGGGCATAATGTTGATTTCTACATACATTTATGTAAAAGTGACTGAGTCTGAGTGGCCATTTCAGCTTACTGTTTCATAATAACTTGTATTGATTGTCCATGTAGATGTTTACAATTACAATTTAAAAAAACAAACAGCAAATACACTGTACTTGTATTTTAAAATGCTATCTTAATATATATTTTCATGCCATTGGTCAATTCCAGTACTTCAAATGAAGACAAGAAGTTTAACTGTGCATTTTCTTTTGGCACAAATCATTTCCTGAACATCCCACATTTATGAAATTGTCATCAGTTGTTCATATTCCCCATGCTATCTCTTCTCCTAACAAAATTCACTCTATTCTCTGTGATATGTTCTCTGAATCTGAAATCCAACATTATGTACATATAATCTTTTTCATGTCTAGATTTGTCTTGTCGTGACTCAAAACATCAAGATATCATAAAAGGAGACACCATTATGCATTTTAGTGCTGACACCGGAACAAATACATTTTTTCTGTGATAGTTAATATGTAACTTAATTCCTATATTCTGAGACATTATTGTATTTTTCTAGATAAATATTCAATCACTGTCCCAGTTTCGAAGAGAGATTGTAGTAAATCGTTTTTATAGGGATAGCAAAACAATAATTGTAAAGTAATTGGCATAAAACAACAAAATGTCAGAGTTAAACTAGAAATTGTTTGTCAATGTACCATAGATGCATGACCAAAAGGTTCCAGTATGTGTCCATATGTACCACCAAATGAAATAGATAGAACTGTAAAAGCACATTTTCATTTTTGTGTTTGAAAATATGCTTTAATTTGGAGTCACTTGTTACAGGTAATGATGTATGTTATAAAATCTGTGCTGTTTTAATTGTTTGTTGATTAATATGTTTAAATACAAATGTACATGTAGTTATTGTCCATTTGTGTTATTTGTTCATTAAAAATACAAATGAAATAAATATTTCAAAAATTATTATGTGTATTTTCCTTTATATGCTTCATATTGGTTGCAACTTAATTAATGGAACAGGGTCAGAATTAAATCTGATTCCAAAAGAAAATTTTGAGGAATAGATAAAATAATCCAATTTTCCAATAACTACAAATTATTCAGGAGTAGGACCCCAACTCATCAATATACAAGCATGCTCATGTGTCATAGATTCAAGCTTGCTCAAATAAAAGATGTTGGATCACAATATTGGGTCAACATTTTATGCAGGAAAACCAATGTACACAACAAACAAAAATTTTATTAAATTTGGATACTGGGTACTTCCTGACAACCAAAATGTAGATTAGAAATGTTCACAACACGTGTATTTAGTTTAAGGCCACAATAAGGGGTTTCACTTATCAGAAAAAAAAATATAATTCTGGTGAGTGTTGTGGCCCATGGGCAACTGATTTACCGGTGTATAAGATACAGTCAAATTTCATTATCTCGAACCAGCTGATGGGTCTTAGAAAAAAACTTTGAGATATCTGAGGATTCGAGATATTGATGGTAAAATACTTACAGAATAAAAGGTTGGGACTTCAACATGTTTATGATACTGTATTCGAGATTTTGAAGTTCGAGATACCGAAGTAACTGTACATCAATATTTAAAAATATCTTGCTGTATATGCATTTCAACTGATATACAGCTTTTATTAAAGATTTGAAATGGTTTTTGCTGTTTCTCAAAACTTAGGAATTAACTAGAATTATTATACCTCTACTGATTTTTCACTATATAAAAGTAAATCGATATATTTTGCTGATTTTCCTGAAATTCACCATGATTAAACCGAATCCCTGCAAAACAGACTGATTCCCTGCAAAAAAAGTTAGTTTTTTGATGAACTGATACACACCTATTCAGAACACTTAGCATTTTCTTTAAACTTACGACAAACTTAGAAATGTTCCGAATAAACTCATGAATATTCATTAATGAATTGAAATGCATTGCGAGTCAACTGATCCCATATCAATCAAAAAGAACCAGTTTACTGGTAGCAAACGAAAACAGAAATGGCGAGTGAATGTAACTTTTTCAAATGTCTTGTTTTTATCGGTATAATAAAACAGTTAAAGTATATTACTGAGGGAGTTAGCAAGATTCCATTTCCCCAAGAGCAAGCCTATTTCCCTCGGCGCAATTAAGCGCCTCTGGAAGTAGACTTGCTCTTGGGGAAATGGAATCTTGCTTACTCCCTCAATAATATTCTTTAACTGTATAATATGTCCATAGGACATGAATGCTCCGCCGAGGGTGTATTAGTAATGCAACATGAAAATTTGTATTAGTGTATGAAATTTGATCAAAATACCTTGAATAGTGATGCAGTTGAATTGTTTACATCAGTATGTATCAGCATATGAAGTTTGACACTAATTTCATTAAAATGAGGTCAAGGTCAAAGGAAATGCCAAGGTCAAGAACTGTTGATGCAGTTGAAAAGCTCTCATCAGTATGTTTCAGCATGTAAAGTTGAAAAAAAATATTATAAATGGTTTCTTTAAAACTGACTTAAAAACAATTTGATAAAAGTGAGGTCAAGGTCAAATGAAAGGTCAAGGAAAAAATTTTACAGTTGAATTGCTTACATCAGTATGTATCAGCATATGAAGTTTGACACTGATTTAGGAAAAGTGAGGTCAAAGGAAAGGTAAAACCAGAAGTCTCTGTCGAGACTGAAGCTCTACTGGTTTGAACTTATAGCAAAGGAAGAGAAAGTACTGAAGCAGCTGGGATTTGAGACTTTATAAACAGCATTAAATAGAATAATGATCGTTGATAAAGTCTCTTTATGTTCTTAGTGTAGTCTACTTGTGTGCCAAGTTATACTGAAATCAGACCAAAACTGTAGGAGGAGTAGCATTTTGAAACAATTTTAGACATTTCTATTTTTAGTAACCACGGCAACACCGTTCATCAAAATTAAAATTAGATACACAGAATTATGTATCTTAGTGTAGTCTACTTGTGTGCCAAGTTATATTGAAATCAGACCAAAACTGTAGGAGGAGTAGCATTTTGAAACAATTTTACAGACATTTCTATTTTTAGTAACCACGGCAACATCGTTCATCGAAATCATAAACCGATATATAGAATTATGTATCTTAGTGTAGTCTACTTGTGTGCCAAGTTATACTGAAATCAGACCAAAACTGTAGGAGGAGTAGCATTTTGAAAGAATTTCACAGAAATTTCTATTTTTAGTAACCATGGCAACACCATTCATCGAAATCAAAAACCGATACACAGAATTATGTATCTTATTGTATTCTACTTGTGTGCTAAGTTATACTGAAATCAGACCAAAACTGTAGGAGGAGTAGCATTTTGAAAGAATTTTACAGAAATTTCTATTTTTAGTAACCACGGCAACACTGTTCATCGAAATCAAAAACTGATACACAGAATTATGTATCTTAGTGTAGTCTACTTGTGTGCCAAGTTATACTGAAATCAGACCAAAACTGTAGGAGGAGTAGCATTTTGAAAGAATTTCACAGAAATTTCTATTTTTAGTAACCACGGCAACACCGTTCATCGAAATCAAAAACCGATACACAAAATTATGTATCTTAGTGTAGTCTACTTGTGTGCCAAGTTATATTGAAATTAGACCAAAACTGTAGGAGGAGTAGCATTTTGAAAAATTGTTTACAGACAGACGGACAGACGGACGGACGCCGGACGCATTACTATCGCATAAGCTCTTCTGGTCTCTGACCAGTAGAGCTAAAAATGTTGACGCAGTTGAATTGCTCTCGTCAGTATGTAACAGCATATGAAGTTTGATAACAATATCTTGAATGGTATCTCTAAAACTGAACTAAACACTAATTTAAGATAAGTGGGGTCAAGATCAACGGAAAGGTCAAGGTCAAATAAAATGTCAATGTCAAAATGTTGATGCAGTTAAATTGCTTACATCAGTAGTATCAGCATATGAAATTTGACACTGATTTAGGAAAAGTGAGGTCAAAGGAAAGGTCAAGGTCAAAAATGTTGATGCAGTTGCATATCTCTCATCAATATGTATCAACATATGAAGTCTGATAAAAATATCTAGAATGGTATCTTTAAAAAATTGAGCTGAACACTAATTAAAGATAAGTGAGGTCAAGGTCAAAGGAAAGGTCAAGATCAAAATGGTGAGGCAGTTGAATAGCTCTCATCAGTATGTATCAACATGTGAAGTTTGATACATGTAACACCATCTTGAATGATATGTTTAAAACTGAGCTAAACACTAATTTAAGAAAAGTGTGGTCAAGGTCAAAAGAAAGGTCAAGGTTAAAAAATGTTGATGCAGTTGCATAGCTCTCACCTATATCTATCAGCACATGAAGTTTGATGAAAATATCTTGGACAGTTTCTTTGAAACTGAGCTTTGAACACACTAAACGCAAAGTGTGATGGAAGGACAGACGGAAGGAGAAGGACGGAAAGACGGAAGGATGGAAGACAGACATGATAAACACTATATGCCCCGGCATATTCATGGCGGGGCATAAAAAAAAACAAGGACAGTTTTTTTTTTATTCTTTTATTTTGACAAATGCAGTCCCAGTATGTTCTTTTCCTGCTTCAGACCGTCCTGGCACTATCACAATTACCAAAGAGTTCTGTTTCACATTCTTAAGAATCTTTCCTACTCTTTTGTCCATTTTTTGTAAACAACTCTGTAAAGAAAGGGAATAACACTTAGAATCTATAGGAAAAAATTGCATCCACATGGAGAATTGAATACTGTACCCCTGAGGCCTAAAATAAAAATTAGTTTGTTTGCAGTGCCTACCGACCCACTGAAAATGCACCTGACCCAAACTTTTGTTTTAGCCATTTTGTAATTTTTTTTCTTCTTCAATTTTTTAGAATATTGAAACTGTTTCATTTTCAATCTTTGATTGGTGTTATCAATCAGTGGTTTATAACAAGAGTGGAGCTTACTCATGTTTAGTAGGCCTTAAGAAAACATGGAAAAGCTCATCATTTGTTATCTAACAAAAATATGATATTTTTTTTTTCAAAAAAAAAAAAAAAGAGGCCCAGGGGCCACAACGCTCACCTGAGCCCATTGGCTAGGAAAAAGCACATATCAGATCAGAACTGAAAGTTTACGTTTTATAGGGGTTCATGATTTGCAAACTAGAATCTACACTGCCTAAATGATTCCATATTAATATTTTATGACACTAATCATAGCTTTGAAGTACTTGAAAAGATGATTTTAAAAGGTTTCCCTATAAATCCCTATGTAAAACTTGGGTCAGCCATTTTGGCCCCACCCTAGCCCCAGGGGTCATGATTTGAACTAACTTGAATCTACACTACCTGAGGATGATTCCACATGAGTTTCATCTTTCCTGGCCCAGTGGTTCTTCAGAAAAAGATTTTTAAAGATTTTTCCTATATATTCCTATGTAGAAGTTGGGTCGGCCATTTTGGCCCCATCCTAGCTCCGGAGGTCATGATTTGAACAAACTTGAATCTACACTACCTGAGGATGATTCCACATGAGTTTCATCTTTCCTGGCCCAGTGGTTCTTGAGAAGAAGATTTTTAAAGATTTTTCCTATATATTTCTATGTAAAACTTTGGTAGGCCATTTTGGCCCCATCCTAGCTCCAGGGGTCATGATTTGAACAAACTTGAATCTACACTACCTGAGGATGATTCCACATGAGTTTCATCTTTCCTGGCCCAGTGGTTCTTCAGAAAAAGATTTTTAAAGATTTTTCCTATATATTCCTATGTAGAAGTTGTCGGCCATTTTGGCCCCATCCTAGCTCCGGAGGTCATGATTTGAACAAACTTGAATCTACACTACCTGAGGATGATTCCACATGAGTTTCATCTTTCCTGGCCCAGTGGTTCTTGAGAAGAAGATTTTTAAAGATTTTTCCTATATATTTCTATGTAAAACTTTGGTAGGCCATTTTGGCCCCACCCTAGCTCCAGGGGTCATGATTTGAACAAACTTGAATCTACACTACCTGAGGATGATTCCACATGAGTTTCATCTTTCCTGGCCCAGTGGTTCTTCAGAAGAAGATTTTTAAAGATTTTTCCCTATAAATCCCTATGTAAAACTTGGGTCCGCCATTTTGGCCCCACCCTAGCCCCGAAGGGGTCATGATTTGAACAAACTTTAATCTACACTACCTGAGGATTATTCCACATGAGTTTCATCTTTCCTGGCCCAGTGGTTCTTGAGAAGAAGATTTTTAAAGATTTTTCCTATATATTCCAATGTAAAACTTGGGTCGGCCATTTTGGCCCCACCCTAGCCCCGGGGGTCATGTTTGAACAAACTAGAATCTACACTACCTGAGGATGATTCCACGTGAGTTTCATCTTTCCTGGCCCAGTGGTTCTTGAGAAGAAGATTTTTAAAGATTTTTCCTATATATTCCTATGTAAAACTTGGGTCACCATTTTGGCCCCACACTAGCCCCGGGGTCATGATTTGAACTAACTTGAATCTACACTACCTGAGGATGATTCCACATGAGTTTCATCTTTCCTGGCCCAGTGGTTCTTCAGAAAAAGATTTTTAACGATTTTTCCTATATATTTCAAAAACTTTGTAGGCCATTTTGGCCCCATAGCTCCGGGGGTCATGATTTGAAAAAATTTGAATCTACACTACCTGAGGATGATTCCACATGAGTTTCATCTTTCCTGGCCCAGTGGTTCTTGAGAAGAAGATTTTTAAAGATTTTTCCTATATATTCCTATGTAAAACTTGGGTCCGCCATTTTGGCCCCACACTAGCCCCGGGGGTCATGATTTGAACTAACTTGAATCTACACTACCTGAGGATGATTCCACATGAGTTTCATCTTTCCTGGCCAAGTGGTTCTTCAGAAAAAGATTTTTAAAGATTTTTCCTATATATTCCTATGTAAAACTTGGGTGGGCCATTTTGGCCCCACCCTAGCCCCGGGGGTCATGATTTGAACAAACTTGAATCTACACTACCTGAGGATGATTCCACATGAGTTTCATCTTTCCTGGCCCAGTGGTTCTTGAGAAGAAGATTTTTAAAGATTTTTCCTATATATTTCTATGTAAAACTTTGGTAGGCCATTTTGGCCCCACCCTAGCTCCGGGGGTCATGATTTGAACAAACTTGAATCTACACTACCTGAGGATGATTCCACATGAGTTTCATCTTTCCTGGCCCAGTGGTTCTTGAGAAGAAGATTTTTAAAGATTTTTCCTATATATTCTTATGTAAAACTTGGGTCAGCCATTTTGGCCCCACCCTAGCCCCGAAGGGGTCATGATTTGAACAAACTTGAATCTACACTACCTGAGGATGATTCCACATGAGTTTCATCTTTCCTGGCCCAGTGGTTCTTGAGAAAAAGATTTTTAAAGATTTTTCCTATATATTTCTATGTAAAACTTTGGTAGGCCATTTTGGCCCCACCCTAGCCCCGGGGGTCATGATTTGAACAAACTTGAATCTACACTACCTGAGGATGATTCCACATGAGTTTCATCTTTCCTGGCCCAGTGGTTCTTGAGAAGAAGATTTTTAAAGATTTTTCCTATATATTCCTATGTAAAACTTGGGTCGGCCATTTTGGCCCCACCCTAGCCCCGTGGGTCATGATTTGAACAAACTTGAATCTACACTACCTGAGGATGATTCTACGTGAGTTTCATCTTTCCTGGCCCAGTGGTTATTGAGAAGAAGATTTTTTAAAAATGCCATTAATTTTTCTCTAATTCGTAATTATCTCCCCTTGGAAAAGGGCGTGGCCCTTCATTTGAACAAACTTGAATCCCCTTTACCCAAGGATGCTTTGTGGCAAGTTTGGTTGAAATTGGCCCAGCGGTTCTTGAGAAGAAGTTTGTGAAAAGTTTACGGACAGACAGACAGACAGACGGACAGACAGACGGACGCCGGACAAAATGTGATCAGAAAAGCTCACTTGAGCCTTCGGCTCAGGTGAGCTAAAAAAGAATGCCTACCTACCTACCCAGTCTAACAGGTCAGCAACTGCAAACAAAGAATTTTCTAAGCTTGGCCTGATTTATATGAGTGTAAAAACTCATTTTGTATTTAATACTTCCTGATTATATTGGTAGCCATAGTTGGAGAAAACTTGAACATTGCAAATTTACTATAATATATTTCAATGAATTTGCTACACAGAAATAACAAAGTACAGAATAGCAAAGTGAATCCAGAATCCCCTAGGGCTTTGCTATAACCAAGTTTCATCTCCCAATAATGTACAAAACACATGCACCCTACTTCAAAGAGAAAAGCATTCTTTTTATTGTGGTCCAGACTTACCGATTTTGACTCTTCTGTTTCTTCCACTCCTATGTGAGAAAGGTAGTTGTCAAAACTATTGTACACAAAGTCATGAAACTGCACATGAGATTTCACCAGTGATTTAGTCTTTTTATCAGAGTCTGATCCTATAGCAACCACTCCATTGTCCATTCCAAACTTCTGAACAGTCTCCTGATCTGTTACCATGGCAGCTAAAATTTAAAAAACAAACTTCAATAATAATAAAATTCAAAAATGAACAGCAAATTTGAACAATGTAGTGTCATTTGCAAATCTGTATAAAACAAAATATACTCATCGTCAATAGAAACGCAACACCCTAATTTTAGGGGTGAAAATTATATACAGGATATAACTATGTACCAAAAAAGATAACATTTAAAGTTTAAATGAAGTATCATTGCTTTGTAAATTTACTTTTTAAATTTATGTATTCATTCTTAATCTTATCTTTAAACCTTATAAAGTAACACATAACTCTAAAACATCCCCCCTTCCGACCATTCAATTAAAACGTGCTAGTCCGCCATGTACAACATAAGCAGCCCGAATTCTACCATGCATTAAGTTTATCAATGTCTTAATCTGAGCAAAATAAATATTCTTGTCCTTTTTTAAATGCCTGTTTTTCAGATACTGAGGTCGAATTTTCTCTAATTTGGCGTAGTGTAGTAACCCTTGGACTTCCGGTCAAGGAACTGTCATTCATGCTTTTGAAACACATGAGCCCGAAAAGTCGTTATGTAGTGTATATTTGCATCTGTAGCTCTCCCTTTTCTTTATTTTGAAAATTTCCAACATTAGCAATGAAAATGCGTGTTTTCAGTTACTTTGAGGAAATACAGGCATCACATCCGGAAGAGAAAGAAGGATATTTTTTCCGGACTTTGAGTACAAGACTTATAATTAACAAGTACAAAACCTTGAAAACCCAAAATATTGTCAATAATTTTATTAAAAATGCTAATTTTTGATTTCTGTTCAGGGAGCTAAAAAATCAACTTCCGGTAATGGAATGAAAATCATTCAACCGTTAAATAACTGATTTGGCAAAGTAAAAGATTTCCTAACTTTTTTGGTACATACATGTAGTTATATCCCGTATATAATTTTCACCCCTAAAATTAGGGTGTTGCGTTTCTATTGACGGTGAGTATATTTACATTTCTAATGTCTTTGTCTGAGATAGAATAACAAATGGTATACTTTATTTCTACTAAATCTACTGGTTCATCGATAGGCGCGGTTGAAATAAATCACATGCCGAGGGTAACTTAAGAGACAGAAGCGGGTCTTGTAGCACGTGAATTTGCGGAATTAAGGGCATATAAATATAAGGAATAACTGTCAGATTTTTGGGTTTCATGACGATGATCAATTGGACTTAAAGGAAAAAAATTGTGCACCAAACAAAGATTTTAAACAGAAAGTCTATTTTTTACCATAACCTTTGACCTAGAAGCACATCCACTGACCAGTGGTACTTTGTGAGTGAAGTATGAACCACATTGGACCAAGGGGAGAAAAGATATGCTCCGGACAAGGATTTTTCATATAATTCTACTTTTACCTACTGTATAGCAGGTTAAAATCGCGGTCGGAAAAGATTGTGATGTGTTCAATTTTCAGCAAATCGCGGTCGTTTGAATTCGCGGAAAGGAAAAAACCATACATTTTTTAAACAGTACTTGCAAGCATTTTTCTTTAGTTATATATTGTGTGAACCTTTAGTTTCAGTCTCTATCTTACGAAAGTCTGTTCATGTATATCGCGCATATCAGACAGGAAAGGCAAGTCTATATATTGTGTCAATTTTGAGCCCGATTAAATAATAACGAAACACCGGACTGATCCCGATTTGAAGTCAAAATAATTTTATGCATTCAGAATATTTTTTATTTCCGAGTCCAAATAAAAAAAAAAAAATATATAGTAGTTGTTGAACTTTTCATCATATAATTGAAATTAATTAATTGTCTTTATCCTGTTTACTTTGCAAGTGCCTTGATTAAAGGTAATGTCTGAGTGATATGCACGGGTGAAATTATACAAGCTTGTTTAATTCAATAATTACATTGCACGTCTACTAGATGGCAAAACTACCGTAATCATTAGCTATAGAAATTAATTTAACAATTAATAAGCTTTACAAAACACCAAGAACTACATGTTTGTATACATTCTCATAATTATAATGACAGTCTACATCTAATCACAGATGAAATTTCAGTTTATCCTTATAAATCTTTTCAAGAATTATTCACTGTATGTTGAATTCGCGGAATTTCTTTTTCCGCGAATATAGCGAATATTAACTCCGCGAGTTAATTTCCTGCTGTACAGTATACCTTAGTTCAAGGTCACTGCACACCCTTTACTGAGAGACACTCTGCGGGTGTAGTATACGCCAGATTGGGCCAAGGAGAAAGAAGATATGCTCTGGACAAGAGATCTTGGACAGACGGACGGATAGATGGACAGATAGACTGATCACTATAGGGCGCCCGCAGAGCGGGCCATGATACATGTAAGTGTGTGAATACACACACAGTAAGAAAGCCATATCTCTTTTATTACCTGTCAAGCCATATTTCTGTAGAACTTCAAACATGCTGTAAAAATAGGACTCCATTCTAAAGAAAGCCTTCTGTCTTGCTACAATGTGTTTCTCAGGGGTGTCAGGTCTAGAATTCTCTTCAGGTTCTTCCACGTTTAAGAGTTTGAACTCTGACCCCATTCCCTCTGTTTGTTCTTCTGTTGGATTATTGTCTGCCACTGTCCACCCCATTCTTACATCTCCATAGTTAATGTCTGTTAAAAACAGCATTCAGCATTAGAAGAACAGCAAAGCTGGACTAGTTCTGCTAATTTTCTCCTCATTTTTCTAGCATGGACCTTTTTTTTTTTTAAATTTTGATTCTTATCTTTGGTCAATTCTTCAATTTATTTAACATTTTAATTTTAATATTCCATTTCTTCTCAAGAACCACTGGGCCAATTTCAACCAAACTTGCCGCAAAGTGTCCTTAGGTAAAGGGGATTCAAGTTTGTTCAAATGAAGGGCCACGCCCTCTTCCAAGGGGAGATAATAATGAATTAGTGAAAAATTAATGGCATTTTTAAAAAATCTTCTTCTCAAGAACCACTGGGCCAGGAAAGATGAAACTCATGTGGAAGCATCCTCAGATAGTGTAGATTCAAGTTTGTTCAAATCATGACCCCCGGGGGTAGGGTGGGGCCACAATGGCCGACCAAAGTTTTACATAGGAGTATATAGGGAAAATCTTTAAAAATCTTCTTCTCAAGAACCACTGGGCCAGGAAAGATGAAACTCATGTGGAAGCATCCTCAGATAGTGTAGATTCAAGTTTGTTCAAATCATGACCCCCGGGGGTAGGGTGGGGCCACAATGGCCGACCAAAGTTTTACATAGGAGTATATAGGGAAAATCTTTAAAAATCTTCTTCTCAACAACCACTGGGCCAGGAAAGATGAAACTTATGTGGAAGCATCCTCAGATAGTGTAGATTCAAGTTTGTTCAAATCATGACCCCCGGGGGTAGGGTGGGGCCACAATGGCCGACCAAAGTTTTACATAGGAGTATATAGGGAAAATCTTTAAAAATCTTCTTCTCAAGAACCACTGGGCCAGGAAAGATGACACTCATTTGGAAGCATCCTCAGATAGTGTAGATTCAAGTTTGTTCAAATCATGACCCCCGGGGGTAGGGTGGGGCCACAATGGCCGACCAAATTTTTACATAGGAGTATATAGGGAAAATCTTTAAAAATCTTCTTCTCAACAACCACTGGGCCAGGAAAGATGAAACTCATGTGGAAGCATCGTCAGATAGTGTAGATTCAAGTTTGTTTAAATCATGACCCCCGGGGGGTAGGTTGAGGCCACAATGGCCGACCAAAGTTTTACATAGGAGTATATAGGAAAAAATCTATAAAAAATCCTCTTCTCAAGAACCATTGAGACAGGAAAGATGAAACTCATGTGAAATTATCCTCAGGTAGTGTAGATTTAAGTTTATTCAAATCATGACCCCTGGGGGTAGGGTGGGGCCACAATGGCCAACCAAAGTTTTACATAGGAATATATAGGGAAACCTTTCAAAATCTTCTTTTCAAGTACTTCAAAGCCATGATTAGTAATATTTATATGGAATCATCCTCAGGTAGTGTAGATTCTAGTTTGTTTAAATCATGATCCTCTGGGGTGTTAAAATTCAAGCCCCCCCCCCCCCCAACCTCAGTAAACTTTAAGTTCTGATCTGATATGTGCTTTTGCTCAGGTGAGCGCTGTGGCCCTTGGGCCTCTTGTTTTAGTGAAAACATCACAATACATGTACATGTAGCAATAATATTGTACTGTTTGAGTGCGGGTTTTTCCAGCAATACATACTGTGTTTGAGTTTGTGTTTATCTATACATACTGTGTTTGAGTTTGTGTTTACGGTATCTATACATACTATGTTTGAGTTTATGTTTAACCAGTTTCATTGTGGCTACTGAGTCCTCCACTGAATCGTGACCTTGTTTTCCTTCCTGAATTGCCTCCCTGTAAACAAATTACATGTGTACTGTATAAAATATGTACCTTAAAATGTTTAAAATAATATAACGTAATATTACACTGCATGTATTCAGACATACCATACATATATATATATATATATATATATATATATATATATATATATTTAATATGGGAAACATATTTTGGCCCTTAATTAGTGCTTTATTTCATAAAATAGAACAAAAAAATGCCTCAATTGTAACATATAAAGCTTGCTTATAATTGTACAGTAAAACATGCTTCTAGCGAACACACTCATAATGAATTGATGCTTACAGCAAAGTATTTTTCATTCCTCTCGACTATGAAAAATTTATTGCAAACTTAACGGATGTAACAAATTACGCTTATAACAAAGCACGCTTATAACAAAGCAAAATTGTATGTCCTGGGCACTTTGTTATAAGCAAGTTTTACTGTAGTTGGAAAAGAGAAATGCACAAGGAAAATATATGGCTGAACTGGGGAGCAAACATGGGACTCCAGCATTACTTGTCAGGTGCTCTACCACTTAGCTACCATATTACCCTAACTGCTACATAATAAACATGCCTATAGTGAATTCATGCTAATTGCAAAGTGTCATCTATACACCTAAGAGAGGAAAAAAATGAATACAGTATTCACATTCATAATAACATTCAATATGAGTGAATTTTTAATGACTTCCATTTGTTCTAATGTTAATTGTGCAACAATACACTGAAAATCTAGTATTTTAGCTGATTCATGCTGTAAATTACTGTTAACTTAGAATGCCTGTAAAACCTACTTGATGAACATTTCTGTGAGCTTCTTCAGACCAGTCTTCATTCCAGGTCGTCCTGACAGGTTGTATATACAACTTGTGTCTATCACATAGGGGTGGTACATCTGTAATGATAGAGCAATTAATAACGCAAAGGGAATACTAATCAACATGAAGAATACTAACACTTTCTATTCTTGATTTGAAGAACTTTTATGACAGCTAGGAACACTTCCAACGTATCATTTACATGTAAACCTGACTCAAACTGATTTTATACTTAAAGGAAGTCCAAAATGCATGCAGTATTTGTTAATTTTTTTCATTACTTCAAACAACATTTTTTTACCTTGATGGCTTTTAAGTCTCCCCCTAATGACTGACCACATAGAATAGCGTTAGCCGGCAGAATTTCCTGGATTTTCTTCTGTACGTCTGACAACCGCGTGGTGACTGGATCCAGCAAAGCCTTTGTAATACCGCTAAACCTAAAACACAAATTAAGGAGGTTCGATCCTGAGCTTTTGTGCAGATTTTGGTCTGAAAAGTTTTTTGTAAAATTCTACAAAAAAAATAGGTTGTTACATTGAATTTGGATTCTACAATGCTAATTAAACTACATATGTATATCCAAAGAAAAAACGCAATTAAATTCCATTCAATTAAGCCAGGAACTATATTTTGTGGCAGAAGGTTTTTAAGAAGAAAATGATAATTTCTCCACTTTTGAAATATACACAGTACTGTTAAGTTTAGATTCCTTTTTATGCCCCCATAATCGAAGATTTGGGGGTATATAGTTTTTGTCATGTCCATCCGTCTGTCTAGCTGTCTATCTGTTTGCTTGTCTGCAAAAACTTTAACCTTGTCCATAGTGATGATTGAGACTTGCTCAGTTAGATGGCTGATATAGAGACTTACTAAGTGAGACAGATGATGAGTCTCTTTGATTTTTACATGCACTGAGATGGCTTATGATTGAGACTTACTCAGTGAGATAGCTGATGTCTGAGACCTACTCAGTGAGATAATTGATGATTGAGACTTATTCAGTGAGAAAGTTGATGATTGAGTCTTACTCTGTGATATAATTGATGATTGAGACTTACTCATAGTTGATGATTGAGTCTTACTCTGTGAGACAATTGATGACTGAGACGTATCAGTGAGAAAGTCTTACTCTGTGAGATAACTGATGTTTGAGACTTACTCAGTAGGATAGTTGATGATTGAGACTTACTCAGTGAGATAATTGATGATTGAGTCTTACTCTGTGAGATAATTGATGATTGAGACTTACTAAGTGAGATGATAGAGACCTACTCAGTGAGATAATTGATGATTGAGACTTACTCAGTGAGAAAGTTGATAATTGAGTCTTACTCAGTGAGATAATTGATCATTGAGACTTACTCAGTGAGATGTTTGATGATTGGGACTTGCTCAGTGAGATAATTGATAACTGAGACTAACTCAGTGAGTTGTTTGATGATTAAGTCTTACTCAGTGAGATAATTGATGATTGAGACTTACTCAGTGAGATGTTTGATGACCGAGACTTACTCAGTGAGATAGTTGATGATTGAGACTTACTCAGTGAGATAATTGATGATTGAGACTTACTCAGTGAGATGGTTGATGATTTAGACTTACTCAGTGAGATAATTGATGATTGAGACTTACTCAGTGAGATGTTTGATGATTGAGTCTTACTCCATGAGATAATTGATGATTGAGACTTACTCAGTGAGATAGTTGATGATTGAGACTTACTCAGTGAGATAGTTGATGATTGAGACTTACTCAGTGAGATAGTTGATTATTCTGTTGTGAGGTTTTACCAGTGTATCATACAAAACTTCTAACTTCTCATCTACAATAGATACTCGAGTCAACTCCAACTGCCTGGCTACTGTCAAACACTGTAAATAAAGATTTCAAATTTAGTTGTATGTTTACACAATCATTCCTCTTATTGGTAAACCCAATAGACAGAAATGACTTTACAAGAACATGAAGAATAACCTATATTCCATCACAGAAAACTACCATAATTAATTCTGCTCAGTACACACAGAAAGGGGGGAAACATAAAACATAATGAAGCATTTGATATATCCTCACCATTTCACAATCCAAGGCAAACATTGGACTGTGGTCATCAACTGGGGAATAATCTTCTTTGGTGAATTTAAAGTTGACTGGATTTACTGTCAAAAGTCAATTACATATTGCAGAAAAGTTTCTATATAAAATAAAATATACATAGCTAAGAAAAATCCTTGCTCTTTTTTCAGTTTCAAAAGATTTTATCAAACCTTTCAAGTATAGGGCATTTCTTTTAGTGGTACAGTAATATTTCATGTTTAAAGTGAAGTGTTTTTGTCATTATAACAACACATTCATTTTTTAGCTTCTAACCATTTCTCTGTCAACAAATTTACACACTGGTAGTTGAAATGTGTTTTAATATTATCTACATTATTATCATTATAATGGTCAATGGCTGACAATCTTACTATTGCAGTACTGAACAGGTAGGGGGTACTTTTCCTGCATTAACTGGGCTGTATTTAGTAGGAGAGAAGTCCGAGGGAAGGCGTCGTCTTTATGTAGAGGGGGCTCTGCCTCCTCAGGAGGATCAGGTTTGTTGGAGGATTCTGCTTCTTTTTCTTTATCAACTTTTTTCTTTGCAACAGATTTTGATGCTTTACAAAGACAAAAAGAAAAGCACATTTGTAAAAACATTCATGATGTTGTATGGTGAAAACTAAAGATTTTAACGAATATTAATGAATATTATGGTTTTTATATGGTATCTATTTTTAAACTCATATCTAAAATTCATATTCAAGAATCATAATAAAAATAAGAATTAATAGTAAAAGTACAAGTACTAAGAAGGTTGATGTATGTTTGAGCAAAATACTCAATGACAAACAAATTCATTAAGTTTTGATTATATGTGAATATTCCTACCCACAATCCTTTGATGTCTTGGAGGCAGAATACAGAATAGTTCTGATGGCACTGTTCTAGCATACTGAGAAGGGTTTACTATATCTATAAACTGAAAGTTAAAAAATATAACAAAACTCAAAAGAACTCACAAGAATACATGATAAGAATTTACAGGAAAGTTGCAATGAAAAACTTGCAATTACATTTCACATATTACATTTTATTTTTTCTTAAGGTGTAATGACGTTTTGCTTAATTGAAAATACTTCTTTATTTTAGCCATGAATCTGCCTGTGATTAAAATTTTAAATGAAATGAAAATTTGCACCTTGCTAAAATAACTTGCTATAATTTACTTTTATGTGGCTGGTATGTACCAGGTATTCAATATTTATCATATACTTACTATTTGAAATTGATTTTTGAGTGTGGGAAATGAGTCTGGATATTTTTTGAGCTCTGTATTACTGACACCACTCAACACCATCACGACAATACTGGCCACTTTTCCTCCTCGAAGTAATTTGCACCATCTGTACAAGAGAAAATAAGCTCATGTTTTATGCATTCCTTGTGTTTAAATAAATTATACTGACTTACTTGTTAATCACTCTCTGTGTTATTCGATGTAAATTTAAACACAATATCAATTTTTTTTTCATTCATGTATTTTCATACATGTTCCCATATGAATATAATGGCAGTGTGTTTTGCTCTGGAAAATCAAAAATATACTGGTAAAATAGGAGGTGCACAATGGCAATATTAAGAATCTGTGAAAGTTTCATTAAATTTCCTTCAAAAGGAGTTAAATACCCAAAAGTAAACATCCCTTTATATACCCTCCCACTTTTCAAGCGGATCACAATTTTGCCACTGTAATAAAATGTCATTAAGCAGGGATATCTTTTCAATCCACCCTTAGAAAATTAAAATCAGATGTCTAGGAACCACTCATGCTAGTGCCAATTGAATTTCAGCATTTTTATGACCATTTAAAGAGTATAAAGTAGCAAAGTGAAACCATATTTCTCATATACTGAAAAATTTTACTTTATTAAAAATTTTCAGTTTTTATGAATGAAAAAAATATTTGAGATTTTTATTAATTACATGTAAAATGATATCTCAGGTAGTAAATGTGCCCTAGATTAATCCCTATAGTATTACAGGGAAATCTATGAACATACATAGTATATATTTTTATTCTGAACTGTAAGTACTGGGTCCTAGTTAAATGTTAAAAGGTTAGAGCAAAATTTCATACCTGGGTTTCATTCTACATGCAGATTTCTGTACAGCAAATAAAATAAGACTCTGTATATCACTGATAAACAAAGGAGGGATGTCTTCTTCCTCAAGGTCTGTTTTAAAGCTTGGAACATTTTCCCTTGCCATTTCTTCCAGAGTCAAGAACACTTTCGGCTTTTCCTACAAGTGATGTGAAAAAAATTTGATAAGTTGTTTAGCTTTACTGAGTCCCAGATTAACTTTGTATATAGGCAGAAATTGTAATTTTTATTAGTAACATGAGGCAAACATATTTTTTTAAATAGGCAATATGAAATCTTCATTTTTTTAAATATGAGCCAAACTTTTATAATCCATTGCTTATAAAAAATTTATTCTTCATGATAATAAATTCTAATCTTAAAACACTTTTCATAGGTGAAAACAAAATATACAATCCATACCATTGATAATTTCTGTCTTTCTCGTAATGCTTGTCTGAGTCTGAGAAGTTCATCCTCTGCCATCTGCTGGAAATTCTGGGGATTTTTATTCCCACCACTCCCTGAAGGAGCTGGAGTTTTATTACCACTGCTACCCGAAGGTGCTGAATATGTATTTCCAGTGCCCCCTGAAGCTGCTGGACTTTCATTATTTGACTGGGAATCCTCCAATTTGATTTTCTTTTCATTTACAACATATTCTTCCTGAAATTTGTACTACATCTATTATTGTATGTTTAAAACTGTAAAACACCATTATATCTATCTACCAGTAATATAAATATCTTATAAAGAAAGTTACTGTAAAATCACATATTTTCAAGGGGTCAACTGTTTGAGCTACCCAAGCAGATTCCTATGGCCCAAACCATTACATTCCTCTCCTCCTTAAATGGTCTTCACCCTCGAAGACAAAAGCCAAGTTCTAATTATCCCCTCGCAGGACTTTCAACTGCAATACCAGGGGTTGTCAGTGGCACCAAATAAGTAGCAGGATTAAGGGAAAAGATGTATGGCTGGACCAGGAATTGAACTCCTGCATCACTGAGCTACCCAGGCCAATGTCCCCGGCCAAAAACATTACATTTTTTACTTAAATGTTGTGGAGGGAAGATAGATGTGACAGTTTTATGGATCAAACCTTGAAATGATGATATATCATTCCAACGTGTACCTTCTGTTTTTAATATATCATAACTCACTGTAGTGTAGTGCCCAGATGCAATACACAACTGTTGATATTAGTTAACAGGTTAATAATATGGCTACTTATCCAGTCAGTTTAATTACATGTACCTCTATAAAAACTTAAGTTTAAAATAATTAACAAATTCATCATTTCATATTGATTTTCACCTGTTGAAAATATTTGACAAGCAGAAAAGGCAATTATAAAAAGCATTTTTCTCCTCTCGGAAGAGAAATAAAGTCTCCTTACTCACCTCTTTTTTGACAAGTTGTAAGAAAGCAGCTGCTTTTCTTTTCTTTGCCTCTAGTCTCTTTTCTCTTTTTGTCTCCATGTTCTTGTCTTTAATTTGAATTAAAGCATGAATTTTGAGCTCTACAACCTGCACTCGACTTTATTTATCACAGACACATGTTGAATGTCAATGTTAAAATGGTTAGCAAAATCAATGTGAAAAACGGCATTGATTCAAACGTTCAGCTGATTATTAATCTTCGAGAAACTAAAATCCAAATATGTTTCGGTTTCTTTATTTTATTTTATTCAATTTCAAGATAATTTTGGATTATCTTTAAAAATTATTTGCTTATATACTTTTAAAAAGATTAAAATTGATCTCTAAGATCAAAGTAAATAGCTGCTGGCGACTTTTAGATAGATAAAGGTGTTTATATGTGTGCCTACTTTTACACCATTCCAGCCAGCGGCGCGGTAAACTTCAAACACTCGCATTTGTAACGTTTCTGGAAAACGCTGTTCATGTTTAGAATGCTCGAATTATAAATGGATACTTGGTCAAGACTAAGTAAATATGAAAACAACAAAGGAACTGGCCAGGTAGGAAAGCTTTGGATTCAACCATGTGGTGATCATACGAGTTTAAAATAACTCAACATGGTCAAGACACAGGAGTCGGCAGATTTATCAATAAACCAATGAAAACATATCGTTTACATTGGTTTATTGATAAAACTGCCAACTCCTGTGGTCAAGAGGAGTCCACTAAAACATTATTACAATCTAACCACCATGGTCATCGACCCTCTGACAAGATCATTGCTAATGCGTACATGTAATCATGGTAATATGGTTAAAAGAGAACAACCAGAGCGCAATCATTTAAACTGTTAATCTACTGAGATACATATTTTCATTAATTAACTGTGAATTACATTCTCCTAGTCCTGGTAAATACAGCATTATTTATATACTTAAAATCTATACAAGTGACGTTTTGGTTGTATGTTTGTTTGCCTTAAAAATTGTTCACCCATGACACTGTTCACCCAAATCCTTGTTCGCCCAGAGTTCGCTCACCCTAAAACTTGTTCGCACAGGGTCCATTCACTCTATTTAATATAGAATAAGAGTTTCATTTTCCATCTTCTTATAAATCATTTTTTGAGATCAAAGGGAGAGATTCTTCAAAGGTAAAATCTTCTTTATTCGCTGTTCAGTTCCGACAATGGACCTATTATCATCCCAGTCCTTCAATTGTTTTCAAAACATAGCACTATTCGTAAAAATAACACAGATGTATTCCCCAAATAACGTAGATATTATTAATCATCTTATTAACTATAAGCATGATAATGCAAACTGAAACACTAAGGCCTTCAAAAAACATTAATAGAATCAAATTTAAAATTAATTAAGACTACATAAATATCATTCTTCGTATCATTTGAAAAAAATCCCAAGTTCTTAAAGAAATTAAATGGAATAAATAATACATGTTATGATATTTAAATATTGGGGGAAGAAGATATTGGGCGAACAATATTTCGGACGAATGGACTCTGCGCGAACGGACTCAGACACTTTTGCGAACAGGTAGATCGGGCGAACGAAACCTATACTATTCATTTCCTTGGTACTAAACATATAAGGAACTTTAACTCTATTATATATATTACGACTGAATTACATATATATGAACCAATATTTCATTCTTGACACTTCACCATGAGCATGCTTTATATTAGATTATTATACTAGTACTAGTCTATATATGTACACATCAAAGATTTAACCAAAGAGAAAATATTTTGTAGAGAGCTTGGTTTCCTGAGACAAAGAAGAAATCCTGATACAAACTTCCTCAGTAAAAAGAGATCCAGAGCAAAAAGTAAGAAGACTTCAAGTGTCTAGTCAGATATTTAAACTTTTACTTTTGTCAAAAGTAAGAACAACTAATTTTGTCATATTTATTTACTCTAAAGCTGAAATAATGAACATCAAAAGATTCACTGCTGAAATTCACTGACAACATTGTTTTGGTTGCTTTAGATCAGGAGTTTTCATATCTAATAGTCCTGGATTATGAGTCCACATGCTGGGAGCAAAGAAAGTTTCAGACACAAGAAATTAGTAAGAATATTTAAATTTTTTAATAGACCTTAATTATTTCACCTCATTTTTATGTCAAATATAAAACACTTGTTTACCATGTAGAACTTTGATTTCTTTCAGTTGAGTTCCCTGCCGTGTTACTGAATACAGCAACTGGAGAGGTGGAGAGTGAGTTTCATTATTATGTTCTCCCAGAGGAGCAACCCATGTTAAGTGACTTTTGTAAACAGCTGACTGGAATTACTCAGGTATTCAAGAGTGACAAAACAACCTTCAATCCTAGGGCTTGTTCTTTTTCATAAATATATGTTTTTGTTAAACACGAATTCCATCCAGTTGTCAAGATGTATTGAGGCATAGAAAACTAGAGACATTTTATTTTACAATATGAAAAGAAATACAGGTATAAACTGATAAGAACCATTTACACAGTCACCAATTTCTTAAAAGTGCTGTCATTGAAAACGCTGCCTAATATAGTGAAAGATTTTGCTTTTAGGCTAAATTTACCTACATTTTGTAATGTAATAAAAAGTTGTGCATACTTTTCATTCAATTTATCATTATTACTGAGTTTCTGTGAATTTCTCCAGGAACAAGTTGACAATGGCATCCCTCTCCGTATTTGTTTGAGGAAGTTCTCTCACTGGCTGGACAGACTACAGAAGGAGAAAGGCCTTGTATTTGGTCCTCCATCAGCTGACCAGGAGGACTCTGCATACACAACCTTTGTTACCTGGTCTGGTATGGAACCGGCTTATATAATTATAAATAACAGTGATCCATTGCGGAAAGTAAAAAAATATTAATCTCTGATAAGAAAACATTCCACTGATTCCTCGCATTGCAAATCGTTACATATAAAATTACTCCCTCTACATCAAAGTATTCTTCACATTTTGTTTATAGCTCCATTGAGCCTGAAATTGAGACCATCTACAAATGGTCCAAGTTATTGTTTATAGGCAATTCTCCTGGGGCATGACAACCTTGGACTCAGTCATTTTTTTTTTTTGTTTCTACTAAACACAATTTTTTTTAAGTTCAAATTTTCTTATTTATTAAAATTATATTTATCTTACATATTTGCAGATTGGGATCTTGGAACTTGTCTTTTAAATGAATGCAAAAGGAAACAGCTGATAAAACCATCACAGCTAAATAACTGGATTGATTTAAGAGCTACATACAGGGTAAGATGTGTTCAAATGTCTGGTCATCTTTGAAATGCTGTTATCAGACCCCCAATTAGATAGACAATTTTGTACTTTTAGTCTAGAAATCATAGAACTGTCATATAATTTGTTCCATCCAAATCTCCATGCTGTTATGTTTAAATCATTTTAAAAAATTGCATTTTGAAAGATATATTTATTATTTACAAACAGTGCAATCTATAGAAGAATTCTGTTGATTTCTGTATGCATTGTGTAATGCTCAGTAGAATTTGGGATGAATTATCAATATATATTGATGATTGTATGAAGCATTTCATATTTGTACTTCTAGAAATTCTACAGTAGAAAACCCAATGGATTAAATGGTGCTCTGCAGGACCTGGGGATTGAGTTTGAGGGCAGGGAGCATTCTGGTAAATTATGAAAAAAAAAAAAATAAATACAATTGATACATTAATCTTGATTAAGAAATTGAAAAAAAGCACTTGGAAGTGTGACTGAATTTGTTTAGAAAGAATATAAAAAGCAGTGAAATAATTATCTTTTGACAACCTGCATAATCATTTCTAACATTATTTCGGAACAAAACATTGAAGAATTTTATTTTCTTGTGTAGGTATTGTTGATGCGAGGAACACAGCTACCCTGGCCTACAGGATGATGTGTGATGGATGTGTCATGAAGATTACAAAGACTCTGACTAGAGGGGTAAAAACCTCAGTTGTCTTCTTAAATAACAATACATAGCAAAGATTCAAAGAACTGTAATTACAAACAGCTTTAAGAGAAAGTTTTCCTAATAGGTTTTTTAAGTCACCCTTTTTTGATAATCTTGTAAAAAAAAAATTGGAAAACAATAAAAAAAAAATACAAAGGTCTCCCTTTAAACTCAATGCTATGTAATCTGTTGTTAATAAAGATGTGTTTCAAATAAAGTTCTTCTTGTTTTAATTAGAGTAAATCAGTGAGTCCATTCAAAGTTCAGAGTATGTTGAACTCCAAGAAACCATCCAGTCCAACCGAGAGCCCATTACCAAAACGGAGGAGAATGTCTGATGTCGATAAAGAGGAGGAGGTCATGATGGCAACCCCAGACAAAAACTCCCACAGCTTCCTAAAGCTAACGCTCCGAAGATCACCCAGACATTTAACGAAAACCCAGACTCTTGTTACCTCCCCTGTCCGAAAATCTCCCAGGTTAGCAAAGAGGAGCAGGGAATCCATGTCTGCTGTTTCAAGGGAGATAGCTGCTACACAGAGAGAAATCCCTACAAGGCATATTGTTTCTAAAGGATTCTCTACAAAGCAGATTTATATGGATGGTAGCTGCAGATCTGTTGAGTCGTCTAGTGTGCAAATGAAAGTTGGTAGTGGCTTAACTAATAGAAATGGAAAT
This sequence comes from Saccostrea cuccullata, assembly GCF_032062105.1. Taxonomy (NCBI): domain Eukaryota; kingdom Metazoa; phylum Mollusca; class Bivalvia; order Ostreida; family Ostreidae; genus Saccostrea; species Saccostrea cuccullata. Next base: position 23,920 of record NW_026929644.1, on the reverse strand, counting down.
ATGAGTAAAGCAAATGAACCAAGCAAGAATTCTATCAAAGCTTTAAACCAGTGTAAAACGGATAAAAACAGAAACAATTGTGTCAAATCTCCAGTTTCCAGTGTAGAAGTTGGTGTACAATTTAAGGTTCCTAGCCCAAGCCTTCAGTCTTCATTATGTCAAAAATCTACATTTAATATTACCAATTCTTCTATAAACTCAAGCAGTTCAGTTCTTAAAACCCCAGACACCAGTATGTCATCAACAATGAAAGCAACACCGCCGCTTTGTAAATGTGGGCGTCGGTCAAAGAGGAGAATGGTGCAATCCCCGGGACCCAACCTCGGTCGATTTTTCTTTTCTTGTTCGGGGATAAAGACAGCAGACAGAAATGGATGTGGCTTCTTTCAGTGGGAACCGTCAGCCCAGAGTTCAGGCTCCACAAGCAGGCAACAGAGTTTTGTTTCCAAGTACAATCTCTCTGGTCTCTCTAAACCATTCACTCCTGTATTTCAACAAGCAGATAAATTCAACAGTTCTGCTCAACAAAGAAGAAATTTAGGGGTTAGACCCACTGTCATCAAGGGCTGTATCAGGTGATAGAAGTCTATTTATTTTGCTTCTTGTAAATAGAACTTAATCAATGAGAACAATTTTCATGAATTTGTAAGAATTTTTTTATGCTGCTTTTGTGAATTTTATGTATAAATTTGTACATGTATTTCATTGTGGATGTGTATTTTGAATAAAATGTCGTATTTTAAATTTGTGAGAAAGTCTTCCATATTCCATAAGTTTAATTGAGAAAAGAATTTTTTCACAATGACTGATATCGTGTGGCAGCTTAAGACGAGGATTGAAGTTTCTCAAATGCAAGTTAAACTTCAAGGTCAGGGTCAAAAGATCAAAAAGGAAGGTATACACCTGTGAAATATGAAAGCCGTAGTACTAACCGTTCAAAATTTACTGGTATGGTCAAGGTTATAGATTTTTATAAGTGGGACAAACTTCAGGGTCAGCAAGATGTGTTTGTGAAACACTATGCGCCCAGGGGCAACAAAATTCGAAAAAGCTATTTTTAGCATATAGGTCAAGGTCATTGACCTTGGTTTGCATTTGAAAGAACCTAATAAGTGGAGTATGCATACCAAATATGAAGTCTCATCTCTTACTGTTCAAAAGTTATGGCACCAGTTCAAAAAGGCTATTTTTAGCATAAAGGTCACAGTCAAAGTCATTCACCTTGGTGTCATTTGTTTGAAATAACCTAATAAGTGAAGTGTGCAAACCAAATATGAAGTCTTTCTCTTATGGTTCAAAAGTAATGGCACCAGTTCAAAAAAACTATTTTTAGCATATAGGTCACAGTCAAGGTCACAAGGTCATTGACCTTGGTATCATTTGAGAGAACTTAATTGGTGTAGTATGCATACCAAATATGAAGTCTCATCTCTTACGGTTCAACAGTTATGGCGAAGGTTAAAGTTTACAACAAACAAACAGACAGACAGGACAAAAACAATATACACCCCGATCTATCGATCCGGGCGCATAAAAAGTCAAATCTGTTGGTATCCAATGGAAGGTCTTGTCAAACTTTTTAGTAAACAAGCTAACTTGGTGGTGACGGATGGCGTTGATCCACGTAGATCCTTAATTTCTACCAACGGAGACATCCAACAAATACAAATAACAGGAAATGTTGAAGCTGATGTTTTCATTTTCCTGTTGTCTGTAGTGAAGCAATAGCAAAAATTAAGCCTTTTCATACTACATACTTGTTTTTATGTTCAAAGTATACAAGTATAAATGTATGGTCGGCAATTTACAAATAAGTGCCCTGTAGCCGGTTGACGTGAATTAGCCTTGAAGATGGACATGGATGACAAACGCTAGAGGTGATTATGCTGCAAGATCAAAAATATGTTGCTAAACAACTATTTCCAAACCCCAGTACTGAAGTTTTACAAACCTTTGTGCCACATTTTTTGGTCAACTTAATCAATATAAAGTTTAGTTTGGACGCCTGAATTTTCTATATCGAACTCGAAATATGTATTTTCTATATCGAACTCGAAATATGTTTCCCATTTCATTCGGTTGCAGCAATGATTTAACTTCATATTTTGTATTTTTCAACAGAGGACCCTTTTTATCCTACCAGCTGGAACCTTAAGAGAAGAAAATGCTTAAAGAGAAGCAGGATCAGGCATCAAAAAAGGACGCAGAACCCGGATCCAGCGCGTCATCTCTAATCACTGATGGCATTCCCTCATCATTTGACCCTTCTATTTCGCTGCCCCCGGCCCCAGACGGCGGCTATGGCTGGGTGATTGTAATTAGTGCTTTCTTTGTGATGCTTATAAGTGAAGGATTTTCGCTATCATTTGGTGTACTTTTTACGGAACTGTCAGATGTTTTCGGACAGAGTAAAAGTGTAACCTCTATTGTTGCATCCCTATTCTATGGCATCCCTATGGTTTGTGGACCTATAGCCAGTGCCATTGTTACTAAATTAGGATGCAGAAAAGCCCAGATTCTAGGAGGACTGATCACAAGCATTGGAGTCTTAGCTAGTGCCTTTGTTAATTCTATTGGCCTTATATGTTTAACACTTGGTTTTGTCGCAGGATTCGGACTATCGATTGGTTATATTACATCTGCAGTTCTTGTGGCGTACTATTTTGAAAAGAGGCGATCTTTGGCGTCTGGATTGTCCGTTTGTGGATCCGGTATCGGTACCTTTGTATTTGCTCCACTTTTGGAGTTCCTTATTGAAGAGTATGGATGGAGAGGCTCCTTTGTTATTCTCAGTGCCATCACATTAAATTTGGTCGTCTGCGGAGCACTTATGAGACCTTTGGAATTTACTCCTCTGGAAGAGTGGAAAAGAAATTTAGAAAAATTTGAAAATATGGCGAAAACAATACCGGAAACTAAACCGCACAATCGAAATTGCCTCGCTAATAGTTCGGACATGCTGAACTTAGATTATCACAATGATACCAAATGTTTAGCTGAGAAAAGACAGCGTTGTCATTCAATGGTACAACTACCTACTTTTACAAATAAATCCAAAAATATTCCACTTGACATGCTATGTGTTGTACGAAGAAATGGTAAGAGTTCGCAGCACATCTTGAAGCAATATTTCCAAAGCATGGATGCACTTAATGTTAATGGCACAGGAACTACCCGTACACCTAATCTAGGAAGACTTCCCCACGACAAAGCAATAAATGTAGTTGCAAACGATGATCAAAATGCCTGTCATGAGAAAGATGGCGTTGTCAAAGATGACGAAATGAGAAAGAGAAGTAAGAAAAAATCGCTTGTCCGTAGGAAGACCCTAAATCGACGGACAGTAATACAGCATTATCCACTGTTCAGAAAAGACTTGTTTTACAGAAGAAGTCTTAAAAGATTCACTGTCACTCCAAAGAACCGACCAAAGAGCTGCCCAGCAATGCATCAAGAGATGTTGGATGAAAGCGATGAAGAAGAAGACGAAAATGTCTCTTCTATACCAAGACTCCTGAGGTTATCCAAACACATCAAGAAAATGTTCAAGTTGATGTTTGATTTCAAAATCATGAAAAACCCCTACTTTCTTATCTTTCTGATCTCCAACTTCATCTCGTACTTCTGGTACGATGTACCGTATGTATTTCTGAATGACATTGCTATAGAGGGAGGGATAGAAGATCCAGCGTTCATTATTTCTGTTCTTGGAATCGTGAATACCTTCGGTCAGATTGTGTATGGGTATATAGGGGACAGAAACATAGACCTAATTTTACTCTATGGAGTGTCTATCGTTCTCTCAGGGCTGGCTGTGATGGTTGTTCCGTGGTTCGTGTCTTTTGTACCGCTCTGTATCATTGCCAGCCTGTTTGGGTTCTTCGTCAGCGCCAGCTATGCTCTGGATACTGTGATTTTGGTGGAGATAGTCGGGATTGATAAGCTGACCAATTCCTATGGACTGACCATGATGATGCAGGGATTAGCCAACATCATAGGACCTCCTCTAGCAGGTACTCTTTCATTTTGTTTTCATTGTCCTTTTTATGAAAAAAAACCTAGTACATAAAGGCTCTAATGTCACAGTTATGATGTAGTGCCATTTTTCAATTAAAAAAAAGGTCCTGATTTTTAATCGAGTGTGCAATTTATCTCCAGGTATAGCAAAATAAAACACACGAATTCCTTTATATATCCTTTATTTGCTATATGAGAGAAATTTTAAAAACTAATTATTGTCAGTACTAGAAAAATATTTCATCAAAGAACGTTATGAAAAAATCCTAGAATTTGACCTCTTAAAAAATGATAATTAGACTTAAAAAGTTTCATTAATCTTATTATATGCTTCTATACGTTATATTTTTTTTCCCGTTTTTCTCAAGGTTTACTATATGACCTGTCTGGTTCCTACGACCACACCTTCCTTGTCGGCGGAAGCTTCTTTTCCTTTTCCGGTCTACTACTTATCTTCTTACCAGTCGGAAAACGCTTAAAATCATTCTTCAAGAAGAAGAGATTCACCAGCAAAAGAACTCCGAAACGGCGAGAATTCTTGGTGAATGCTTAAATCTCGTATCACAGCTGCAAAATGGCTAGAAATCTCTCACATCCTAATAGTGCAAAACTTCAAAACGGCGATAAATGCCAGTGGATCTATTTCTATTAGATGCAAAACTTCAAAACGGCGATAAATGCAAGTGGATGCTCAAAATCTCGTCCTTTAGATGCAAAACTTCAAAATGGCGATAAATACCAGTGGAGGCTCAAAATCTCATCTCATTAGATGCAAAACTCTAAAACGGCGATAAATGCCAGTGGACACTCAAAAACTCTTCCTATTAGACGCTGCTTTTGCAAAACTTCAAAACGGCGATAAATGCAAGTGGACGCTCAAAATCTCGTCCTTTAAATGCAAAACTCCAAAATGACGATAAATGCCAGTGGACGCTCAAAATCTCCTTCTATCAGATGCAAAACTTCAAAACAGGGTAAATGCCAGTGGACGCTCAAAATCTCATCCTATTATATGCAAAACTTCAAAACGGAGATAAATGCCTGTGAACATAGGCCTTGCCTGTTGCCCAGTCCTTATTGAATTATTCAATAAAATGTTTAAAGTGAATGCCTGTGAACGCTCAAAATCTCGTCCTTTGGATGCAAAACTCCAAAATGGCGATAAATGCCAGTGGACGCTCAAAATCTCTCATCTCACCAGCAACAAAAGTCGAAAAATCGAGATATCCTGGGGGACTGTGAAATTTCAAGAATTACTAGTAACATTTCTTTAACATTTTGATTAATATAATTTTATGAGCAGTAAACAATCATTTTATTTGTAATTATTTCGTGTACTAAGCTTATTATTTGTGTTCATCAATAGCCGGAGAAAAGGCTGTTTTAACCGATTTTTCTTGTCTCTTCTATCGCAGATTTTGTACTATTGCAAAAAAATGAGCACGCATTCTCGGCTCTTTTTTCTGAATTTTTATGAATGTAAATACTAGTATTTCAAAGTCTAATTCAGAGAAGAAAATAATTACGTTTTATGCATTTTAAAGAAATGATAACGTTTCAGATAACATTGATTTTATTTACAGTATCAGATTGAGATCAGCTTGCATTAAACTATCTTATTTTTAACTGTGGAGTTAAAGAAATTAATGATAAATTTTCTTTTTATTTTTCACACATCTATTATAAACTCTTTTTTATGAAAAAGATATTTAGGTAATTTATAATAATTTTCTGGGTACCCGCAGAGGAATATTTTGAAAAAAAATCAAAACAAATTAACAATATAATTCATAAATGATTTATCAATATATTCATGAACAATAAATATATATATTTAATTCTTTACATACAATTATTGAATTAAAGACACCTTACCTATAGATGGTACGACCAAACCTCTTCTTTGAGAATTTTATTAAATAAGAGGGGGAGGGGGTTAGACCATCCATAAGTGAGGTGTCCGTGGATTAAATCAAAAGTATGAGCGATTTACAAAACAGAACTTAGATCACAACGGTGCTGCACACAAATAAATAAATACTTTTTAAAATAAATAAATAGTTATGATTATTAACTAGTATACACCATTGAAAATAAATGTCAATTGTTGTTGGAGGAAATATAGACAATGGGACAATTTTATGCATTCTTCTGAGCTATAAGGGACGCAGTCTGTTTTCAGTGATTTGTGTGGACAATCTTTCGCAAAGATCAGTCCACGTCTACAAATTCTCGGATTAAGGACCGACATTCCAAAAGAGGATACTTCCTCGCAACAACAGTTCGCACACAGTTGATAACCTCCATTGGAAATGGGAGTTCAAGGCTATCATGTGTGCTGGGCTCTTCCGCGATCTTGATCACGTCAGAACAAAGTTTATCTTCGTCAGAAAACACGTTCTGGTTCCCTCCAATGATACATGGTGTTCCTTTATCGATGAAGAGCCCGAAGTTCTTCCTCGAGAACTTCTTGATCCTATGAGTTACTCGATGCCCTTCATTAGCACTGAAAGATATCACCTCTCCATTATCGCAGACGACATATACAACGTCGGCAAATTTTATAGCACTGCTGAATTTAGGTGGTGTTGGAAGGTTAGCAATCAATGAGCACGTGTAAGTCTTGGTGTTAAAGCACTGTATTCCCGCGGTTTCCTCGGTAAAGCCAAGACTACCCCCAAAGATGTAGACATTTTCGCCTATCACCGCTGCAGAGCTACTGTCTACTCCAAAATGTAGTTCCCCAACTTGTTTCCATGCTTCAGTTCCCATGTCATATTGTTCGACGCTGTTTAAGGTTCCAAAGTTGTAACCACCAAAGACAAACAACGAGTCCGACATTGCCACCATTGAATGTCTGTATCGACCATATTGCATAGAAGATCTTTCCCGCCACTGCGACAATTTTGCAGAATATCTTATACAACTCGTCATATTCGTTGTTCCGCCGGTAATGAAGATGTCATGACCATAAGAGCAAACTGCAAAGTCTTCTCCAATGTCGGCAACGATAGGTTGAAGTGCAACCCATTTTTTGTTTGCAAAACTGTATCCAACAAATTCTGTGACAATCGTGTCATTGCCTGAAAGGCGTTTCCCCACAATTGCCAGAATCTGTTCCTGTTCTGTGTTGATCCGATAAGGTTTCTCGTCCCAAGTCAGCTCTTGGCGCCTTGACGGCAATGCATGATATTTGATGGCATTTTTCACCGCTGTTCGACAAGCACTGTGTTCAAGAACCATATGATGCTGATCAACTTGATCCAGTAAGAATTCAAGATTGATTGAGGTGAGTCGAATATGTTCAAAGAGCTCCGGAAATGCTATTTTCCTTCGAGCCTCGTCTGCTGCTATCCAGTTAAAAAGGGCCTTGCAGACGACCTCTTCGCCAGAGACATTTAGCCTTTCGTCACGAATAAGGTTTTCCAATTCGTCCTTTTCAAGTTTCAAAAAGTCGTTGCTTTCCCAAACGTCTTCGAAGTTGTTCAAAATAAATGGATGGCTATTGTCTACTAGTTTTTCAATATTATGTGATTTCCCTAGTTTCCAGACTCCTATGCAGTTGTGAACGTCTATGTTTCTCGTAATGTAATCTTCACATTTGATCTGCAAACACGTGATTTGAAGCATCGAGGAAATCTGCAGAAGATCCCCAACCGTATCAGACTTTACGATGTCTTTCCCCAAATACACATACTGAAGAATGTCATGAAATAATTTCGAGCTGGTTTTATGAAGACTTATTTCCATGGAGTTGGATTCTTTCATGCCAGAAGAAAACATGGCGTCGAAGTACGGAGAAACAGACGACAGTATGACCCGATGACACCGAAAAGACTGGTTCTCGACGTTGATGATGACGTCAGTGAACCGCTGAGATTTGTACATTTTACGAAGTCCCTCCAGCAAACAACTGGAAACAGATGAAGATTCTTCCTCCATTTTCATTCCCTAGTTGTGCATCTGTAAAATAATTTAAACATTCTTGAAAGCATACTTGTATATGCATATTTGTTCACCTTATCGATAATTGTTTTACATTTGTGTTGAAGGACTATTGGCCTCTCCTCTATAAATTTTCACATTTTAAAAATACTTTTCAATATTGATTTTCATCTACTGCATTATTTTCAAATGATGAATGGTGTGAATATGAATTGGAGGGCTGTTAATTTTTTCTTCAGAAATATATTTTTAACTTTAATTTTGCATTTAAGTACTTTAAATGTTTGTCATATATATAAATTTTTTTTTACAAGTATCGACAAAAAAGAAGTAGTTAATTTTCCATCATATGTGAGGTTTGATCGAATTGCATGACTACTCAAGGGTCTCAATTATTGACCTTTGGTAAAACGATTTATGATTAATATTAGGCTATGTTAGAATTTTTTATTTGCAAGGAAGTTATCTCTCTTATCAGAAGGCCGATTTTTCTTAAATATTTTTTAACTCCAATACTAGTATTTAAGCATAGGTGAGGTCATAATGAAAATGCAACCTTCTAATCTAACAAATTAGTTGATAATTTTTGGGGATATTAAAGAGTTTTGGTCATTTCCCCGTATAGCTGAAGACAATTATGAACATAATTTGTATACTAGTACTGGTTGTACACAGTATTATAGATGTAGAGTGGTAAAGTAAACACTGTACTCATGCAAGTGATTACAGTATCTGTTTTGTGGGAAATCGAAATATCACTTATGATTATCTAGAGTGTATCAGCAATGAATAATATTTTATCCAAGTAAACCAGGCACCTGAAGTGTGGATCAATAGTCCCCCCCCTTTTTTTTAATAAAAAAAAATTTAAGCGTATAACATCTCAAAAATGTATAATTTTCCCGTCAAACACATCCATATGTCGCTCTTGAAATGCAAGTAGATTGTACACTACAGGTGCCTATGAGTAACATAACTAAAAGAAAAGCTAGAATCGTCTCGAATATAAAGTTACGGAAGCGTATTAGTGCCACTTGGACACTTCACTTTTTTTTTTATTTCTACACTTTAATCTGTAAAATTTACACTTTAATCTGTAAATTTTACACTTTAATCTGTAAATTTTACACTTTAATCTGTAAATTTTACACTTTAATCTGTAAAATTTACAAATTTTACACTTTAATCTGTAAATTTTACACATTAATCTGTAAATTTTACACTTTAATCTGTAAAATTTACACTTTAATCTGTAAATTTTACACATTAATCTGTAAATTTTACACTTTAATCTGTAATTTTTACACTTTAAAGTGTAAATTTTACACTTTAATCTGTAAAATTTACACATTAATCTGTAAATTTTACACTTTAATCTGTAAATTTTACAGATTAATCTGTAAATTTTACACTTTAAAGTGTAAAATTGACACTTTAAAGTGTAAAATTTACACTTTAATCTGTAAAATTTAGATTTTATTTTGAACAACCTGAACTGCAATAGGTCAAGATCCAACGGTCGATTTGTGATGTTTTACCTCTGACACTTGAGAAAAAGTATTAAACTGAGATGTTTACAATTGTTTGTACAGTGAAACCTTTCTAATCCGACATGCACTGGGAGGCAAATTTTGTGTCGGAATAGACAGGATGTCGGATTGTACAGTGTTAAAAACAAGGAAAATACTAAAATGGGAAATAAATTTAACGTCAGAATTCACAGTGTGTCGTATTATTCGGGTGTCGGATTAGACAGTTTTCACTGTATATTTATATTTTACATATAATCGTACTTGTTTGTTAGTATTTGATAAACAAGGATGGACTATTTCCCCATGGGTTTCGTAATTTTCCCTAGAATAAGAAATCAGGGATCTGCTTTTGTTTCAGGATATATACATGTGTTTCTTTAGTTTTACTATAGTGTAACGAAGAGTAAAAATATATATCTCAAAGATTTTTTTATTTGCAGCTCAGATTGATATTACGCTTCCGCGATTATCTTGCATGATTAAGGGTCTGTTGGCTTTAAAATGCGTTACTGGGAATGTGTGAAGTTGCTCAATTGATTATGTGAATAAACAAATAAAGTGTAAAATTTACAGATTAAAGTGTAAATTTTACAGATTAAAGTATAAAATTTACATATTTTAAAAAGTGTAAAATTAACATATTAAAGTGTAAAATTTACAGATTAAAGTGTAAATTTTACAGATTAAAGTGTAAAATGTACAGATTAATGTTTAAAATTTACAGATTAATGTATATAATTTACAGATTAAAGTGTAAATTTTACAGATTAAAGTGTAAAATTTACAGATTAAAGTGTAAAATTTACAGATTAAGGTGTAAAATTTACAGATTAATCTGTAAAATTTACAGAATGAAGTATAAAATTTACAGATTGAAGTGTAAAATTTACAGATTGAAGTGTAAAATTTACACTTTAAAGTGTAAAATTTACAGATTAATGTGTAAAATTTACAGATTAATGTGTAAAATTTTCAGATTAAAGTGTAAAATTTACAGATTAAAGTGTAAATTTTACAGATTAAAGTGTAAAATTTACAGATTAATGTGTAAAATTTACAGATTAAAGTGTAAAATTTACAGATTAAAGTGTAAAATTTACAGATTAAAGTGTTAATTTTACAGATTAATGTGTAAGATTTACAGATGTGTAAAATTTACAGATGAAAGTGTAAACTTTACACTTTAAGGTGTTAAATTTACAGATTAATGTGTAAAATTTACAGATTAAAGTGTAGAATTTACAGATTAAAGTGTAAATTTTACAGATTAAAGTGTAAAATTTACAGATTAATGTGTAAAATTTACAGATTAAAGTATAAATTTTACAGATTAAAGTGTAAAATTTACAGATTAAAGTGTAAAATTTACAGATTAAAGTGTTAATTTTACAGATTAATGTGTAAAATTTACAGATTAATGTGTAAAATTTACAGATTAAAGTGTAAAATTTTACAGTGTAAAATAAGATTAAAGTGTAAAATTTACAGATTAAAGTGTAAAATTTACACTTTAAAGTGTAAAATTTACAGATTAATATGTAAAATTTACAGATTAAAGTGTAAAATTTACAGATTAATGTGTAAAATTTACAGATTAAAGTATAAAATTCACAGATTAAAGTGTAAAATTTACAGATTAGAGTGTAGAAATTTAAAAAAAGTGAAATGTCCAAGCGACACTAATACGCTTCCGTATAAAGTACCTCTGCAATGTGAAAAGATGGTGAGCATGGATTCCTCCAACCATCAAAATTGTGGAATGTTGGGCATTTCATACTATTTTATAAATTGAGATATCCTTTATGAAATATTGTCCACAATATACATGCGGACAATGCGCTACTTGAGGCAAGTGCGAGAGATCGTAAGTAATGTGCAGTCTGTATGCATTGATTCAGGAATGCATTTATTGCAACATCGTCAGGAGTCGGCATATTGATATAAACTCTCCTAATTAGAGAGGATCGTACATTTTGACCGATGATAGTTTTGTAGCATATTTATCGGGTCTCTTACATTGAAACAAACAGAACTCTGTCATTGCTAATTTTCTGCAAGTCAACTATAATGTGTAAGGCCATTCCAAGTTTTTTCTCTGTTTAGCGTCCACCCATCTTTCAAAAACCTACCTACCTATTCGCAAAAAACACACAAGCCAAAACATAAAACACAGGCTTAAAAGTCCTAAAAATGACGCCCTTCAAATGATTTGATCTAACTAAACTGCTTTAATAGAAGAAATATCTATTTTTAAGCAAAAACAAGGGATTAAATGATAACAATACACCCAATATAACTTACTATACAGATTTATTTGGAGAAATTGACAAAATTCAAAAATTTCGACTAAATTGATCATTTCAGGACTCCTGATGTTGTGTGTTTTTTCTTATATGGGGTGTCAAAAACCAAGGCGCACGCGGACGCTAAACATAGAAAAAACTTGGAATGGCCTAACTATCTTTACCTGTATGCTGAGAAATCCAAGGGAAATATACCCGTAGGAATTTAGGGACATATTTTTGTTAAACGTCGTACGGAGAACCTGTTTCAATTTTACATAATCGCTATATAGCATCATTTATAAGAACACTGTTAACCCTCCAGCACTTAACTTGTCTTTCAAGTGTCAGATCGTCAGTCTGATATTTTGAGTTCTATGCAAGATTAATAAGAATATGCAATTAACAATATATAAGTATAGATTTTGTGCTTGAAAAATTGTTATTCGTTTGCTATAAATGTTTGTATTGAATCGCATTGTGAACCTATAGATCAAGAAAGAAGGGGGGCATAAGTTCTGTCTCAAAAAACTCTACAGAGGAAAACATTGACTGAATGGTACAAACGAAACATATGATGGAAATTAGATAAATAAAAGATAATTCGATATTGCAGATTTCAGAGGCGTTTATAGTACCGGTACTAAGTGAATAAGCAATAAACTATACCCTTTTCTCTTCTAAAAATATATATCTTAAAAGTATATGACGATACGATGAATAAATGAACACATCGTTTTAAATTTGGTCAAGCCACAAGAGTAAGAAATACATAAGTTCTACAGGCATTGTGTTTTTTTTTCAACATAGCTACGAAAAATTTCAACCATTGAGCATGTTCAGATAACGGCATTCTCATTTGATGGAAGCCTGGAATAATTAATGAAAGTGAATTATTAAACATGTGAACTGAACAAAAGAAAAAGGATATAAATACCTAGCTCTTGGGAGAGTTTTAATGTTCCTCAGTTGGTCATCTGTGTAGGGTTGCACGAACATATGCTTCGTCTGTTGATCAAATCGATCTGCGTCCAAACACGTTAAATCGTATATCCCTAGGTGACGTAACTTAGCGTAACCGTGTTACGGTCAATAATCCGATGGCTATTGTATTGTCCGGAGCTGATAAATAACATGTCAATATTGTACATAGTACTAGTGCTACTGAAATTAACTGTGATATAGCTTAGCAAAAAAAAATGTCCTTAAAGTTAAAAAATACAAGCAGTTTTGGAGGAGAGGGGACGACCATTTGATTCTGGATTAGGCATTTTTTAAAAGATTCAAATTACTTATTTTCATATAATTGAAGAAAAGGGGTCGATTTACAACAGAACTTATCCTACAATTAAATTTTAGTTCTCCAAATAACTTTCTTATTTAAAATAATTTGAAGTTATGGTATTATTTTTTTTTAATCATTATATGTAAGCAATTTGAAAACCATTTATTTGCAAGATTTAAAAAAAAAAACAATTTAAGTTTTGGTCTTAGTCGTGAGTGCTTTTGAAACAAGCACCTCAAGTTACTGAGTATTTTATTTCCAGTGTGATCAGGGACGAAGAAACTTTCTTTTTTTACTAAATACATTTTATAAGCTTTAAAAGGCCAGACTAACTACCAAACTCAAAAACTTCATTTTTGGAGTAGCAGTAGTAGCCCGTCTGGGAAAGGATTTTTTTTTTTTGCCTGTCAAAAAGTTCGATTTTTTCCCACTGGGGTGGAACCCTCTCCCCCGCCCTCCGCCGGAAAAAAAAAATGTTTGATCCCTGCCACGCCACCCGTTCTCCGACCAAAATAAAAGACGTTCAGAGAGAGAGAGAGAGAGAGATCGAGATCTGTAGAGAAGAGAGAGAGAGAGAGAGAGAGAGAGGTATTGCTCAAATTCAAAAAGGCCCTTTTAGTTAAAATTTAACAAAACAACACCAACAAAAAAATGCAAGAATTTATTTAAAAAAAAATAAGAAAGGAAATTAAGAAAAATAAAGATACCAATATAATTAAGATTTATTGACATAAATTAAATGTTTTATCTCTTTTTCTATAATGAAATTTTATTGTTTATATATTATAGATATCTGAGATAAGCATACTCTAAAAAGATTTGAAACGATAATTAGCATGCACAAAGGGGAATAACTCTAATAATTTCAACAAGAGGTCAAAAGGTTACTGTCTGCGCAAAGAGGCTGAATCTCCAACGTTCCGTTCAGAAACAACTTTCACAGAGCCAGATTTTTCGAAAGGACAGTTCTTGTTACACACACTGTTTAATGTGACGATCTTTGAGGTGACATGGGGTAAGGTTCTTTTTTTCATTCAATTCTAGGCATTATATATTATTGGAGTAGATCTAGAGAAACTGCACGGTTGATTGATTGCTATTTTTAACTGCATGTCTTTGCTTTTGTCAACAATGAACAGCTGATTTTTCATAAATGAACAAAGAAGATGAAATGTATTCTTTAACAGTGTCATGATACTGCTGATCAGGAGGTTGGTAAGCAAAAGTATCCTACCTGGTTGAATTATTCATTAATTAAATATCAGTAAATAATATGCAGTGTTATGAAAAATATTAATGAAAATAATATATATAGTGCATCTGATCCATATTGTCTTAGAGATGTGTTTCTAGTCATTTTAGATTTAAAAGTCCTTGTTTGTGCAATGAATGATCACGGTATGCAATATGAAATATATTTTATACGAGCTGTCAGACATTCCAGTTTTAATTTCTTTTACAATTTAACATATGAATATTGGGGTACAATATTTAATATATATACTGGTGTCTCATTATATCGCGGTACTTAAAAGCTTTTGCTTAAAAAGTGTAATTCCAATTTTTTACCTGAACTCTCATCAAATGATATTCATAAACCAGACTTTGGCCTAACTTTTCAGTGTCAAATTATTTCCCAAGCATGCATCGTTTAATTTGTAGTCTATTTTTAAAACATGAAGTCTTATTTGCCTCCTAAATTGGAGAGTCTCATAGTATCGCGGTATAGGAAAACATGGAAACTTGTGGTTGACATGGACTTCAATCTTAATTTTTAAATTTACAATGTAATTCTGCATAAAAATATAACAATTATACAAACTAAAGACTTTCAAAATATGAACTTTATCACGGATTTTTACTAGATTATAAATTCTGTGGTCTAAATAAAATAAAAACGAATGAAAATCGGTAAAAATTACGTTTTATATAAATACAAACTTTTCCAACGCATGTTCCATTCATTTTAATCATCACAAAAATTTACATTCAGGTGACAGACAGATAGCTTTATCCAGAAAAATCACATGGGCTATGTATCTAATTTTTTGGAATATACCGCGATACAATGGAACCCGCGATATAATGAGAATTGAGTATACATATTATACATCAGTGTTTAGGTTAGCTGCAGATTTGTAGCATTATGGTTTTATATATTTGTCTTTTACCATAAGACTACAGATCCCGTAATGCAAAAAAGGTGCAATTTGCGGCGCAGTATTTTTTGCGCACTTTTGAGGAGAATTTCTCCACTTTCTAGCATTGGTCAGTCAACTCGTAACCTTTCAATCCCTAATTCTAGTCACATTCTGTAGCCAATATATGTATATATATTTTATCCACCTCCCAACCATTTATAGTTGTCTCTACAGGCAATAAACTCACTCGAAGTGAATTTTCAGCAATCTAACAAATAATTTTAATCAAGCGAGTTTATCACTTGTAGAGATGAATATAAAGGGTTGGGAGATGGATAAAATATACAGAATAGTTAAATAATGTGCCTAGAATTAGGGAGTGAAAGTTAGTTGATTGACCGATGCTGGAAAGTGGAGAAATTCTCCCCAAAAGTGCGCAAAAAACATTGCGCTTTAAATTGCACTTTTTTTGCATTACGGGATCTCTAGCGTTATGGTAAAAGACAAATATATAAAACCATAACGCTACAGATTTGCAGCTATGTTTAGGTTTAAAAACCAATGATCAAAACAAGATATAGTTTATTGCCTGCTACACATACACTAGCTAGGAGCTGATGATAAATTAATAAGGAGTAAGAGGATATAATTACTAGGGAGTACATATGTACTTAAAAATTTGCAAGCAGATCATGCAATATGTTTGTCTTCTCAGAGACATAAATTATCCTCTTTGTCAATGGTCTACCCTAGCTGGGTTTACTTTTATCAATTTGATTATTAGAAGTGTATAGAAGACTGATCAAAGGTCCTTTTCTGACATAATTTTCCTTTTAAAGCATTCATAGTCTAAAAATAATTTTTTAAGTTGGTAAAGATAGGAACATAAATCAATAGACTACTTCTATGATGTACGTACGTGTTAAAAACTATTAAAACTTAAATGATATTTTCATTCATCCAACAGATTTCACTCATCCATGATTGTTCCTATGATCAAAACATGTTTTTTAAAAGGCTACATATTTTTTATGATTATATTAAATTCAAAAGCAAAAATTAGCATATACCAGTGGTAATGATTTGGCTCAAATTCAATAAAACTTAATTGGTATATAAGTAGACTTAACTAGTATACATTATACATGTATTTTTAAGACTTTATATCTGCAGTGTTTGAAACTCATCATAAAATATAAAGCTATAGAAAAATGCAGGACTGACTGCTAATGAAAAGTGTCAGACATGCTAAAAATCAAGTAGGCCAAGCCTGAGAAAATATGTGTCTTTAATGAATTAGTTTTAGCAATAATGTGAATGAAACTAGGTCACCATATCTTTGATCCTGAACCTATAGGCTGACCAATTCTGTTTGTTTGCTTGTTACACTTTGCTGCCAATACTATTGGTTGATTTGAGAGAGATTAATCAAATAGCTAAATTTTAATTTCTGGAAAATTTTAACATGTCAAGCTGGGCATTGATACACTCATACATGCAAATCTGGTAGCCTGTGACAAAATTTGTGCATCTTGAGTGGTCTTGTGCAAGGTTATTATGTGTTTATGATTTCAAAGAACAGTTATGCCATATGGTAGCTGAAAAATAGGGTTTTTCGTGAAATTCTTTGAAGATCAATCCTCCTATAGTTTTGGTCTGATATGTAATCTTGACTTGATGCTAAAGTTGACAACACTAAAATATATTTCTTTATACTTTTTTAAAAAAATTTCAGTGAATACTAGAGGTACTGTGAGCGATGAGCTCACTATATGATATCCCCCGCCTCCCATATGGTTATAACTGGTGAAAAAGTGCATGTTTTCCTGTGGCCGGGAAACCCAAAATATGCGTCGGATCAAAAAGTAAAATAGGAGGTGCACAATGGCAGTATGTAATAAGGATTCTGTGAAAGTTTCATCAAATTTCATTCAGTGGTATGAGAGGAGTTACGGATAAGAGATGGGTACCCAAAAGCGTAACAGACGGACGGACGGACAGACGGACGGACGGACGTACAGACAGACGGACGGAATTAACGATTACTATATACCCTCCCGCTTTTCAAGCGGGGGGTATAAATATTGCCATGGTAATTAAAGGAGAAATTTCTGTGACATTCTCAAAATACTTAGTACACAAGTAGCCTATGAGGTGATGCATAATTCTCCAATGGGTTTTGATTTTGATGAAGGATATTGCCATGGTTACTTAATAAAAAAAGGTAATTTCTGTGAAATTTTCAAATTACTCCTTCTGCAGTTTTAGTCTTATTTCAGTAAAACTGTGTACACAAGTAGACTAAACTAATATATATAACTCATTATATTACTTTCTGATTTCAATGAACTGTACTGCCATTGTTCATTAAAACAATTTTTTTGTGAAAATGCTATTTCTCCTACAGATTAGACCTTTTGTTAAAAAAAATAATACACATTTAGAAAGTGTTGGTCCAGTTTCAATAGGCCATAGGTACATATTAATTATTAAGTAGGTTATGCTAATTAAGAAGCATATATAATTCTGTTTACTGGGTTTTGATTCAGATGCTTAGTTTTGGCAGTGGTAACGAGAAATAAGTTGACATTGGATTTTTTTTTCAAAATGCAACTACATGTACTTCTGCTGTTTGGCTCAAAATCAAACTTATTACAAATGCAAGTAAAGTCAACTAGGGATTGTAATTCTTTTTATTGATGTTTCCTCAGCTGCTTTTAATTTGCTTCTTTTCTCTTCCTTTCTTATAAGTAGAAGCCAATACAGCTACATTCTCTTCAGAGACTCCTGGTGTTTCATAAAAAGATTCATAAATTCTTTTAGCTGAAACTGCCAATATATAACATGTTGTTTTATTATACATGTATATGTAAATTTTACATGGAATGTGAGCTAGATGCATAAATAATAAGTGCTTAAAACATAGCAGCTGAATCGTAAATAATAATTCTTAATTTAAGCATCTAGACATTTAAGAAATGTTATTAGGCCTGAAATAAAAATAGGTTGTTTGCAAATGCTTACCAACCAACTTAAAATGCACCCGACTAAAACTTTTCTCATCAATTATGTATTATTATGACTATTTTAATTTTCAAGTCACAATCAGTGGCTTATAACAAGTAGAGCTTATTAAGGTTTAGCAAGCTTATTTTTCTTATAAAAGAAAAATCTAAAAATTACCCCTCCCCCCTCAAGTAAACTCTAAAAATTATAAGTTGGCATCTGCAAACAAAGAATTTTAAAGTTTGGCCTTCATTTTGAAGTTTTATTGGTGTGTAAATCACATAGACTTGAAGCATGTTTCATAAATTACATATGCCTACTTAAAAAGTCTGTTTATAGTAGCATTCAAAACAAAATAATTCCACACACATATATTTCCTTTGTTTAAACCAACAAAAATGAACTCAATATTTAAATTTCTATGCTGCTTTACATCAATTTCCCCCCTGCTTTTACACATTTTTTTTTTACAGATAATTCTTCCATCAGCCAGTTAATACTGATAGCCTAGCTCCTGTTTTATACAGGGAGGTGGAAGCACCAGGAAATGTCTCTCAATTTAAATCATCATTAAGACTAAAATTTAGGGAAATCCTTTGAAACTAAAAGATTCCCTAGAATGGTTTCAACCTCAAATAGTCACCTGCAAACTTTCATGGATGATGATTTAAGCAGGACTTGCTTTGGATGCTGAATATCACCATGAGACACAAGTTTTTGGAGCTGTTTCTTTCATTTTAACCTTAAACCCCAAATAGACTGAACTTGAAAGGTTCATATATCTAGGTATATACAGTACTTAACCAGACTTACTGTTGATGTTAGATTTGAACTACATTTTCTGGATGAGTGCTCAGTTTAAAGATTTTATAGAAGGTTCTTATCAGTGTAACTTTAAAGCTTTATTTTATCTCCAACTTACATATACACCTAGAGATGCACACTACGAAATTTGATTTGCATGCTGGATCTGATCTACACTGGCTTTTTTAGATTTAAGTTATTTGAAGAGTTTCATTCCCAAATTACTGTAGGCCCTACTTTTAAACACTTACATGGATAAAACATCTAGCCTGCAGACCACCAGACTTGACTCAATTGTTGAACCTTACTTTAATACATTTTACGGACAGATTTTTAATGGAAAAAGGTTTTGGAGGAAGTCCTTCCCATGTTCACTTCTATAATCCTTCCCAGACCAAACAGCTAAATTTTGCATTCAAGCATTTCTTGGGACTTTGCTTGATGAGCAATATGTATATTACCTATAACCTGCATTTGAAAAAAAACGTGGAAAATGGCAAGGTTTGACACTAAGGCACCTCCGACCGACCCAGTCTGGTAAATGCGTGGTCCGATCATGTGAAATGTACTTGAACTAGACGGACTGGTCGTGTTAATGAAATAAATCTTAACCCTCATTTCAATGTTTCAAATACATGTTTTAAACACTTTTTAAGAATTTTTTATGCCCCCCTTCGAAGAAGGGAGGGCATATTGCTTTTATGACCCCCATAGAGGAAGGTAGGGCATATTGCTTTGCTGCTTTCGGTCCGTAGGTCAGTCTACCTGTCAGTCCATATGGAAATGAAATTTAATGTACAGATTTATCATAAGAATATCTAGGTCAAGTTCTGTTTTGGGTACTATGGAGCCATTTTTGACTGAGTTATGCCCCTTGGACTTAGAAAAATTCCAATTATTTGCAGTTTCTGTTCATTTCCTCTGCAGCAGTTGCACATACTGAAATGAAATTTGAGATACAGATTTATCATAATAATATCTAGCTCAAGCTCTGTTTTGGGAATGATCAGGCCATTTTGGAGTTATGCCCCTTGGACATAGAAGGGGGCATAAGTGTTTTACAAACATCTCTTAATCTCATTATACCCCCCGCAAACGAAGTTTGGGGGGTATATAGGAATCACCTTGTCCGTCTGTCTGTCTAGCTGTCCGTCTGTCTGTCTGTCCATCTGTGTGCAAACGTGTCCGGTCCATATCTTTCTTACGGAGGGACATTAGAATCTACTACTCCACACAAAGATTGCCCATGACCCAAGGGTGTGTCATGACCTTGACCCAAGGTCATTTGGGGAAGTTCAAGGTCACTGGAAAAAAAATTTCATAATGTGTGATACATATCTTTATTATGGAAAAAAATTACTTCTGAAAAACCCAGCGGGGGGTATTTTGTTCATAATTCGTGTCCAGTCCATATCTTTCTTATGGATAAACTTGGTAGGTTCTCATTTCACACAAAGATTGCCCATGACCCAAGTGTGTGTCATGACCTTGTCCCAAGGTCATTTGGGGAACTTCAAGGTCACTAGAAGAAAAAGTTCATAATTTGTGTCCGGTCTACATCTTTTTTATGGATAAAATTGGTAGGTTTTCATTTCATGCAAAGATTGCCCATGTCCCAAGGGTGTGTCATGACCTTGACCCAAGGTCATTTGGGGAGGTTCAAGGTCACTGGAAGAAAAAGTTCATAATTCGTGTCCGGTCTACATCTTTTTAGGTCACCTGAGTAAACTCAGGTGACCTATTGCCATCTGTTTTCGTCCGTCGTCGTGCGTCGTGCGTCGTCCGTTAACATTTGAACATTTTCAGCTTCTTCTCTGCAACTACTGAACCAATTTCAACCAAATTAGGCACAGAGCATCTATGGGTGAAGGGGAACAAAATTTGTGAATTTCATGATCCCTGCCCCCCTGGGGCCTGAGGGGTGGGGCCAAAACCACTAAAATTAATGCAATCTTTAAAAATCTTCTTCTTTACTCCTGGACATCAAGCAGTCAAACTGTTTGCATGATTGTAATCAGCAATGAGTCGTCTACCAAAATTGTGAAATTCATGGCCCTGGGGTCAGGGGTTCTAGTGCTAGGGCGGGGCTAAATAAGTAGGTAGTGAAAATGCATTATTTCTTTGAAAATCTTCTTCTCTGCTCCTGGGTATTAAATAAACCAACTAAGTACATAGTTATGATGGGCAAGAGTGCTTCTACCAAAATTGTGAATTTTATGGCCCCAGGGTCAGGGGTTCTGGTGTTAGGGCGGGGCTCTATTGATTGTATAGTGAAAATACAAGAATTCTTTGTAAAATCTTCTTCTCTGCTCCTGGGTATTAAATAAACTAACGAAGTACATAGTTATGATGATCAAGAGTGCCTCTACCAATATTGTGAATTTTATGGCCCCAGGGTCAGGGGTTCTGGTGCTAGGGTGGGGCTCTATAGATTATATAGTGAAATTACATGAATTCTTTGAAAATCTTCTTCTCTGCTCCTTGGTATTAAATAAACTAGCTAAGTGCATGGTTATGATGAGCAAGAGTGCCTCTACCAAAATTGTGAATTTTATGGCCCCAGGGTCAGGGGTTCTGGTGTTAGGGTGGGGCTCTATTGATTATATAGTGAAAATACATGAATTCTTTGAAAATCTTCTTCTCTGCTCCTTGGTACTAAATAAACTAGCTAAGTGCATGGTTATGATGAGCAAGAGTGCCTCTACCAAAATTGTGAATTTTATGGCCCCAGGGTCAGGGGTTCTGGTGTTAGGGTGGGGCTCTATTGATTATATAGTGAAAATACATGAATTCTTTGAAAATCTTCTTCTCTGCTTCTGGGTATTAAATAAACTAACTAAGTGCATAGTTATGATGTGCAAGAGTGCCTCTACCAAAATTGTGAATTTCATGGCCCCAGGGTCAGGGTTCGGGTGTTAGGGCGGGGCTCTATTGATTATATAATGAAAATACATGAATTCTTTGAAAAAATTTCTTTTCTCCACCTAGGAATTAAATAAACTAAGTACATAGTTATGATGAGCAAGAATACCTCTTCCAAAATTTTGATTTTATGGCCCTAGGGTCAGGGGTTCTAGTGATAGGGCGGGGCTCTATTGATTATATAGTGAAAATACATTAAATCTTTGAAAATTTTCTTCTCTGCTCTTGGGTATTAAGCAGATGAACTACCTATGTGGTTATGATGAGCAAGGACCCTAATCTTCCAGAATTGTGAATTTCAAGGCCCCAGGGTAAGGGGTACCAAAGGGGGGGGTGTACTTATGTACTGAAACTGGATGAATTGTTTGAGATCTGCTCCTTGGTATTAATCAAATATTTTTGAAAAGAAAGGGTGCCTTTTCAAAAATTGTGCAATGTGTGGATCTAGGCCTAAGGGTCAGGGGTTCATGTGTGATAGGGGCATTACTGATTATTGCTGAATATTACTGATTACTTGAAATGCATTTTTTGTTCCCCCACCCTGCCTATGGGTACTAAGTAAACAAACTAAGCAACTGCTAAGTGTATTGTTATGATGATCAATGGTGCCTCTTTCAAAATTGTGAAAACCATAGCATCTGGCTTAAAACATGAATCAAATTAAATCACTGGAAAGTTGTTGTACAATGCTCAGGTGACCTATAAGGCCCATGGGCCTCTTGTTTATGAAAAATTGGTAGGTTCTCATTTCATGCAAAGATTGCCCATGACCCAGGGGTGTGTCATGACTATGACCCAGGTCATTTTGGGAAGTTCAAGGTCACTGGAAGAAAAAGTTCATAATTCGTGTCCGGTCCATATCTTTCTTATGGATAAACTTGGTAGGTTCTCATTTCACCCAAAGATTGCCCATGACCTAAGGGTGTGTCACGACCATGACCCAAGGTCATTTGGAGAAGTTCATGGTCACTGGAAGTAAAATTCATAATTTGTGTCCGGTAGATATCTTTCTAATGGATAAACTTGGTAGGTTCTCATTCTACACAAAGATTGCTCATGACCCAAGGGTTTGTCATGACCTTGATTCAAGATCATTTGGGGAAGTTCAAGGTCACTGGATGAAAAAGTTCATAATTCATGTCTGGTCCATATCTTTCTTATTGATAAACTTGGTAGGTTCTCATTTCACACAAAGATTGCGCATGACCCAAGGGTTTGTCATAACCTTGACCCAAGGTCATTTGGGGAACTTCAAGGTCACTGGAAGAAAAATTTCATAATGTGTGATACATATCTTTATTATGGAAAAAACTTACTTCTGAAAAACCCAGCGGGGGGTATTTTGTCCCGTTTGGACAGTTCTAGTTTTTTTCCAATTGCAGATTGCTTTCAGTGAGCACATCATAAAATGAAAAGCCCATGTTTTCAAAAGTTACTTTTGCAGGCTATAAAATGTAAATTTTAATATTTGGTCAGGGCTAGTGATTTTATGGTTAGGGGTAGCAAAAATCATAGAAAGTAGCCCGTCTGGTCTAGTACTCATTAAAGTTAATGTCAAACCCTGAATGGAAAAGCAGGATAATTAATTTAGTAGTTGGTTTATTTAAGAAAATAATTAAAATATATATCATCATCAATATATAAAAGATTTGGTCATATGAACATTGCAGCATTTTATTTATAATTTTATAATTACAGTTATTGCATTGTGAAAATTGCTTAATAATTATCTTTCCATCCTGTTTATTTTAAATTTATCCTCTATTGCTGACTTGTGTATTTTCTCTGTGGGTGATCTAGAACAATTACCAATATCCTTAACATCAGATACTGGTAAAATGTAAACTTATCCAAGCTTCAGAGATGAACGAATTCCTTTGATAAAAAAATTAATTAAAGTAAATCAGAGCAGTGCAAATTAAAGGTTAATCTGTGTCCCATGGTTAGGATAGAATTTCCAGTGCTTAACTTGAAGATGAAACCTGA